>NC_136270.1:67910095-68087249 GCF_964187855.1 Myxine glutinosa | reverse complement strand
ATAGTGCTTTTGCCATCCATCTGGCTCTGTGCATTGCTCCTGGAGCCATGATCCGGATTCCACGAGGTGGGATTCCTCCCATGTAGATGACAGTCAGTTCTAGGAGTTCACGATAATCATCTCGTGGCTGCTGATCTTTCAAACACACAAGAACGTTTTTGCTTCCAACACAGTGTCTACAGATCCCATTGAAGCCTTCCTCTCTGAGAATTGATCGTGAAGAAACTTCCTGTCCTCGGGGTTCGTGATTATGGCCTCCGAATCTGCATGCCTAAGATCAAACGTCTTCTCCAAGGAGGCCTTGAAGGATGCTTCCTTTTTCTCTTGGGTCGCACCACCCCGCTTTGCACCTTTTTGGAGGCTCCTCCATTCTTCATATAGCCTCTCCAAACGATGGATGCAGTGCTGCTTCGTCGTTGTAGGTAGGTGAGCTTTTTCCCAGAACTTCACAACCTCTTCAATGGTGAGGGTTGCACTCTCCCGGGCAGTGCGATTCTCCTTCTTCAGGTGATGGAAAAACAGGACAAGAGATTGATGCACAGTCGGGAGCTTGGCACCTTTGATGGCATCTCCAGAAGTGGACCCAATGATATACACATTATCCTGAGCCCGAGTTTTCAATGAAACACTGGTACTAGCACATGCCATATCTGCAAAATAAGCAAGAATGTGGGTAAAATCCTGTTAATTCTTACTCCACAGGGTCACTCTCTACAAAAGAGCCACAGTCAATAAGTTAGGCCTACATATTACACACTAAAAAAGCGTACCCCTGACCCCAGGAACCTGTACAAAACATGCATGAAAATTGCCCAGATAGTGATCATAGGAAGTCTCAAAACTGTATGTATAATATATTGTATATATATAATGTATAATGTGTATTTATGTATATTTATTATTTAATGTATATTTACTATATATTTATTTTTAATATTATATTTAATGTATATATATAATTATGTATTTATTTTGTGTATATACAGCCCAAAAAATGGGAATTCCTATTTTTGCATGGGGGAAAATTCATCACTGATGTGGCACCTGATTTGATTTGATTGTCACCTGTTGGCATCGGGGAAATAAGTCGACCATTTGTTTAATTTTAGATACTATACCTAATATTTACATGTAAATGCATGACTGGTCGGAATTGAGACTTAGAACTTGGGACTCAGAAGACTCAGAGTGTTCAGGTTGAGAGCTTATATATGAGAGCCCCCCTCCCCCCTCCCCCCTCCCCCTCCTGATGTATAACTGTGCTAAAAACAGTCTTTACACGGTTAGCAAGCGCTTTGGCAAAAATCTTGTAATCTGTGCAGAGAAGAGAAATTGGGCGCCAGTTCTGTATCAATTGCAGGTCGTTTTTCTTAGGGATAAAGCAAACAACTGCACATCGACAACTAAGGGGTAACAATCCCTCAAATAAGAGGGTAACAATCCCTCAAAAACCGCGCTCTTTGTTTATCACCCCCCCCCCCCCCAAAGCCCTCGCCCTCTCTCAGATCTCTCGATGTCTCCATGTCTCTCGGTCCCTGCTCTCAAATGTTGTGTTTGTGTCCTTCCCCCTCTCTCCCCATCTTGTCTACCGCTCCCGATGTTATATGTTTTATGTGTCGGTTTGTCTTTCTGTGTGATTAATGTTCGCTCTTTCACGAGCCTCGATCTTGTATACAAAAAACCCCTAAATATTATTGGATTCCATTCAAATTTGGTGTGGTTTCCTTTGACACCAAAAGGAACAAAAATAGACCATGTCCCGGAGAAAATCTGCATTTTGCTTTTTTGAAGCCCACCCCAAATATATATATATATATATCTATATATATATATATATATATATATATATATATATCTATATATATATATATCTATATATATATATATATATATATATATATATATATATATATATATTGTTACAGACGCGGGTTTTGATGTTATATTGACCGAGCGGTGGTGTATTTAACCGCGTCCGAACAGTTACTCCCCGATTAAAACCCGATTCCACCCGACGTTGACCAGATCGCCCCACAGATATTCAATCGGGAAATCTCTAAAGCGACCGAAAGAGAATGAAAAAGAAGAAGAAGAATACGGAGGAAGAACAGATTTTATTATACACACACAAGCAATGGATGGAAGAAGCAGTAACACAGCGAATCGTTAACTTACACTATTCATTTTTACTTAGCCCCAAGACAACGAGTAGGACAGGACGTTCACACTTACACAGGGGATATTGCAGGCAGGTAGGGCTTGAGATGGATTGCTTGAGAGGGAGGCAAAGTCGGGAGGCCGCAGCTCACAATTCCTCGCGGTTTTGGCGGGAAACCCTCCGTCGTGTATCCGCTGCGGTAGACGTCACGCGCTGGTTCGGCACACCTGCTCCTCTTCTTGGGGTGGAGCCGTCTCCCTCCTTTCAGCGCGTCTCTCCAAAGCTGGTTTCCTTGCCGAGTACCTCTCCTCTTTGGCTTGGAGCGTTTCGCATCTCACCGCTTCTCTTGGTGCAGCCTCTTTGCTCATCTCCCAGGGTCATCTCATAAAGCAGTCCCTTACAGTCGCTTTTATCACCTCGGGCGAAATCAAGCCGCCGGCTCCGAGGGCACGCCTACCGGGTCGCTCACCGCGGTGTTGATTGGCTGTTAGGGCTGGTTCACTCCTTCCCTCTTATGACGAGGTGGAGACACGCCTTTCTTCCCCAAACCTACCTCGTGGCCAATGGTGGTTTGAAGAAAACCGCCCAAATTGCGGAAGGCAATTGGAAGGGAGGTTTTGGGGAAATTGGAAGGGCCTACGCTTATTTTGTTTGATACAATGCAAAGTCAATCTAGTGGGAAACACATATTTAGCCTACATGGAATAAGGAAATACACTATTTAAAAGATATATCGTGACCTGCGTGTAAGTTTCATGGAATTAACTAGGAGGCCGGCTACGACCATTATTTACATTACGAGGATGTTACCATACTTTTGTAACGTTTCCACATTCGTTACACTGCACCCTCCTTTCTTCAGGCCCGTCCTCGGGCCTATTAAACTTTAACTTAGTGTGACACGTAGGTGTAATTCCCTCTACAATTAACCTGACCCTGAGTGTGACAATCTTAAAACACAAATAAGTATGTCCCCCTATTGCATTGCACCCTGTCTAACAGACTCAAGCCCACAGCTTAACCGAATTACGGAATTATTCTCAAACTATACATTTACGGTGGGGAGCATTATTTACAATGACGTGATTTCTTATTTACAACGCAACCCAGGACCTGTGTTTTTTTTTTTTTTTCTTTTTTTTTTTTTTAGGGAACAAGAGAAAGAAATTCCTGTTGGGAGGGAGGAGACAGCACGCATTGCATCGATGCACCAGTACCAATACCACCAAAGCACCCAAAAGCACCAAACACCACAAAGCACCCAAAAGCACCATCCGGTGCGCAGTCACCATGGTTCATAATAAACACAACAAAACAACTGGTGGTGGTCTTCTCTTTCTCTGCTGGGCCGATGTTCTTCCCGACGTCTTCTGGCTTCATGCGGCCTAGTTGGAAATAATAAAAAGCACAACTTGTGTCCATTTTTATTTAGGGCCCCAGGAGCCAACTAAGGGTGGTCCACCTGTTTGGCATAGGTGCCACCTTACCGAGGTCCGCAAGCAAGATTCCCTGGCCACTATGGCCGGTCTCCAACAGAGGTGCCCTGCCCCAAAACCTGGGGTCCATCAAGTGGTACTTGGCCGCAGAACAGCGGTCCATAAAGTGGTACATCAACGCAATGCATGCTGGTTCTGGGAATCTCGGGCGCACAATGGCCACCTCACGCACGCTCCCATCGGCACCCAATGGCGCACAGGTCATGTGGGAGACAAAAGAAAGACAATTGAGCGAGGGGTAAGGTCACAAGGGTACACGTCAATAAGGCAATGCAAGGTGAAATGCGTACGGAGGGCGAAGTGAGAAAGCTCGTCCCTACCGTACGTCACCCCCCCTGTCACCTACCCTACCCTTACCCCATATGTACAAAAATCTACCCATTTACAAATTCGTCACTACTGTCACGTCTTCCCCATATTTCCCCTATACCAAATTCGTCTCCACAATCCCTCTACTTCAAAATTTGCCATTACCAATTCATCATCAATCCTCATAAGGAGGGAGAGATGAAATTACGCACAATGTCACACCCACGTCATGATGCGTCTCACAATCCAAACATTTGCATCATAAAAAATAATCAAAACATGGCATGGTGTGGAGTACCTGTCACCTCAGGGGAGTGGATGCAGATGGTGCGAGGAGATCCTTCATCCTAACTATCCTCTAAATGACTTTAACACACTTTACACTACCCGGGGTCTCTCCCTGCCAATCCATTGGCCAACTTACACTATGGGTTCTAAAAACCAATTCCCATTGACCAAACTGTGGTGCTTCTCAATTTGGGGTCTCACTCCCCCGATTCATCTCCCGGTGCTCTCGCACAATTTCTGGGCTGCGACGTCTAGCTCTCCCAACAGGTCTACCCACCTGCACACCTCCACCACTGTAGTTGCCACCCGAGCTTACCTAGCTCCTCACCCTAACCTAACTAACTGGGGACAGCCCCTCTACTGGCTCTGTCACCCCATGGTGCCCTCTGGCACTGGGCTACCCGGGTCCGTCCTCCGGATCCTCGGGCCCCATCCACAACAACTACTACCGGCTCCCAGAGCCCACCTGCGGCCTCACCTGGCCGACATCCTTACAGTGGTGGAGTGCCCAAACCAACTACACACACTAACAGGCTACACGCCCAGCCATTTCCACAACACTAATGCACCCATCCAAATACCATTCTGTCACCCGCACCACAGATGCCAATATCCAACCACAATTTACCTGTACCCTCTACCTAACACTTACACTACCCGCCCCGGGTATCCGTGATGGGGGTCCACTCTTCCCCCATTCACACCTTCGCACCATCCACTCCACTCCACAATTTCCACCATTCTCACTCCACGACCATCCATTCCAATACTCCAGATATTCCACACTACCATTTATTCCACACAGCCACATACACCTGTTGTTGCACACCTGTGCCCTCACACCTGGTGCCACCTGCACCCTCCTTTCTTCCTGGACCATTTGGTCAACACAACACGCAATCACCACTACTCCCTCATACACTGCTCCACACACCTGTTCAGTTGCACACCTGTGCAATCACACCTGTTCCATTCTCACCTGTTCAATCCTCACACACACGGCATCATCTCAGCTAACTACTCCCCTCTGAAACTTGCGCTTCCCAGTCGTCCCTTTAAACTATTGCGCTCCCACGTCATTATAATCCACACTAATCTACCTGCGTCCCCACTACAGGTATCAGTCACTAACTAAACTTAACGTTACCTAATGTCATCTTCGCTAGGGCCCTATCAATATCCTAACCCACCCGGGCTAGTTTTCACTGCCATACACCCCATAGACTATAGCTCCTTTGCCCCACTCTGTGAGGGATGGTGGATTTGCCATCCCACCACATCGGGGGTCTCTCACTATCAATTTTGTTCGTCCAGATTCCAACCAATTCAAAAATTTTCCATTTACTGCCAATTCTACTCACTTTTCGAAATTTCGTATCAATTCACTATCACTATTACCATCACCCGTTTACTTATTACATCCTCTCGGTGCGCCAATTCACGTCTACAGCCCGGCTTCGTACAGCCGAGCAATGAACGCGGATTCTTTTGTGCCGGCGGCTGGATGCGTCCCGCATTCGGGGCAGGGGCGGGGGCTTACCCGGGCCGAGATCCCACGCACCACCTCGGCGTGGAGCCATCCAATGTCCCGATCTCGACCTGCCGGCACGTCTCAACAAAACGTGGTCGCCATGACGACCCTTCCTATCCAGCTGCCCGCTCCGCCTCGTGGAGCCCGGACGCGGCCGTTCCAAGCGAGGCACAGCGCGGATCGCGTACGGCGGTTCTTTCGAAACCGCCGTGGTTCGGATCCCCGCTGGTCCTCGCGGCACGCGAAGCTGCCCGACGCGCACCGAGGGCCCGATTCGGCTATAAGTCGCCCTAACCGCTAAACCGGTTACCGTCGACGCTTCACCTGGACGCTTACATGCATACGCTACCCCTTTCTTGCTCATACATGCAGCTGTTCCCATTCTCCTCGTACCTTTCCTTACACACTTCGGTACACTCATTCCGCTTGCCGACTTGGTCACACACCCGACCACCGAACACTTTGGCACACATTCGTTGGTCGCACACCTCACCAACACACCTCTTCGCGCCCCCTCCTCGGTCACTTCCTCTGTGACAATCACAGGTGTGCTCTCATTCGCACACCGAACCACGTGCCTCACCACCAACTCAAATGTGCCTTCCCACACACGCTCTACCATTCCAGGTGTGCATCCTTCCATTCCAGGTGTACATCCTCGCTCACCTGTCATAACCAACTCACGCTCCGTTTCACTCTCACTACTCTCACCTCCATTCTTGACCGCGGACTCACCCTTACTCTCGACAGCACACTCTTTCCTCATGCACCCGTCCGTTACACACCTTTCTCGCGCACACCCACCCGTTACATCCTCTGTAACACTCACCACAGGCGTACACTTCCTCGTTACATCCTCTGTAACACTCACCACAGGTGTACACTCTCTCGTTACTTCCTCCGTAACACTCACCACACCGCGCTTCCATGTACCCCCTCGCACACGCGCTTCGACCAACTCACTCTTGACGGCACACTCACTCCTCGGCGTGCACTTTTTCCTCACACACCCCATGGTCGGACATTCTCGCACACCTCTTTTTTCGCACACCTGACCTGTCACACACTTCACCAACGGCCTTTCACGAACACCCGGATCCAAACCAATCCCCAAGCCGACTGAAGCTTTCCTCACATCATATACATTGCCACTCACCTCCGTACTTCGTCTCCGCACCTCCTTTGCCACCTGCAAACTCTTTATTTGGTTAGTGAGCATCACATTATGAGTTGAGCACCGACCTTGCACATATTCCGCTATCTCTTCCTTTATTTCTCTCTTAGTTTCTGTCCGTCTCTTCTTAATTTCACTCACCTCTTCTTCCACTTCCTCTAGTTTTTGTTTAACCTCTTTTATTTCTCGGTGCGTCTCCTCAAGTTCGTCCTCTAGGGCTACCGTGACCGTCTCTATGTGCATCCTCACCTGCCGGTCCTTTGTCTCCATTATCTCTGTCACCTCGTCCACCCTCATTGTCAGTTCCTCCCGTACCATCTGACATTGCCTCTGTGTCGCTATTAATTCGTTTTTAATTTCTTTTTGTGTCGCCTTTAACCCTCCGAGTACTGCAGTGTTCCTTTGAACCTGCTCCACTAATTTCGTTTGTCCCTCTGTCAGCTGTTCCACCTCCTCCGTCAGATCTTCTATTCCCCCTTGTAACTTAGCCGTATTATTTCTCACCTCTTTCTCCATACGCTTCTCACCTCGCTTTACCTCCTCGCGCAGCCCCGAAACCTCCTCACTTACCCCTCGTCGTATTTCCTCCATCTCTTTTGTAGATGCCACCCTCATCTGTCCCAATTCATCCCTCTGAGCATCCAGTTGGGTTTCTACCCCGATTTTCACCTCCTCTATTTGCTCTCCCATTTGTTTGATTTCCCTGGCAGATTGTTCCCCTATTTCCCGCAATTTGTCCTCCATCCTATTTTCTAACCCCATTAACCCATTTTTTACCCCCTCTAACTGATTCTCCTGGGCAGCCATTCTGTTTTCCACCCCCGTTAACCCATTCTTTACCTCTTTTATCCCGTTGTCTAACCCCTCAAAATTATTGTCTAACTTCTCACCGGTACCCCTCGCTTCGTCCCTCATTACCCCCATTTGGTTTCCCATTACCCCCATTTGGTTTCCCATTACCCCCATTTGGTTTCCCAATCGCTTACCCAATCGCTCACTATCAGCCCTCATTTGCTCATTATTAGCCCTCATTTCCTCCCTCATTTTCTCGCTATTCTGGGCCATAAGGGCCTTCATTTGTATGAAAAAAGGTCCAAATCTACCAGCGGCGCTACTACGGTCGCGGGCGTGGACGCCGTGGCCATGTGCGAGGCGCCATTTTGTGCGTCTGATACCCCCTCAACCGCCTCCTCATTGCTCTCCTCCTCCCTTTCTTTCCCTAAGTCCTGGGTTACCCCTAACCCGTCTATTTCCCCCACCGACATCCGATCGCCTTGATTGTCCATGGCGCGATCTCAAAATTCGGGTTTTATATTTTCGTAAAACAAAATCAAATTTCGCCGTTATAATTTCGAGCGCGTGAAACGCGCTCCGGATCGAATTCTACTTCCCAACACCAATTGTTACCCTAATGGTACAATTGGTGTTCCAAAATTTGGGCCTAACAAATTTAGTCCCAGGTCCGAATCCAACTCCTCGACACCAAATGTTACAGACGCGGGTTTTGATGTTATATTGACCGAGCGGTGGTGTATTTAAGCACGTCCGAACAGTTACTCCCCGATTAAAACCCGATTCCACCCGACGTTGACCAGATCGCCCCACAGATATTCAATCGGGAAATCTCTAAAGCGACCGAAAGAGAATGAAAAAGAAGAAGAAGAATACGGAGGAAGAACAGATTTTATTATACACACACAAGCAATGGATGGAAGAAGCAGTAACACAGCGAATCGTTAACTTACACTATTCATTTTTACTTAGCCCCAAGACAACGAGTAGGACAGGACGTTCACACTTACACAGGGGATATTGCAGGCAGGTAGGGCTTGAGATGGATTGCTTGAGAGGGAGGCAAAGTCGGGAGGCCGCAGCTCACAATTCCTCGCGGTTTTGGCGGGAAACCCTCCGTCGTGTATCCGCTGCGGTAGACGTCACGCGCTGGTTCGGCACACCTGCTCCTCTTCTTGGGGTGGAGCCGTCTCCCTCCTTTCAGCGCGTCTCTCCAAAGCTGGTTTCCTTGCCGAGTACCTCTCCTCTTTGGCTTGGAGCATTTCGCATCTCACCGCTTCTCTTGGTGCAGCCTCTTTGCTCATCTCCCAGGGTCATCTCATAAAGCAGTCCCTTACAGTCGCTTTTATCACCTCGGGTGAAATCAAGCCGCCGGCTCCGAGGGCACGCCTACCGGGTCGCTCACCGCGGTGTTGATTGGCTGTTAGGGCTGGTTCACTCCTTCCCTCTTATGACGAGGTGGAGACACGCCTTTCTTCCCCAAACCTACCTCGTGGCCAATGGTGGTTTGAAGAAAACCGCCCAAATTGCGGAAGGCAATTGGAAGGGAGGTTTTGGGGAAATTGGAAGGGCCTACGCTTATTTTGTTTGATACAATGCAAAGTCAATCTAGTGGGAAACACATATTTAGCCTACATGGAATAAGGAAATACACTATTTAAAAGATATATCGTGACCTGCGTGTAAGTTTCATGGAATTAACTAGGAGGCCGGCTACGACCATTATTTACATTACGAGGATGTTACCATACTTTTGTAACGTTCACATTGTAACGTTTCCACATGCGTTACAATATATATATATATATATATATATATATATATATATATATATATATATATATATATATATATATATATATATATATATATATATATATAAATATAAATAAATATATATATATATATATATATATATATATATATATATATATATATATATAACTGTGAGAAATAGTAGAAACTCCACAGTACGAGCAGGGTGTCTCATTTGCATTAAATAAATAATCGGGAGGTTAAATCAGACGCGGACGTAGCTTCAGGACATCGATCTTTAATTTGACAAGCTTTCGACGAACAAAGGTCTTCTTCTTCGTCTACAAAAACAACAGGCATGTACATCAGTCAAGCATGCATAGTGATATGTGTGTAAGATGCGTGATATGTGTAGAAAATGCGCAAAAAAGGAAAGCCACTTTGGGGGTGGCTCGCTGCCGTATATATTGTATACACATGCATATTATACATTATATACAATATACATTTTATACACATATTTTATTGCAGACACACACATCTATATAATAATAGCGTAAGGACTCGACTTTGTTATCCCTTTTACGCCGCACCCAGTGACCCGATGCCCACGGCACTAATGGATTTACGATCTACGAACCGCGCTCTTTGTTTATCACGTACAGGCATACTCGAAAAATCTGAATTAGCCGACGTTGGGGCCCAAAAGCATCCGATTAACTGCCGATACAACGCCATCTTACGACGCCATCGTATTGGCGTCTGCTGGGTGAAGGCGAAGCAAGCCGTCCGCTGATTGGACAGTCGAAGGCGACAGCAAGCCGTCCACTGAGTGGACAATCCCAGAGTGGTGCTATGCCGATTCCTATTACGAATCCATTCATTTTTCAAAAGTATATCGTAGCGTTGTCATTTAAGTAGATTGCAATAAATACGTTGTTCATATACGCACTCTTCATTCTCATCTTTCTTCCTAACTCTTACTCGGACAAGCAAATCCCCAATGCCATCCATAATGCTACACTCTATCCATACACCACATCCTCCCTTCCGTGGATGTTCCATGGGTTTCGGCTAGTTATACATGATTTGTTGTGCAATATCATGCAGAAGTGAAGCATGTCTGGTCCCTTTCTACTGGCTTTCTTTCAACTTACGAGAGTACACAGGAAGACTTTAGGAGATATTGAAAATGTAATGTGAGATTTCTTTCAAATATATACATATTTATATTTATGAATATATCTATAGGCTATATACATATATATATATAAATACTCAACGTTTCGATTAACAACATGTGACAAAGCCACACGCCTCCGTTAATCTTCCTCAAGAGTGATAAAATCATCTCAACATCCCCTTATATGCAAAGTGGGCGGGGTATATGCAAAGTGGGGTGGGCAAAGCTGGACAGCCAATTAAACCGTATCACACTGCTCTCGTGAACTTTTTTTTTGTATACTGAATCGAGGCTCGTGAAAGAGCTAACATTTACTTCACAAACAAATCAACCAGACAAACAAAACACACAAAAAGCGGGAGCGGAAAACAAGATGGGGAGAGAATGTGAAGCACACAAACACAACATTTGAGAGCAGGGAGATGTGTGGAAGGGAGAGGGCTTGGGGGGAGGAGGCATGGGAAGGGGGGGGGGGGGAGGAGGCATGGGAAGGGGGGGGGGGGTGGAGGGAGAAGTATAAAACACAAGGACACCAATGACTTCCAGGACAGAAGTTGGTATTTCAAAAAAGTGGAATTGGGGTGAAATTAGCGGGGGTAGAAAAGATCAAGGTTTTGGATGGGGGAAGATAAGAGATGGTGGTGAACAGCTGTTTTAAAGACCTGGAGGGTGGAGTGGGATTGAAGAGAGTGAGGGAGTTTGTTCCAGAGGCGGGAGAAAAGAGGAATGAAGGAGTGAAGGTGAGCAGAGAGTCTTGATTTTAGCAGTTTGACCATAAGAGGGTTGCAGGCAGATCTTGTGCGACCTGTAGGAATATTTGCGGGACAGAGCCCAGAGAGAGCTGGGGGGGCAAGGCCAGAGAGGAGTCGGTAGAAGATGGAAAGACCACCAACCTGCCTGCGGTGAGTGAGTGAGAGGCCCTTGGAGTTAGCTTCATCGCGGGAGATTCCAATGATTCTGAATGCTTTGGTTTCAACAGCGTGAAGACGAGCTAGGTGTGAGGCAGGAGCACCAGCCCAGAGGGGAGAGAGAACTGAGAACGTTACTGACCAAATTCAAAAATCAACCGCATATTAACGGCTCAAAATAATCCTGTAAGCAATGCTGGATGATAACTCAAGTATTTAGAAAATCCGGAACAATCATTACATTTAATTAGAAGTTAAACTTGTAAATAATTAAATTGTAACTTAAATGAAAACTGTAAATATATTAAAGCAAAAATTTTTAAGATAAAATAAAATTGCCATAATATCAAGATCATCACATGTGGCCCTATGTGGTCAAGAGGAATGCGGGAAGGGAGGGTCATAGGGGGGATAAAAATGGGGGGGGGGGGGGGGGAGAACCGGAGGGGGTGCGGAAGCGGAGGGGGGGTTTGGGAGAGCGGTGGATTGGGAGAGGCGTGTTTGGGGGGGGGGGGGGGTTGGGAGGGGGAGGGGGCAAATTGTCCGAATAAAAACCTTGTGTGACATATTATGTGGACTCGTTCTTGAAAGTATGGAATGCCTGCTTCGTTTACACAAGAGTGGGTCAAACGCTTCCGGTAAGTCAACTACCTCTTGTGTGATCGAGGTAACAGTTTCTTCCATGTGCCAAGCATCCAAAACACGTCTTCTGTTTCTGTTAGGTGTGGAACCCAAAATATTAACCCTATCCCATAAAGGTGTGTGGCCTTCCTTGAGGCCGTGTTTGGCAATAGCAGATCTGCTGGGATAATTACATTCAAATGCTTTTTGGTGTTCAGCAATACGTTGACCAAAGGTCCTCCCGGTTTCACCCACATATTCAGCTCCACAACCACAGGGCACTACGTACGTATACCACCCCTGACCTATCCTTCATCGGAAGCTTGTCCTTGGCAAAGGGTGTAAACCGGTGTGAAACTAACCCTCACTCCTGCCGATTTCAAAATTCTGCCGACCTTTTGCGAAACCCCCGGTACAAAAGGCAGAACACACAAACCTTTGTTTTAATTTAATTTACAATTTAATTATTTACAAGTTTAACTTCTAATTAAATGTAATGATTGCTCCGGATTTTCTAAACACTTGAGTTATAATCCAGCATTGCTTACAGGATTATTTTGAGCCGTTAATATGCGGTTGATTTTTGAATTTGGTCAGTAACGTTCTCAGTTCACGAGAGCAGTGTGATACGGTTTAATTGGCTGTCCAGCTTTGCCCACCCCACTTTGCATATACCCCGCACACTTTGCATATAAGGGGATGTTGACATGATTTTATCACTCTTGAGGAAGATTAACGGAGGCGTGTGGCTTTGTCACATGTTGTTAATCGAAACGTTGAGTATTTATATATATGTATATAGCCTATAGATATATTCATAAATATAAATATGTATATATTTGAAAGAAATCTCACATTACATTTTCAATATCTCCTAAAGTCTTCCTGTGTACTCTCTCGTAAGTTGAAAGAAAGCCAGTAGAAAGGGACCGGACATGCTTCACTTCTGCATGATATTGCACAACAAATCATGTATAATATGTGTGTCTGCAATAAAATATGTGTATAAAATGTATATTGTATATAATGTATAATGTGCATGTGTATACAATACACAGCACAACATTTCACGCAAAACATGTGCATAATCCACATTCGTGATTGTGTACGTACAAATCACGACCCATGTACATGTGTGTGCATATACATGTGCACACATCACCACCACTGGTCCTCATCTCATTCCCCAAAACCAAACAGAGCCCTCCCAGTCCCGAAGCATCCATCCCCACCCCATCGAGGAACCCCGACCCATGTCTCCTCATCCGTGCTCCGTTTCCCCCTCGGCCATCCCCAAAGTGGCCTCGAGGGTATGCCGGGGTACGATCTCTTCCCTCTTGATCTCATTCATCTCAATTTCATCCACCTCGGTCTTATCCTTCGAAGCTGCCATATTCAGCACAGTACTGGATCTCACGAAGCTCGGTTCCCGAAGAATATCTCTCACAAAACACACGAAGCTCGCTGCCGTACACTTAGAAGCCGCCTCATTGAACAGTGTGGTACCAGGCACTTCATGCACATTTTCGGCCCAGCAAAGCTCAGGCCCTCCCTCCAAGTCCACCATAGCTCGAGCCCTCCCATTCGACACCACAGGCCCACAAGTCCCACCAAGCTTCAAGGCAAGGCCATTCCCAAACACATCTCGCGGGCCCTAGCACCCGGGTCCGCCAAACCAAAGCCTAGGCTCACCTTCCTTCCAGGTCTGCCAAAACCCGGGCCCTCCCACCCGGGTCTGCCAAAGCTTGGGCCGCCTCCCACCTAGGTTTGCCAAATCTCGGGCTCACCCATCCGGCAGCACAGGGCCCACAAGTCACACCAAGCTTCAAGGCCAGGCCATGTCCCAAATGAATCTCGAAAGGCATGACACCAGGCAGCCCACGTGCATCTCGTCTCATCAAAACTGCCTTTTCGGATCAGTCCTCACTGCCTTCAAAACGGATGTAATCAACGCAGTCCCTGTTCCTCTCCGATCCAAGCAAGAGGGAGGTGGCATGATTGGCAAATCATGCCGCCTCCCTCGTCGCTGCCATATTGTGTGTGTGTGCGCGTGGGCATGCATGTGTCAATCAATGACAGGGCTGGGCAAATATCCACCAAATTTTGCATCTGTTGCTAGTACCCTGGGTCAGGTCATGGGCACAGTCCCCCCCCATCGTTCCTCTCACACCCCTCCCCACCATGAGTGGGAAGTGGCGAGGGGTAGGAGATCACTTCCAATTTGAACTTGTATAAACGCCACAAGTGGTATACTCACTCCTGCTGCAGATGGGGGATTATTATCCATGGCACTAAATATATTTGCTCCACCTCCCTCTCTCCACTCCCCCCCCCCCCCCCCACCCCCCACTACTCTCCCAGCAGGTGATTCCAGTGAGAGTATAGAAGAAAAAAAGGAAATAGGAACCTGGAGATTTTTTTTAAAGATGACAAATTGTGGAGAAAAGAAAACAAAGAAAATCGCAGTGATATAACATTTTAGCAGATTTTAAAAAGCAAGCCAATAATCTCGTTCACAAAATATCAGCTTTTTCTCCTCAAAACAAATGTTAAATTAATCTTGTAAATGTCGAAATGGAAACAAATCCATTTGAAGAAACATTTACCTGTTTTTTTGTTTTTTTAACAGTGTCTAAGGCTCATAGAAGAGATGGAATACAAATTGCACACGCAAACAAAAGCATTGCATGCAATGATAAAATTTACCTGGGTCAATTTGGATAAATTCAGGCCAAAGGAACCTTTCACTCAAAGGGTGGCAGCAGTGAAGGACAGCGTTGCATCACAATATACGAATAAATGCGTAGCAAAATGCAATGACGGTGAGGAGAACATGAATGGCAAACCAAGGTCAGGGGGACTGTCAACATCAATTTCTAAGCAACCTGTCAACTTACACCAAAGCCACAGATAATTATCAAACGACACGTTTCTCATATAAGATGCACTTTGATGATCAGCGCTGGTAGTGCTGATAATAATTTGACCAAGTATTTGTGAATGAAATAAAACAGTAAAACAGGTGCAGAGAATACAGATATCAGAAGTAGCTTTCAGGAAAAAAAACAACAACACTCGTTATTTTCTCTCCAACATGACGACTTGGAATGAAGTGTGTGCTCATAATTTAAACCCAGCTTCAAAAGCTTAATTGAAATATGCAAGCTCTACATCAACCCCCACATTCCCACCAAATTCAAAGCCAGGCATCAGCAAGAAAGGCCATGGCTTGTCTGATGACCAAAGAATGGCAGACTATGTGGAGCAAAGGAGGACAATCACTGGTTAATACTGTCCCGGATCTGGCCGAGGGGGTAAAATCGGTATTCAATAGAATAGTTATTTCATAGTGCATGTTAAAACTAGAGCTTCCAGGGAAGCAGAACTCAACTGAACTGACTGGACAACTTTAAAGTAGGTCAGTTGTCTGTACTAGATTTGACTTAAATGAAAAGCCAACAACCTTGTGTAATAATTTTAAGGTCCTTGTATCCACTTCCGTAAATGTTGTGTTCACTTCTTCTCAGTTTCAGCATCCTAAATTCTTGTGCTTTTCTTAAGAGCTGAAAAAAATATGCCGGCCTTTGGTGGCCATTTTGTGACAGATCGGGTTGACATGCGATAGCAACCTACCTTATGTGGTAAGAGTCTCACACACCAAGTTTGATCAAAATCCATAAATATTTGTGGACGTTAAAGTCTTAACGTCGTTTCGGAGCTGAAAACAATATGGCGGCCTAAGGCGGCCATTTTGTGACGGATCGGGTTGGAATGCAATAGCAACCTACCTTGTGTGGTAAGGGTTAAACATTCTAAGTTTGATCAAAATCTGTTAATATTTGTGGACGCGAGAGTGTTAACGTCGTTTTCATGACCAAAAACGAAATGGTCGCCGAAGTCCGCCATTTTTCAACGGATCGGGCTGAAATGTAATACCAACCTGGTCCTTGGGGTAAGGATGCTGCAGGTCAAGTTTGATCAGAATCGGTTGATATTTGTGGACGCTGGAGTGTTAACGTCGAAACGTTAACAGACGACAGACGATGACGACGACGAACGCCGGAGGGTTCAGTATGTGATGAACTCAACTGGACTGTAGTCCAGTTGAGTTAACAAGCTTAATGTACTTGCTGTAATTAAATAAACGGTGTTGAGCCATGGGTTTAGAAAGATCTATGCCAGGCCATTCCCACATCCATGTATCCTTGAACTCTCTCCCTCCCCCCAATGTATTCTGTCCTTATATGTGCATAAGCCTGCACAACTACACAACTAACAAGTTTTTACAGCGTGGTCCACAGAGCAATGCCACCCGGAACAGTGTCTGTCTGTCGGTCTGGTGTCTATATGTCCCTCATAAACGTCCACCAATCAGAGCTAAGAATCTGGTCACATGACAGGGGGCAGTGTTTAGTAACCATTACAGTTGCATATTTTACTAAACGGAAGTCCCAGTGGGTGTCTGAAGGTAAGTAGGAGGTTTCAGAAATTCTTCAATACAATTATGATTTTGAAATGTGATCGACCACGGGCCTCGCTTCCAAAATATTACACAGTAATAAATGGAAAGTTGGCATACAAGTTAATGGGGCAATCAACAAAAACAAATCTAGATTTATAATAACAGATAGACATAATAACACCATTTTAACATGTTTATTTGATCATTTGAGTGAAATTTGTGGTTAGTAATTTTCACTCTTATAATTTACATTTTGTCGCTTGTGGGCCATCGTACATTAACAAAATGACACGTGGAGCATGTTCCATATGTCTCAAATAATTAATCCCCTATTATCACACACTGTAAAACTGCCGATAATATAAGATAATAAAGCAATAAAAAGAAGATAATAATTGTTACAAATAGTTTACATGTCTTGAAGTTAAAGGGCACCTGTGGTTGATTTTACCTCGAAAATGACTGTTTTAGAGAAATTTGAAGCACAAGATTGCAGATCTGTTCGTGCATGTTTACATAATTTCTGACTCATCTACTGTGACTTGCTGTCAAATTCCTGTGCACTTGAGCTCTGGTGGCCTATAGGTTATAGTGGTTGGGGTAAAAAAAAGAAAAAAAAAAAGATAATTAATAAAATAATTTCAGAATTAACAATTGTTGGACTAAATCATAATACTGGTATATTTTGGAACAAAATGGTCTGTATTGTGTCCATATGATCATTTAAATCAAGTGTCTACACTTCCTTATGCAAACATACCTGAAAATGTTTAGATTTTTTTTTCCATATTTTTAACAAAAGAATTGTATTTTTAAACCAGGATGAACAGTTTATGTTTTGTACCCCAATGATAGGCCGCATCTGGATTCGGACCTGAACCAAAATCAAATTGGCTTGTTCTTGTCACCAAACCAACTCATCCACCAAGTTTAGTCATAACTCGTCCACAACTTATAAAAAATATCATGTGATATAAATCGCTTTTCACCCGATCTCTCAATGATAAAGAATCATTTAAAAATTAAAATAACTCTCGTATCCGAATACATATTCAGATCTTCACCAAAATCGAATCGATTCGGACTTGCCACACATCAAACTCCACCAAACAACAACAAAACAACAGGCCATTTTCCCTGCCAGAGCGGGGGTTAGCCCCATGACAATCTTCTCCATTTTGCCCTATTTTCTGCATCTCCCATTGTTAACCCCCTTGCCCGCATTTCTTCTTCGATCATCTTTAGCCAAGTCTTTCTCAGTCTTCCCCGTCCTCGACTTCCTTCTACATTCATTACCATCACTCTTCTCAACCAGTCACTTTCATCCTTCCTCAACACATGACCAAACCATCTCAACCTGTTCCTCTTCACAGCATCCATCACAGGTTCTATTCCCATCAACAAACAACAACATGCATTTTAAGGCCATTTTCCCTGCTAGAGCGGGGGTTAGCCTTGCGGTCCCCATGACAATCTTCTCCATTTTGCCCTATTTTCTGCATCTCTCCTTGTTAACGCCCTTGCCCGCATTTCTTCTTCCACCATCTTTAGCCAAGTCTTTCTCAGTCTTCCCCGTCCTCGACTTCCTTCTACATTCATTTCCATCCCTCTTCTCAACCAGTCACTTTCATCCTTCCTCAACACATGACCAAACCATCTCAACCTGTTCCTCTTCACAGCATCCATCACAGTCTCCAGTCCCATCATCGTTCGCAATTCATCATTTGTCTTCCTCTCTCTCAACGATACTCCACACATCCACCGAACCATTCGCATTTCCACCTTTTCCAGCCTTCGTTGCTGCTCTACGTTCATTACCCATGTCTCGCTCCCATAAATCATAACACTTCTCACACATGCAGCATACACCTTTCCCTTCAGCTTCAACGACACTCCCCTCCTCGTCAGCACGCCACTCAGTTCCCGAAACTTCTTCCATGCACATCTCACTCTAGCAACCGTTGCCGAGTCTGATCCACCTTCTCCATTCAGCATGTCTCCTAGGTAACAAAATGTTCTCACACCTTCCAGCTTCACGCCGTCTCCAAGATCCAACTCAACATTTCCTCCATCTGCAGCTCCCTCTGTGCACACCTTACACTTGAATGTAGCTGCCACACTGGTTAATGACCCTCTCAAACCACTACATTTTTGATGAACCCACTCAGGGCACATTGTACATTGAATGGAATTCACTCCGACACCCTTCCTGCACACAGCACACGGCCACTTCCCAGTTCTTTCCACCTCACCACATGCTTTACCACTTACCACCACCTTCGTTTTTCCGATATTCACCTTCAGACCTTTTGTCCCCATACATTCCTTCCACTTGTTCATCTTCTCCTTCAGTCCATCCATACTTTCCGCAATCAACACCAGATCATCTGCATACAACAACTCCCACGGTAAACCCTCCTTTACGTTCTGAGCCAGCACCTCCATCACAGCTACAAATAGTAGTGGACTTAGTACAGACCCCTGATGCACTCCCACCTTCACCTCAAACTCAACACTGTTCCCATCCTTCGTCCTTACAGCTGTGCGCGCTCTTTTGTACATTGCCATCACTACTCTGATCAACCATTCCTCCACTCCTAACTTCCTCAATGCCCATGTCACTACTTCACGTGGAACCCTATCGAATGCTTTCTCCAGATCAACAAACGCAAGAAACAACTTCTTCCTCTTCTCCATGTACTTCTCCTGCAACTGCCTCACAATAAAAAGCGTGTCTGTCGTTCCTCTCCCTGGCATAAATCCAAACGGCATTTCGTCAATCTCCACTTTCTTCCTTATCGTCCTCTCCAACACCCTTTCCAATACCTTCATTCCATGCTCCAATAACTTTATCGCTCGATACGAGCCACAGTCCAGAGGGTCACCTTTCCCCTTGTATAGAGGGACGAGGGTACTCAGTTCCCAATCCACTGGAATGCGGCCTTCTTTCACCACCAGATTGCAGATCTCTGTCATTCTCTTCACACCCCAATTTCCCGCTGCCTTCAACATATCGCCCACAACTCCCGTCGACCCTCCCGCTTTTCTACTCTTCATTGCTTTTATCGCTTCCTCAACTTCCTTCTCGGTTATCTTCTCTGCTGGTCCTAAAACTGGGTTACTCTCTATGTGGCCATCCCATTCATTCTCTGCATTCAACAGTATTTCCATATATCTCTTCCATCTTCCTTTAATTCCATCTGGGTCCACAACGATTTGTCCCACTTCATCCTTCAAGCAACTCACCCCCATCACATCACACCTCTCTTTCGCTATCTGCTTTGCAATCCTGAATACCGCTCTCTGACCCTCTTCCAAATCCAAGCGTTCTCCGAACATTTTCCTACATGCCTCCTGCGCCTTTGCTACCTCTTTCTTTGCAGCCTTCTTGCCTGCCTTATAACTTTCATACTCTGCCTTTTCTGCCCCCATACCCTTCGCCTTCTGCCACTCCTTGAACTTCTTCCTCTGCTCGTCAATCCTCTTTCCAACTTCATCATCCCACCACCATGTTTCCGAGTGCCTCGGTGGTCCATTTGTCCATCCACATACCTCACCAACGGCTCCCAATAGACTATCTTCCATTGACATCCAACCACTTTCAAGCTCAACCACTTTCAAGCTCAACCACTTTCAAGCTCAACCACATCATCCTCCACCATACTCAGCCTCTCTTTTAATGCCTCCCTCACTGTCACCTCTTTCAACCTCCACACCTTCATTATCGGTTGGTACTTCACCCGCCAAGCTCTCCTCACACCTTTCACCCATATGTCGCAGACAACCAAGTGGTGCTGTGAAACAGACTCCTCCCCTGGGATCACCTTTGTGTCCCGGAGGTGCCAAACTGTCCACCAAGTTTCATCCAAATCCGTCCACAACTTTTTGAGACATCCTGCTAAAGACCGATCCGATAAGGACGATCATGCCCCCTATGCCGATAGGCGGCGCTCTTGCGTCCGCCATGACTGGGAGGCGTCCTGATCCAAAGTCAACTCCAGCTGGCTGCGCCAGCACAACTATCATTGCGATCGTACATGAAAAGTGTCCGTGATAATCGTTCTCAAGTGTTTCTCTATACGTGTGGAGCGGTCGTGGACACCTGCCACCTGAAGGCACACAATACAAACCCCGTTTTCGGCGATATCGCCGGGCACCGAAGGCGCACGGCCATGCCGCCCTGAAGGCACCTGGCACCTGGGGGTACCCGGTTTCCACTTCCACCTGCACCAAACCTATTTTGTTAGCAATCGCGTACCCTATGCTACGCCATGCCGAGCCCCCTTCCGCCTTAGCCCCAATTTTCTCGACCACTACGATAACGACTCCTCTGACTGACCCGACTAGGTGCCCGTCCCTTCATCGACTCCTCCATACGGCCAGGTCTTGGGGGCTGTACCACAGGCGCCCCCGCATGGATTCTTCTCTCAGAGTCCACCTCCGCCCGGGCCGGCCACCTCTGGCAACTACGGCTAGCCCCCGAGTGGCCACTGCCGAGCCCCAAGTTCCTTGATCACTTGGGTCGCGACTCGTCTGGCAGACCCGACTGGGCCTCCGTCCCTTCGCACGGGCTGCCTCACCGGCTCCTTATCGCTTCAGCGACTCTTCCATACGGCCAGGTCACGGCGGGTGTATCACTACCGCCCCGCATGGATTCTTTCCTCAGAGTCTACCTCCGCGCGGGCTGCCACACCGGCTCCTCACCGGTCGTATAGCTCGGTGGACCGGTCGTATCGTCCACGATTCCATCTTCTCCGATGAATCTAACAAACAAATATATTTTGTATTGATATTCTTTCGGCAAAGTGAACTGAGACCGGTAACTGCATGTAATCTGAACGCTGGAGAGCAAGCCGAATGAAGCGGACTCCTCCCAACTATGGTGGCGTCTATAGAGGGCGACCGTCCATTGAACCCTCCGTCGGATCGGTCTATACAATATGTCTTTTTTGGCCATATCTCTCAATGGTGAAGAATCACTTAAGAAATTCTACGAGCCGGATCCAAATCTTCACCAAAATCTAATCATTTCGTCATTGTCACATACGCTACCTCTCAGCCAAATTTCGTCCAAATGCTTCAACAAATATATATCTTGTTCAGTGTTCACAGACAGACAGACAAGCAGCCAAACAGACAGACAGGGGTGAAAACATAACCTCCATCCACCTTCGGTGGCAGACCGAAAGAAATATGTTCCAGTAATGAGTAACAGTTATTTATTTTATGTTTTTGTATTTATCAGAAAGTATTCACAACATTTTATACCATAGATAAGAGTATTTGTGAATCATTATCACCTAAACCTGGACAATGCATTATTTACAGTTTTGTAACAGCACGCGCACACACACACACACACACACACACACACACACACACACACACACACACACACACACACACACACACACACACACACACACACACACACACACACACACACACACACACACACATCCAAGATTTCTCCAAGATCAGGACAATCGTGTAACACATTTAACACCAAAGAACGGTTGTTATCGAAAATGTCCACGTTGGGCTATTTTCATGCCAATGTCTATTGTCTACTGTGCTATTTCACCTCATCATCAAACTTGTGTTGGTGACAATGACATCTCCTTTTGTGTCACCATTTTACGCTAGAATCACTTCACACACAACAGAAAATACTTCTTCAACTCTCTGAAAGCGAGTGTGAAGACACAATTCTTATATGTGAGCTCGTCTGCACACTCGATGTATAAATGCTTCGATGCTTGCTGTCTTGGATGAACTCGACAGCCATTCTAAGACGCCAATGATGTACTATAAATGGGTCCACATCATCATTCTGATGAAAGACGCTCTGTAGAGAAACCTGGTTATGTCTTCATCCTTGCAACAACGTTAAAAGTTCGAAACACCTGCATTAGAAGAAAGAGTGACCCAAATAAATATTTCAAGTAATTTGTCTCAATCCCCCAAATCACAATGTCCATATCACATGATGATTCCCAACGTTGGTGTAAATGACACCATCTGGGATACGAGGTAAAACTCCGCAAATAAACATGTGCCTACTTTGCATTCTAACAAATGCCTTTAAAAAGTCCTTGCCATTTCTCAAGGAGGATAAAGTGTGAAGACACTTAAATCTGCAAAGGCGACCACGATCATATTACAACTGTTACCAGTCACCTAGGAGATGGGTATCTGTAGTTACCGAAGGTCACATTACCATATTCGAAATATTATGGCTTACATCACAAAACATAGCGTGTTACATGCATATAGGGATGGCAGGATAGCTCAGTGGAAGCATGCTCAGCTCATCTCCGAAATGTCAAGGCCAGGGTTTGATTAGTGATGGAACAGAACGAGAATATTTTTTTTAAACATTATCCTGGTGTTTTGACAAAGAGCATCATCCTTAAGAGAGAATGTTGTCAGCTATCCAATTGCTAGTCCTTGCTCGGGGATATTAAAGATTCCACAGTGCCTTTGGAAAAAGTAGGTCATTGTGTACCAGTAGCCTGGCTAAATTCCTACCACCTGATTCTCTGACCAAAGTTTGCTGTAGTTGACTTTCATAACGTGTTCTACCAACGAGGGATTGACGTAGCACCAATCTTCAGACGAGAAATATAACAATGGAAACAAGAAAGAGCAATCAGAGATTGCAGACCCTCACTCACCAGGATGACCACCTCAACTCACCAGTTCACCAGGATGTGTTTTCAGTGTTTTTTAAGGCTTTTGTGTTAAAACAAATATGGCGGCCGAACAACGTGATCGATGACGTCAGCATTAAAAAAAAACTCCACCAATTTATCCCTCCATTATGTTCAAAAAAATTCATCTTGATCGGATGAAGTTTTATACTTGTCGAATTATGACATCATCATTAACAGATGTTATTCCACATGGAGAGTTATTTACAATGAGCCATGTCTTAATTTTTTCTATGCAGCGCTTTCGGAGACAGAGGTGCAAATGTTTTCGGTTTTCCAAGATGGCGGCCAAACCACATGACCGATGATGTCATCATTTTTTTTTTTTCCTCCACCAATTTATCCCTCCGTTCTGCTCAAGAAATTTCATCTTGATCAGATGAAGTTTTGTACTTGTCGAATTATGACGTCATAATGGAGGCACCTATGACATCATCATCAACATATTTTATTCCCCATGGAGAGTTCTTTACAATGAGCCATGTCTCAATTTTTTCTATTCGGAATGGAGAGTCCGGAGAGCGCTTTGATCAGTGATCAGAGTTAAGTACACCCACACACACATTATTTTCAGTTACCTTTCCCTGTGTCCGTGTTTCAAGTCTGTTTGTGGGGACGTCCCAATTTAGGAAATTATTTGATCGTGCATTTCCTTGTTACCAGCATTCCTTTTAATAAAACCCATTTCTTTTTGTACATTTTAAATCCGTTCGTGCGAGTTATTTTCTGCAGGGTTTGGAGACTGCCGGTGGGATCCGTGCATGTAAGTGCTCTTCAGCACCCTCCCCCTCCTCCCCCTTCCCTCTCCGCCCCCTTCCCCCCCCCCCCCCACACCCCACCCCTCTCCCCCCCCCCCCCACACCCCACCCCGCTCCCCCCCCCCCACACCCCACCCCTCTCCCCCCTCCCCCTCCCGCATGTATTAACTCCGCCATACATTTGAACTGAACGCTTCGGAGAAACAGCTTGTTTGGTTATCCGTTCCTTGGAAAGATTTTAATCACCAGGACCATGACAATACTATTGAAACCTGAGTACGTTTATTAATTACATACTATTTAAGCCTGAGTACATCTATTAATGACATACCATTGAAACCTGAGTACGTCTATTAATTAAATGCTATTGAAACATGAATACAGTACGTCTATTAATTACATACCATTGAAGCCCTGGTGCTTTAATTCCGCACTATTAAAACCTGAGTGAATATGAATGAATGAATGATCGTTTTAAGGTCATTTTCCCCGCTAGAGCGGGGGTTAGCCTTGCGGGCCCCCATGACAATCATGGTTCCCTGTTTGAGGCAATGTTTTTATTGATGCCCTTCCTGACGCCAACGCTTAGTCGCCTCTTACGATGTGCAGGGATACAGTGTACCTATTCTAAACCAGGGTACACACCGGGATCATTCATCCCAGCAAGCTGGTACTCAATTTGCCGACCTCAGAAAGATGACAGGCCGAGTCAACCCCCCTGGCGTTAATTCAGCGATCGACCGGGATTCGACCCCAGGACCCTAGGATCCCAAGCCGGCACCATAACCGCTAAGCCAACACCAGGGTTATTAAAACCTGAGTACGTCTATTAATTACACCAGCATGGATCGGCTCGCTTGGTTCGCCTCACCAAGCATCGCTACGGAGGCACGGGCTTATATTAACTGAGGATAATGACCTACGTGAGTTGCTGTTGTTATGATTTACACCAATCATAACACAAACATTTTTTGTACAAATGTATTTGTAATATTGGTGATATTATTTATTTGCAAATTTTTTTGTAATCTAAAAAGGGCCAAGTGGTCTAAAGCTCTAAATGGTCATGGGTCCGAGCTGGTTTAATGGGTCTAAAGCATCTTACGGGTCTTTGGGATCTTTAATGGTATTCGGGGTCTGTTGTGAAGTAAAACTCAGACCTCTTCCAAGAAATGAGGCTTCATTGAACAATATCTCTACTCATCCTACAACACAAGAATGCAGATTATTAGTTCCACAAAGAAAGCAATCAAGCATACAACTCCTTCTAGTTTCCTGTAAGCAAGCATTTACGTACCTGTTAAATCTCAGTAGCCTACAGCGCTGGGATACAGAATGCCAACCGATTGCGCACTGAATGGACACAGTTTATGTAAGCTCTCTCAAGGTCGTCCCTTCGCTCAGATAGTCTCTTCACTCAGCTCGAGACATTACATCATATTTCATCACAGGGTCTTTGTGTCTTTTTGGCCTTTCGGGTCTTTTGGGCCCTCTGGGTTTTTGGAGTATTTTGGGTATTTTTGGTCTTTGGTTTTTTTTTTGTTATTTTGGGTCGTCTGAGATTTTTGGGTCTTTGGGGTCTTTAGGGGTCTTTAAGGGTCTTTTGGGGTATTGGTGATCTTAAGGGTCTTGGGGGACTTAAACGTTCTTCAAAGGTATTAGGGGTCTCAGCAGTCTAAAGGGTTGAAGCGTATATTCCAACAGTACGTAATTAATAGACGTACGTAATTAATAGACAGGATACAACCGATGTTCAAACAGTATGTAATTAATAGACATATGGTCATACGGCTTCACCAGCTTCACCGTCTCACAGACAGTTTTTTGGGTTTTATAATTTTTTGAAGAAGAAGAAGACGTTTTGGTCACAAATATACATAGATACATACATGCATAACCATATATGTTTGCTCCATTATAATAAGATGGCAAAATAAATGACATGTATTACTTTCAGGACAAAAAGATTGGGAGACATCGGTGTAGTTTTAAGTGAATTTGTAAGAAAAGGATGAATTAACATAGTATTTGGGATTTGAGTGTGCAAGTTGCTCATATGGGAGGATCATAAAGCCCAATATTATCACTCACATTGATAAATGACCAAAGTGATTGAAATTGAAGTCACTTATAAAATCAAATGCAGCATCAACAACCAAAGTATTCAACTCTGATGCAGCAATGGGAAAAAAAAGTCCAAATCTATTTATTTAAATAATGACAAATGATCAGAGCATTACCACTATCACCAGGTGTGTTTCACAGGAGGAGCACCCCTCCTCCATCCCGAAAAAATGGTATTCTAAATCGATATTCAAACTCAAGAAATATTACCAGGTTCTAGATGTTACCCCCAAAATATACAAAACACAGTGGTGTGCTCGTCAATTCTGACTGGCAAACAATTACGCAAAACGACAAGAGCCTTCGCAGGTAAGGCATAATCAAGTAACGGGGGCAAATGAAAGCCATTTCACATGGGCGTTCAAATGTCAATTTATTACCTTGGTGATTGCACCACAACCAAAATAATTTGCAGTTTCACAAAAATGAAATATTGCTTTTACAGAGCTGCGTTGGTTGGAACATTCCGCTTATTGCTTCAATAATTCATGCGCTGCCTTGGCTACAATAGCCCTTAATGTTTATGTAATGGGAGACAAGTTTCCTGATAAATTGCCCCTGCGATTAATGCAATTTACAGAAGCTCTTGGTCCATCCATAGCAAACCTTAATCACTGCCAAAGCAATACAATTAGCCTCAAAATGAATGTGGCTTTTTAACCATTTAATAACCCCTGAATATGCAGAGCATGGTCCAGCAACCAAAATCATTTCAAAAGTCATTTACTCCCGTTGTGCATGCCGCGAGCCGCTACAACATTATTAGGATTGAATAATCGTCAAATCGGATGAGCTCGTCGGTTCATTCTCTTCCATTTTGAGCAGATAAACACCATGTCAATGAAACCACCTCCAGTGAGACAGACGCATGTTTAGGTGAAAAAATCCGTGTGCGTCTCGAAGTCCACCCGACCACCGCCACGGGTCGTCATGCTTCATGTAGATAAAGAGTGACGAGTGTGCAGGTGAGGTGATGTCTATGTGGGAACGTAGGCATCCGTTAACCAGTCATTTGATGAAACATGTATTGAGAGCGAATGACATGCAAAGCAAACCTCATCACGCTGTCGGAAATTACATCAAATCTGAAATCCGTGCAGAGTCTTGCCACTTTAAATCAGGAAGAGCATTATTTTTGCTTTTCTCATTACTTCATCAAAGCTCACCGAGTATATTTTCATGACAAATAAACGATACAGTTCCCGAAAGGACATTAAGCAAGATCAGTCTGGGTAACATTTCCGTGTACATTTTAACTCTGGTCTTTGCAATTGTGTCTCGTGACAGTTCACTTTGGCTTCTCGCATCTCCACCACTTTTCGCTTCTTCCACATCACCATTTTTACTCTTTGCATTAAAAACAAAGAACAAATTTTTTTTTGGTTCTGGCAATAAAACATATTTTGAAAAATATCTCTCATTTTATTTCTGCAGTAGCCAGGTGCATATCAGTGCATAGCCAGGTGCATACCAGCTACTTAAATAAATTTTAGACGCAGACAAAAGGCATTGCTTATGGCGAGATGGGTGCATAGACCACAAACCCAATACATGCAACAACCAAAAAATAATAATAATAATAATTATAACGGCAAAATATACGTTTTTTAAAATAATGCCAAAAATATAATACAACGAAGTTAATGGCAAGCCATTGCAAATCTTCACGCTTTCCACCCAAAGCAAGTTTGATAAACGGCAAAAAGCTCCACCAAGAATGATCCAACATCAAAATTTGAGCAAAACGATAATTTCTGTTTTGACCCCTGGAATCCTGAGTATGAATCTTGCGTCAAATTTCAAAAAAATCGTTACACATAACAATGCGTTCACCAATGTTGATTGCATATGCAATGTTTCATGAAACGAAAACGACACTCTTCGACGTCATGACGTCGACTGATGTGCCTCCGCCCACATTATTACATCATTATAATACTTGAACCAAGTTTGATTTAAATCCATTCAGCTGTTCTCATGTTATCACATTTTTACCTGACATGACCTCTGACATTTGTCCTTTAACCTCAGGACCCCAAAATCTAATCAGATGATCATTACATCATTATACATATCTGTACCAAGTTTGAATTAGATCCCTTTAGCCGCTCTCAAGTTATAGACCTTTTACAGAGTTGACCTTTGACCTCATAACCCCAAAATCGAATCTGTTCATCTTTAAATCATAATACATAATTGTACCAAATTTTGTCAGAATCCCATCACTCGTTCACAAGTTATCATGGTAACAGGATTTTTACCTAACATGACCTCTGACCTTTGACCTCGTAACCCCAAAATATAATCAGTTCATCTTTACCTCATTATACATACCTGCACCAAGTTTGACTAGATACCTTCAGCTGTTCTCAAGTTATCGTGGTAGCGAAAACCTATCAAAGATGGACAGACAACCTGAAAACATAATGCCTCCATCGACGAATGTCTTAAAATGTTGCATTTTCTTGGAATTTGACCTTGAAATCTTGGATAATATTGTTGCGGATATGAGGATTGTGTTTTTTTTATTGTGTTGTATTGTAGTAAATTGTTGTAAATATCACCCTCTGTAAAATGTAATGATTCCTTGTAAATACCTCCGTAGTGTAAAGGTCAAAGGGCGTCCCATAATTAGTCCATAAAGCATACACGTCAGCCAATCATAGAATACCCCTGTTCGATAGTTATATCTTTATTATGTGTATTAGGGTAAGGCCTTGTCTTCCATTAAGATGACACTCCATTGCACCAAGTGAAATAGAGTAGATTTCTTTCACTTTCCCCTTTCATCATTGCCAAGCCTCGATGGCCAATTACATCCCCTCCAAAACCACCATTGAACATGTGCTCGGGTCGGGGAAGACGGGCGTGCCCGCCCGTCGTCATCAAGGGCGGAGCCAGAGGGTCGCACGACCAACCAGGGCCGAGGTGAGCACACCGATGGGCGTGTCCTGAAGGCCGGCGGCTTGATCGCCGGAGGCGTTATAAAGGCGCGCGCGCAAGAAGCAAGGGAGTGGTCGGTGGTGAGGAGTGATTGGACCAAGAGAGAGAAAGAGTGGTTGGACCAAGAAAGAGAACATAGAGAACATCCAAGGAGAGGACATCCCGGAAAGCACAAAGCCTGCTATTCGTCGCCTTGCTCGCCAAGGTTGGACTGAGCAGTAGTTAACAGCAAGAAGCCTGTTGTAGTCCTGGAAAAGCGCGTGACGTCCACCGCCGCAGCAGCAGACAACAGCAGCAGCACCGGCGGCCACAGCAGCAACAACAGCCGCTTGGGGCCTGGACGGCGGTTTTGAGCAGGGCCGCGAAGGAACGGCGGCTGCTAAACGCGCCGATCATGCTGCAGGACCCCCTTGAACCTTCCTCTCCCTCCAGCCATCCACCTCCTGCCTTTCCATCCTTTTGTGTACGTGAGTTTGTTCTGTTTGTTTTGTCCCTGGGGATTTAATTAAGCTTGTATAAGGAATTTGCACTGTGTCTCTAATTCTTCTGTATATTATTTTATTATCTTTCCTTCTTCCTTGGTTATTTTGAGCCTGTATATAGTAGGAATAAATTTAGTAGTATTTCCAACCTTTTCGCCTTCTTCTTCTTCTTCACATCCGTGTCGCTTTTGTCTTTTCCATATTGAATAGCTGTGGCGCGATCCGGCCAACGTTCGGGGATCGGGTTAATCGGGGTAACTGTTAGGCCGCGGTGCCATCCGCTCGGCAAACCAACATCCTTATCCGCGGGCCGTAACAATATATACCTACCTCAATACTAATCAACAGTGACCAACAGGTGGACATATGCTATCGATGAGGTATGTAAAAGGTTTGCTTGGAAAGAGAATATGAAGAAGCTGGAATTCACAGGATAATGTTTGCACTATTTGGTGAGGCACTTCATTCAGTTGGTTGTGTGTCGACATGTTGGAATTCAATTGACAATGGCCGCAAATTGGTGAGCAATCTTGATGATTCGCATATGCAAACCAACCGCTGACACTCAAACCACATTAAATATTTTAAAACAGCAATTTTGGCGAATCACAGGAATACTCTACCTAATATTTATATGCAGATGTGTTAAATATACTACCATCCAAAGTACATCAGAGAATACCTTGAGAAACAGGAGATTTCATCACTTCACGAGAATTTTTTTTTTTTTACATCAACCTTAACCAAGTGTGTACATACACAAAAACGAAACCAAAAACCTGAGCTTTGGTGAATCCCTTTTTGCCAAGTTCCGCCCGCATCGGACCAAGTTCTGAGGTATCCAGGACCATGCTGAATACAACGACTTTGACGAGAGTGAGAACCGAGCTGGAGGCGGCCGCTTTGGTGGGGAAGAGGGCCGTGCAGAGGGCGCCCGGAGTTGTGGCAATCGACATACGTTTGGGAAGCAGCCTGGCGCCCTGGCCTTGCCTTGCTGCTTGTTGGGTTTTTCAGACTCTATCCCATCAAGGAAGTATGAGACAGAGGAAGGATGAGACTGACAAGGAAGGGACCGAGAAGGAAGAGCCAAAGAAGGAAGAGACCGAGAAGGAAGACTGGGCATACCCCGGAGACCACACGGGAGGTCACGCATATCTACATCGTCAACCTTCCAGGGTTGCAGGGGGAAACCGAGCACAGATATGGAGACTGCTTGGTCCATGAGTCATGGTGGTTCCTTGCTGGTGTCAAGATTGATGCCTCAGGACCGGGTAAGGCTGTGTTAAACGGAGCATGGATAAGGAGATGGCTTGATCCAAGAATCGTGATTCCTTGCTGGGTTGAATATGGATGCTTTAGGACCAGGGAAGTCTGCGTTAAATGGAGCACAGATAAGGAGACAGCTTGGTCCATGGGTCGTGGTTCTGTGCTGAGGTGAATATGGATGCTTCCGGACCAGGGAAGGCTCAGTTCAGTCTTAGAGACCCGTGACTGAAGATGACGACTGGTGGCGGCAGCCCGTGCAAAGACACACATGCATAAACAACAACGCAAGCACACAAACACACACAATTGTGATTGTGCACAAATATTATACATACTAGCAGAGTACCCACCCTACGGACCATCTTGTTCCAAGCACGCAACACATTCTTCTCACAGACCTTTACTTGGGCGGTGTAAAGGAAACTGACAGCTGCCTCAATCGCTCCCGAAAATAATAATCCTGGGTTACATGCATGAACCAAAAACCTACCAACTGCTTATAATTCAAAAGACCTCACTGTACTGGAAACCATGGGGACAGGAATAGTGTACTGTAAAGTGTAATGGGTGGGGACTTGTAATACCCTCTCTCACCTGGAGGCGGTGCTACACGATACACATTTACATAGAGAATTTGTATCCCACCCATCCCCACTTCCCCTCACTACGCCCCTCCAAGACCACTGGCAAAGATAAAAACACCCTTATGCACAAATTTGGGTCCTGTCTACGTAGGAGGTCTGGATGTAATCGAACAAGAACTGTAGTTGTGCGACACACAGACACACAGGCAAACACACACACACACACACACACACACACACACACACACACACACACACACACACACACACACACACACACACACACACACACACACACACACACACACACACACACACACACGTCTGTGTGAATTACAGTAAGGATTATATACGCACATATTAATGTGATCATACACATATTGTACATATTATATATACACACATATTGATGTGACCACACACATACTATATGCTATATGTGACAAACTATGCATAACACACACACACACACACACACACACACACACACACACACACACACACACACACACACACACACACACACACACACACACACACACACACACACACACACACACACACACACACACACGCAAGCGCACACGTACACACACACACACACGATCTCAAATTGTGTCTCAATAGTAGACATAGTGGTTGATGTAGAAAATAATAGTCCAGGGAATATTCTACATGAAAAGAGGCCATGGTATGTTTAACATGCACAAGATAATGCAAGCCTGGTGTTGGCTTAGCGGTTAGGGTGCAGGCTTGGGATCCTAGGATCCTGAGTTTGAATCCCGGCCGATCGTTGAATTAACGCCGGGGGTTGACTCAGCCTGTCATCCTTCCGAGGTCGGCAAATTGAGTACCAGCTCACTGTTAATTGGGGGCACTGCATCAGCAGCACAAACACGCTTCCAGAGAAATGATGCAACCAGCAACCAGCAGCCACAGGCTGCATACGAAACAACAACAACAACAAGCTAATGCAAGCAGGCGGGTCCCAAATTTGACATCGTATGAGACAGACAGCACACTCTATGATGCGAGACCTTGCCTGCCTATCAACAGAATGGTAGCTTGAATTCGGAGGGAACAATTAATTACAGGAATAGGCCAAAGCCCTCATGAAATTAGCACATGCACTACGTGGAAATGCAGACTGCCCATAGACCTCCATCAGCGCAAATCTTGCTATCACAAGTAAGCGCAGCGTCACCTGCCTCACTTGTTGATTATCCCCACGCTTTAAAAAAAAACAAAAAAAAAACGAGAGGATATTGCAATTGGTTCCATCTGACCAGCTGTCCGTCCATCGTGCTATCTCCTCCTAAACTTTGTGTAGAAATTCGACTTCGTAGTTATAATAGCCACAAGGGAAGAAGCTGTGAGAGCAGTATCATTTTTGGCCCCGCTCTATGGATCATCAAAATGTCAAATCCCCAAAAATGCAATTACGGGCACATTTCAAAACATCTTTGAATAAAACTTTGTATATGCAATCAACATTGGGGGGCACATACCATATGCAATGATTTTTGGGATTTGATGCCTGCTTCATACCCCAGGGGGTTGGGGACTTAAGGCCACAGGGGGTCAAAACGGATTTTTTTCTTATCTCACAATTTGATATTTGATCATTCCTGGTGGGACTTTTTGCCTCCTTTCAAATTTACTTTAGGTGGGAAGTGTGGGGATTTGCGATGGCATGCCATCGACTTCGCTCTAGTTGACTTTGCATTCCGTGCTCACTCATGATGCACGGTGTCACCGGCAAGGGTATCAAAGCAAAATAATTACAACCCACAAATGTAAGTATAATACATCTCATTTGCAGGCATCCTAAAACGATGTTGGCCAGTGGAATCGGATTTTAAAAGATGAAATGAATTAATTATATTAGAATACAGAGGACATAAATAAATAATTTTTAAAACATTTTTAAACTAAAAAATATCAAATTAATCAGTCGTACGACTCCCTCTACAACACATCCTCAACCTAAAAGTCCTAAATGATCCTGGGTTCCAACAAATAACAAAACAAACAAATAATGCAGTCTTAATTGACGACATAATCAACAGATTTTGAGGCAGCAGATTGATCAGCTGCAGTATTTCTGCCATAAAGCACATCTTGTTTCTCTGCACCTGTCCTTTCAAGTGGTCCATCATAAACTACTTTTCGACCAGACGTCTCTTACAGGTGGACGCTTGAGCTAATTATCACAGAAACAAGCGCCGAAGCATTAACATACAAGGTAAATGCCAAATTATAATTCCCAGTTTTACAGTCACCTTGTACATTCAGGCCACCTTTAGAGTGCCTTTTACCAAGAATGAGCGTGCACCCTCGTCCCTGAAACATCGGCGAATGCGATTGATCGCTAACCGGACGGCGAGTGCCAAGCATTTCTCAATGCAACACGAGGGGAGGAAAAGGTATTCATCGCCGTCGAGATGATTGGATGGAAAATTAATACAAAAAATAAACCTGCCCGAGGATCAAACGTACTCATAATCGGTTGAGTGCAACGTTCAGTAAAATAATGATCAATGTAAGAATGAATAGATTATAATGCCATACAAATGATTTATAATGTAAAAATAATTCAAATGAGGATTAGAAGATAAACAGAACCTTATCAGAGATAACAAAAGTATGCTTGTGTGGTTTTAGGATGAGACAAGTCGATTCGGCGAAACATCCGAGAACGGGCAAATAAGTAGGGGGATAAAAGAAACAAAAAAAATACCAAGTGCTGTGAGGAAATTCAAAGCATACACAAAAAAAACAATTGTAAAGAACACGAGATGCACCTTGTTGCAGAAATAATTTCTTTCCATGCATTGGCTCTGCTCCAGGCACGGTGCTTCCCCAGCCATGGCATCTGAGGGAGTCGGGTAGTAGTAACTCATGTCCATTCCCGTTTTCACCTCCACCCTCACCCCTGCCCACTTCCACACACAGTAACTGATAAAGCCAAATGAGCTGCGAGTCAGAATTGTTTTGCTTCAGAATCATGGATAACTTCCACATCTCCATAATGGCTCCATGGTAAGAACTCCGACTCCGGCGAATGATGAAGAAGAGGAAGAAGGGTCAACTTCATTTGCGTTTGCAGCAGGTGAAACCAATAGTGGGGAAAGCAAAGCACAGCACAAGAGATTAAAAGGTGCAAGATAAACGCAAGGTGGTGGGAAGCCACTTAAGACTTGTCTTCCAGTAATGGGCACTTTGATCAGGGTCAACAGATATGAAGAATGGAAACCTTCTCAGGCAGACAAGCCAACAGGGAGATGATGCCAAAGGAGCTCGAAGAAGGATTAAGATTACACAACAATGATGGAAAAACAGAATCGAAGGTTAGGAGAGCAATGGACAAAGAGTAGTGAGTCAAAGGGATTCGGAGAAAAGCAGCAGGAGTGCACCCGCTGCGAATAACGCTGCTTGAGAGAAAGAGAAGCTCTCTGCTGCTCCTCCCCTCAGCAAATCAACTCGGGTCCCTCTCCCCTCTCCCGAACGCCACTGCCACCCACCCCACGTTGGGATAGGCTGCCTTGCCTCATCAGAAGCCTCCTCGCAGGCAGCCCGGCCGTGCTCCACCGGCTGTGTTTAACTCCGCCCGACATGAAGCACGCGGTGTCGATACGTAGGGCAAACAGGCGGCGGCTGGCGGATCCTTGGAGGAATGGCTGCCTTGATAACTTAAAAGCAACGGGGAAGCCAAACGAGATGCCCCAAAACAAAATGGTGTCAACAAAAGCTGTAACCGCCTCACGATTTCTTCCTTCACATGTAAAACAACTATCCACTCGTCAGCACACGCATGAACGAGATACTCCCATCGACTGCGTTTTCAAGGTTGATGCGCACCGACGGAGGTTGCACGTTCATCTCGGCATCTTTCGGGGGCTACGCGGCAGGACAAACGGTTAATGCGAATTTGTGCGACGGGAAGTCTTCGAGGAGGTGCCGTGGCACAAATCATTACACGTACCATCTGTGGCTCAGAAATGGTGGGTTCACAGCAATGCAAACATAATGATATCTGAGATGGAACGCAACTCAACATATCCAGCTGCTACGTTGGAACCAATCCAGTTAGACAAACTAGACGTGAATATGATTTTTTTGGAAAATCTACAAATGATAAAAATTAACCATGGAGGCTACAAAAAATGAAAACGTTCAGAATATAAACGTTTGTCTTTAAATCTCTCACAAGAGGCTCTTCGGCCATGTGGTCTCTCAGGGTCAACAAAGCGGTTATAGACAAAGAAGATTTTAAATTAGGTAAAACGATCAAACCAACACTTGTCAACAAAATCAACATCTGAGTGTTTTGGGTTTGTCCAATGTATGTTTTGTTATCATGTTACATACTATGCTCATTCACTTCTGCAACACCACGTATGTTGTGCAAGTAACGTAGGTCGAATCTCCTTGACAGATTCAACCTCGAGCATCAATAAATATTTTTCTCTTTTATCCTGCTTCGACAAGAGCTATTGACAAGACTGGAAGAAAATAATAACCATGAAAGAGCTCTCTGTTCTCTGTCCCCCAAATATTCCTACAGGTCGCACAAGATCTGCCAGCAACCCTCTTATGGTTAAACTGCCAAAATCAAGACTCTCTGCTCACCTTCACTCTTTCATTCCTCTTTTCTCCCGCCTCTGGAACAAACTCCCACACTCCCTTCAATCCCACCCCTCCCTCCAGGTCTTTAAAACAGCTGTTCACCACCATCTCTTATCTTCCCCCATCCAAAACCTTGATCTTTTCTACCCCTGCTAATTCACCCCAGATACACTTTTTTGAAATTCCAACTTCTTTCCTGGAAGTCCTTGCAGTGTCCATATGTTTTATCCCTCTCCCACCTCCCCCCAAGCCCTCTCCCTCCCACAGTTCTCTCGATGTCCCTGCTCTCAAATGTTGTGTTTGTGTCCTTCCCCCTCTCTCCCCGTCTTGTCTACCGCTCCCCTTATTTTGTGTTTTATGTGTCGGTTTGACTTTTTGTGTGATTAATGCTAGCTCTTTCACGAGCCTCGATCTTGTATCCAAAAAAAAATAAAAATGTGCTAATAAATCTGCTGAAGACTCTTTTTCAGTGCAAAAGTTGGTGGTTGGGGAGGACAGGAATAATTATAAAAGAGCTACATAAGACTGGGCTCGTAAAATCGTCTGCCCGACGCCCCGCGGTGATCAAATGTTTCTGTCGGGCAACTTGCTAGCATCCCCCGAGCAACCACGCTTTTTTTTTCCAGCACATGCACGACCGACATGCACAGCCCAGCACATGCACATCAACGACGAAGGTAAACAAACTTGTGCATTGGATTGTCTTGTTTGAGTCATGTACTTGTTTTAGTTCAGATGCTCCTGCCTCTGTCCATCCACTGCCACCTGTGAAAGGGGGTTGCTCCTGTGGGCCCAGTCTTACCAAGCTCTTTTCTAATCCTTCTCATCCTACCCGACCACCAGCTTGTACACCAAAAAAGGGTCTTCCAGATAATTATTAGCATGGTTTTCCAAAAGTTGTACTGTGACTACAGCAGAGAAACAGTAAAAGTTATGAATGAATGAAAATTCCTTTCAATGTTTTCCTACAGGGTTTCAAGTGAGTAAAGTTTCAATACTCCGGTGTGTGTGTGTGCACATGTGTATGTTGCATGTATGTATATAATATACTGTAGGGTGCAAAACTACGAGTCCAGCAGGAAATTTATTAACTGAGGTGATAACAAAGTAAATCAATGTAACATGAAACCAAAAGCACTTTCAAAGGGTTTCCATGGACTCTTAAGGACACAACAACACTTCTGATAATAGCAAAAGCCAAAACTGTGTTTATGTATAATCAATTTATCAGTGTGACCCCCTTTAGCCTTGAGAACCGTCTCAACTACATTTGGGATTGATTTAATTCGTTTATGGATTATGTTGGAGTCAATCTTTTCCCCAACAGTGCTGTAATGGATTCCAGAACATAGTCAGACGACAAACATAATTTTATCTTTCCCTCAAATGTATTCAATCATCATTTATTCTGTTAAGACAAAGTGTCAGTCAATATTAACTATAATAACAAACAACAACAACAACATGCATTTTAAGGCCATTTTCCCTGCTAGAGCGAGGGTTAGCCTTGCGGTCCCCAAGACAATCTTCTCCATCTTGCCCTATTTTCTGCATCTCTCCTTGTTAACCCCCTTGCCCGCATTTCTTCTTCCACCATCTTTAGCCAAGTCTTTCTCGGTCTTCCCCGTCCTCTACTTCCTTCTACATTCATTTCCATCACTCTTCTCAACCAGTCACTTTCATCCTTCCTCAACAAATGACCAAACCATCTCAACCTGTTCCTCTTCACAACATCAATCACAGGCTCTATTCCCATCATTTTTCGCAATTCATCATTTGTCTTCCTCTCTCTCAACGATACTCTGCACATCCATCGAACCATTCACATTTCCACCCTTTCCAACCTTCGTTGCTGCTCTACGTTCATTACCCATGTCTCGCTCCCATAAATCATAACACTTCTCACACATGCAGCATACACCTTTCCCTTCAGCTTCAACGACACGCCCCTCCTCATCAGCATGCCACTCAGTTCCCGAAACTTCTTCTATGCATATCTCACTCTAGCAACCGTTTCCGAGTCTGATCCACCTTCTCCATTCAGCATGTCTCAGAGGTAGCAAAATGTTTTCACACCTTCCAGCTTCACGCCGTCTCCAAGATCCACCTTCTCCATTCAGCATGTCTCCGAGGTAGCAAAATGTTTTCACACCTTCCAGCACTCGGCCACTTCCCAGTTCTTTCCAGCTCACCACATGCTTTACCACTTGCCATCACCTTCGTTTTTCCGATATTCACCTTCAGACCTTAAATGTCTCCATACATTCCTTCCACTTGTTCATCTTTTCCTTCAGTCCATCCATACTTTCTGCAATCAACACCAGATCATCTGCATACAACAACTCCCACGGTAAACCCTCCTTTACATTCTGAGCCAGCACCTCCATCACAGCTACAAATAGTAGTGGACTTAGTACCGACCCCTGATGCACTCCCACCTTCACCTCAAACTTACCACTGTTCCCGTCCTTCGTCCTTACAGCTGTGCACGCTCTTTTGTACATTGCCATCACTACTCTGATCAACCATTCCTCCACTCCTAACTTCCTCATTGCCCATGTCAATACTTTGCGTGGAACCCGATTGAATGCTTTCTCCAGATCAACAAACCCAATAAACAACTTCTTCCTCTTCTCCATGTACTTCTCCTGCAACTGCCTCACAATAAAAAGCACATCTGTCGTTCCTCTTCCTGGCATAAATCCAAACTGCATTTCGTCGATCTTCACTTTCTTCCTTATCCTCCTCTCCAACACCCTTTCCAATACCTTCATTCCATACTCCAATAACTTTATCACTGGGTACGAGCCACACTCTGGAGGGTCACCTTTCCCCTTGTATAGAGAGACGAGGGTACTCAGTTCCCAATCCACTGGAATGCGGCCTTCTTTCACCGCCAGATTACAGATCTCTGTCATTCTCTTCACACCCTAACTTCCTGCTGCCTTCAACATATCTCCCACAACTCCCGTCGGCCCTCCAGCTTTTCTACTCTTCATTGCTTTTATCGCTTCCTCAACTTCCTTCTCAGTTATCTTCTCTGCCGGTCCTAAAACTGGGTTACTCTCTATGTTGCCATCCCATTCATTCTCTGTATTCAACAGCATTTCCATATATCTTTTCCATCTTCCTTTAATTCCATCTGGGTCCACAACGATTTGTCCCACTTCATCCTTCAAGCAACTCACCCCCATCACATCACACCTCTCTTTCGCTATCTGCTTTGCAATCCTGAATACTGCTCTCTGACCCTCTTCCGAATCCAAGCGTTCTCCGAACATTTTCCGACATGCCTCCTGCGCCTTTGCTACCTCTTTCTTTGCAGCCTTATAACTTTCATGCTCTGCTGTTTCTGCTCCCGTACCCTTCGCCTTCTGCCACTCCTTGAACTTCTTCCTCTTCTCGTCAATCCTCTTTGCAACTTCATCATCCCACCACCATGTTTCCGAGTGCCTCGGTGGTCCTTTTGTCCATCCACATACCTCACCAACGGCTCCCAACAGACTAGCTTTCATTGACATCCAACCACTTTCAAGCTCAACCACATCATCCTCAACCCTACTCAGCCTCTCTTTTAATGCCTCCATTACTGTCACCTCTTTCAACCTCCACACCTTCATTCTCGGTTGGTACTTCACCCGCTGAGCTCTCCTCGCACCTTTCACCCTTATGTCGCAGACAACCAAGTGGTGCTGTGAAACAGCCTCCTCCCCCGGGATCACCTTTGTGTCCCGGAGGTGCCCCCTATCTCGCCTACGCACCATCAGGTAGTCAACGGTTGTCTTCGACCCACCTGACGTGTATGTAACAAGCTTATTATCCTCTTTCTGGAACTGAGTATTACAAATCAACAAATCAGCTCCATCAGCAAACTCCAAAATCCTTTCACCTTCTCCATTTCTCACACCATATCCGTAACCCCCATGAACTCCCTCAAAACCATCCGTACTCCTTCCCACATGTCCATTTAGGTCTCCTCCTACCACAACAACCTCCTCATTTTTCACGTTTTCCATCAGCTTCTCTATCGCACACCAGAACTTGTCCTTCTCTTCATCGCTCCGACCAACCTGCGGAGCATATCCCGAGATGACGTTCACCAAGAGCTTTCCAATCATCATTTTCACCATCATCAACCTATCACTCACTCTCGTCACACTCACCACACTGTCTACAAACTCCTCAGAAAACAGGACACCAACACCATTCACGCCCTCCAGGCACCCTTGCCACACAAACTTGTATTTCTGTCCCTGCCTACCCTTCACCATTCTCACACCACTTCCCTTCCATCCCGTCTCTTGCACACAACATATGTCCATTCTTCTTCTGACCAATACTTCCACCACTTCTCCTGATCTCCCTGTCATTGTCCCTACATTCCATGTCCCAAACCTCAGAAACCGATCTCCACTTCAGGGTGTACCCTGCCCATATGTAGTTGTAATTGTCATGGTTCTCTTTTTGAGGCAATGTTTTTATGGCCGGATGCGCTTCCTGACGCCAACCCTCTTAGTCGTCTCTTACGACACCAGGGATACGGTGTACCTATTCTAATCCAGGGTACACACTGGGAAACGTTTAAAACATGGAAATTCGGGGGGGGGGGGGCGTGGGGAGGCATCACGGCTGCGGGGGCCCCGTCAGCACCACGCTACGTTTCCCGGTCAGCACCACGGCGGCCCCGTCAGCACCACACCCTTGGAAAGGACTTCGAAGCACGTCGGCCCGGTCGGCCCAGAGCCTGGCGCGAAGTCCAAGGACATCAGCACGTCATCCGAAAACAGCTCCGGTTGGTGCGAACCACTCGGTCAATGACGCAAACCAGGTCCCGACACGCCCTTGCTCGCTTGGCCCGGATGAAGGCCTCACTGGGTGTTCTCCAAACAGGGGCAAAATCGCCCAAGCCGCACTGGATTTCGGCAGCGGAAGCCTTGCTCGCTCGGCCCCGATGAAGGCCTCGCTGGGTGTTCTCCAAACAGGGGCAGAATCGCCCAAGCCGCACTGGATTTCGGCGGCGGAAAGCAGCCACGAAGCGACGATATTCGGTCGGGCTGTAATGCGAACACCACGGTGGCCCGGACAGCACCACACCCTTGGAAAGGACTTCGATGCTGCAGTAAGTCATACTGCCGAGAAGAGGCCCACTCGGAAGTTCAAGAAGCAGTTGGTATTCTTTAGTCAGCCTGCGTTCAGCTCGCTCATCTCAGGGTCTTAATTCCACCTTTTTATCTGCTCAGCTCAAGCATGCTTTGCCTCAAAACAGGTCGGTTTGCGTTCATTCACAATACCGGCTTCGCCGGCTATAAAAACAAGTCCGCTCGCAGCCTCAACGTGACTCATAGCTCTCTCCTCCTCTCTCTGCCAATATCGACCTCTCTTCTTATATTAACTTCTCTTCTTAATATTAACTATAATAAATTAAAGAATATTGATACACATTATCAATACTATGATAAATTTGTGATTTAAATCATGATCTGAGAAAGCTTTTTTAAATGGAAATCGCTGCAAAGAATGCATAAAGCCACTCGAGGTAAGGGGATAAGGGAAGGTTAGATAAAGATGAGGATAAATCAAAAAAAAAAAAAATACACATCCAAGATGCAGGAGGTAACACAAATCAGGTAAAATGTGATTAAACCTCAAAAAATGTAGGAAGTAGGAATTGACATTCCTCTTAAAGCTGAGTAAATGTAGCCGAGTAAAGTAAAGTAAAGTGAGTAAAGCTGAGTAATTGAAGTGTAGGATAATGGGAAGCACGGTACAGGTAGTGAATTTGCGGGCAAGACAGCACGAGGGATAAACTCTCTGCATAGCATTGATTGAAGTGGACTAGTGTAGTACTTTTGCACGTGTGTGTGTGTGTGTGTGTGTGTGTGTGTGTGTGTGTGTGTGTGTGTGTGTGTGTGTGTGTGCGTATACATGTGTGTATGCATGTGTGCATGAGTGCAGGTGCATGTATGTGTGTGTGTGTGCGCATACATGTATATGTATGCATGCGTGTGTGTATATGTGAGGGTGTGTGTGTGTGTGTGTGTGTGTGTGTGTGTGTGTGTGTGTGTGTGTGTGTGTGTGTGTGTGTGCATATGTGTGTTGTTTTCCAGAAAGATGAGGGAATGCTTGTCAAAACACATTGCACCCCATTGAAATACGTACTTCATAAATATATATTTTAGATGCTTGCTCAGCTTGGGCAGTTTTCACAAGGCAAGAAAACGTTTCCTGAATAACTTTTTCAAAAACAGTTGGCTCTCATCACATCAGCAAGGTTACCGGCAGTTTTGACCTGCCCCCGGTGTGCTCGAAAGGTAGTCACACACATGAAAACTACAACAAAATCACCCAAGTGAGTTGTACAACTCAGTGAACTCATCACAATCCTATGGGAGCTTTTGATGAATGATTCATTGACAAAACTGCAAAACACCATGTACTCACCCTCTATCTCAAAAATAACAAAGCCAGTCAACCACAAAGCGAGCTGGGAACAAGGATAGGTTTGTTTACACAAGATGTCATCGAGCAATTCAAAACAATACACGCGCTAATTGAAGTCATTACAATGACGAACCAAACTTCCTGACGGCAACGACCATATTCATCACGATCCCCAAATCAACAGGAATCAAATACCTGCAGTTTGAATCGCAAGACAAAGCAATCAACAGCGAGATTGCTTCATGCAAGCGTCCATGAAACTCATAAAATAAAAATTACTGACAACATTCAACAACACTTCGTCCTTTCCACAAACAGAAACAGAAATCAGTCAAACAACAAAAAATGGACTTCTTTTTTTACCTACTCCGGATCCGGATCCGATAAAAACATTTTTTATTGTTTAAGCGATTCTTCACCATTGAGAGATGGGGCCAAAAACGATATATAGCATAGTAATTCAAAAGGTTATGGCCGAGCTATGACAAAACTTTGTGGATGAGTTGGTTAGATGACAAGAACAAGGTGATTAGATTTTGGTTCATTCAGGTCTGGATCCAGATTCGGCCGATCAGTGGGATACAAAACATAAACTGTTCATCTTGGCAGAGGTATGCGCTATACAGAATGCCGTTGTAGTATCTGCTGCAGCATCTCATTCCTAACAAAATTTAGGTCAGCAGGAAATTTTCAATGCCTTGGACGATATATTGGCAGTTACGTCATAATCCAAGTCGTCAAATTTGGATTAACAGCACATGAGACTCAGGATGAGATTAATGGGTATAAATTATTGGACTTGTCTGTTTGTAGTTTAGTTATGGCACAAGATGTTATGCGTTCAACATGACCAATGTATACCACAGCTGGGTTGCCCTCGTTTCAGGATGCACTGCACACATTGACCACCGTCGAGGCTCCTTGTATGATGCAATGCTTTGCACACACCCGCAGGCCTGATCAACTCACATTTTGGCAAGGCCTGGGATGCACACCCATTCAGTATGCACATACCGTGCGAATAGCTTAAAACCATCCCACGTTTCTGAATCCTGGCAAGTAAAGAAGGAACGGGCAACTCACAAAGAAAACATTAGAAGTGCATTGTGAAGAAAGCATCAGCACAATTACTCAATAAGAACCACAAATCTAAATGATCATTAACCAATTAATAGATGTCCATGAGGGCTGCTGGCTTTGCAGTATACTGTTTCCAGATGAACACCGTTTCATTCCCATTATAATCGTCTCGGCTAAAGTGAAGTCGTTGATGAACAACACAAACCCAGCCAAGTCTAGCCAAGCGTGCACAAGTCCATTTACGTTTGCACCCTCTGTCACCCCACTTGTTCACCTCCCAGAAAAAGGTTCTTACTCTGATTCAACAAAAAACTTTGAATGATTGGGATTTTTCCTCGCTGCTTTCACTTATTCCACCATCCAAAGCCATCATTATTTCAAAAAACAAATGTTGTTAACCATGCCATACATTGTGAGGTGAAAATCATACTAAAATACGCCATTTGGTGTCTGTCTGATGAATGTTTGACCCCAATACATTATGTCGTTACTTATCCAATCTCAACCAAACTTGACAGGATGACTAAGGGTTACATAATGAAGGTTGTAGCACATTGATTTGCCCCCCTCACCAAGGGGGTTTTCTCCCCCGAGCGGGTTTTCCCTGCCATTTCCGTCAATGGGGTTGCGTGTTGAGGTGTATATCGATATTAAGTTAGTTTTATCGTGGCGTTTTTGCAAGGCCGCTTCGAATAACAAAACTAATGATAATAGCATAATATTAATGTTACTAGCCAAAACCCGTGGAACATCCACGGAAGGGAGGATGTGGTGTATGGATAGAGTGTACCATTATGGATGGCATAGGGGATTTGCTTGTCCGAGTAAGAGTTAGGAAGAAAGATGAGAATGAAGAGTGCGTATATGAACAACGATCGCCGACACCGGCACAAATGCATGCTCTGGATTGTCCACTCGGTGGACGGCTTGCTTTCGCCTTCGCCTGTCCAATCAGCGGACGGCTTGCTGCGCCTTCGCCCAGCAAACGCCAATACGATGGCGTCGTAAGATGGCGTCGTATCGGCAGTTAATCGGATGCTTTTGGGCCCCAACATCGGCTAATTCAGATTTTTTGAGTATGGCTGTACGTGATAAACAAAGAGCGCGGTTCGTAGATCGTAAATCCATTAGTGCCGTGGGCATCGGGTCACTGGGTGCGGCGTGAAAGGGATAACAAAGTCGAGTCCTTACGCTATTATTATATAGATTAAACCACCTTTAGAAAAATTAAACCACCTTTATTATTATATAGATTACAAAACAATATTTATACCATTAATATCCCACCTCCCCAAGGTGTTTTTCCTCCTTGAACAAACGTCGAGTCAACGTTTATAAATAGCTTATCATGGCGTTTCCATGGGAGTAATGGCCCAACGGCCTCTAACAGAAGTAAAAATATTATAAACCATAAACACGTATAATTAGCTTTTTAAACAGTCGCTAATGGTGCCTATAACATTAAATAAATTAATTTGGAGTAATCCCGACACTCGACAAGTAAGTTTTACTTACAGAACGGAGCGAAGATCTACTGTACTCTATATACCCCACAAGGGTTGGGGTAATAACATGACGCTTTGTGGCGCTAATGTGGCGCTTATCGTAGCGAACTTTTGAAACTCGCTCCTGATGTTTATTCAACACGAAACTGAAAGAGAGGAAGCCCGTGATGTGTTCATTTGCCAAGCTGCTAGCTAGTGCTTGCCAAGCCAGCCGTTCCTTAACTGTTTTGATTGGAGTGCTTGCTCGAATGCTTTTACAACTTGGTGATCTCTCCACAAGAAACTTGGTAAATGAACACACACCCAATGTTCTTCTTAAGACCTGACCATAGATTGACTGTAATCTAGACACCCCAAAGAGGAATGACCCTTCCTGCTGCTCCCGTAGTGAGCGGGTGTACTAGTATTAAAAATGAGAAACAAAATAGTAAAAATGGGTGCACAGATAGTAAAATAAATGTACACAATTTATATAATCTCAATTGCTGATCTTACATCAATAAGCGATAATTAAACAAAGATTTCCTGGTTAACAATGCCACCGAAGGTGGATGGGAGTTATGTTTTCACCCCTAACTGTCTTTTTGTTTGCTTGTCTGTTTGTCTTGTCTGTGAACAAGATATCTCAAAAGTTGGGGCCAGATTCGGATGAAACTTGGTGGAGAGGTTGCGTATGTAACAAGGACGAAATGATTAGATTTTGGTGAGCATTCAAATCCTGATCCAGAGCAGAGAATTTTTAAGTGATTCTTCACCATTGAGTGATCGGGATAAAACCGATACATAGCACAATATCTCAAAAGGTTATGCACGGATTTGGACGAAACTTGGTAGACAGGTTGGGTGTGTGACAAGGATAAATAGATTAGATTTTAGTGAAGATCTGAATATGGATTCGGATACGATAATTATTTCATTTTTAAGTGCTTCTTCACCATTGAGAGATCAGGCAAACAGCGATATACAACAAGATATTCAAAAAAAAGTTATGGACGAGTTATGAATAAACTTGGTGGACGAGATGGTTTGGTGACAAGTACAAGCCAATTAGATTTTAGTTCAGGTCCGAATCCAGATAAGGCCTATCAGTGGGATACAAAACATAAACCGTTGAGCCTGGCGGAGGTATGCGCTCTACCGAGTGCCATTCTACAGGGTGTCCACAAAGTCGCGCATCATAGGCAAAACATTTATTTGTAAGGTTGGCTACATCAGTTGTTCAAAATGTGTCCCACCAATCTCAAAATATGTTCGTAAACGGAAAAGCAGGTTTCTCTGAATGTTCTTCAGCATATTCGGGCTAATTCAAAAATCAAAAAAATAAATAAATACTGTTGCGGATATGGGATTTGCATCCATCCATATCCGCTTGTAAATATTCCCCTATTTCCTCAATACTTCCCAACTATCCCCAATCCCCCATTCCCTAGTTCCATTTTCTGTAAACAGCACTCTGTAGACCCGACCTCCCCCTATTTCCCCCATTAAATGTCGCATCCAGGTCCACCGCATCTCACGTAGACAACTATAGGACATCTTGCTAGTTATTCTTAGTCTATGTCAGTTAAGGACTCGTTTCCATTAATTCTGACCCTTCGTTGCACCAGAATGTGATTGTATGGCACCGTTAGGAAGTTTAGGACCTCCCAATACCTCCCCGCAGCTCTTCCTCACGGTTCAGCAACAACAACAACAACAACAGCAACGGCGGCGGCGTGCACAGGGAGTGCGCGTCCTCACTCCGGCTTGGTTGGTAGGGGGTGTTGGGAGGGCATGAGGCCTTCCCAACGAGCCGCCATCGAACATGTGCTCGACGGGGTTACCAAATAGGGGCTCCCTCCCTGTCAGCTCCTCGTCAAGGGCGGAGCCCGGTAACCCCCGCACCCAATGGAAGCGGCGGACCGGTCCCATCTGGGGCGGAGCCAACCAGCCGAGGGCGTGTCACTCCCCGCTGAGCATGCGCAGGAAGAGGGAGGTGACGTCAGATGCGCGCTGAGCTTGGAGCAAGCAAGACGTACCCTCCGAGCGCTGTGAGGCCTCCCTGCATCTCTTGGACCGTGCTTGATCCTGTCCCCGAGCCAAGGTGCACCTTGTGCTATCGACGACCTGTCCCTTCCTGCCATCAATCCCTGTGTAAGTCAGCCTTGTTCCGTTTGTCTGTGGTCTGTCTGGGTTAAGATAAGCCTGTAATTAAGTGCCTATCTCTTCTGTGTCTTTACCTCACTACCTTGTAATCTACCCCTTTTCTCCACCACTGTAATTATATCCTCCTCCGGAGGTCTTGAGAACTGTACCCCTTGCGTCGTTTCATCTATCCCAGTCGTTGTGTCCTTTCCATCATTGATTTAGCATAGTGCGATTTGGTCAACGTTTGGGTGGAATCGGGTGAGTTGGGGAAGAATCGGGGTAACTGTTAGGTCGCGGCAATACCACCGCTCGGTAAATAACATCCTAACCGCGTCCGTAACAATACATTAAAAAATAAATACATTCGACAAATTAAATAATTTCCTATGATGCGCATCCTGTAGTTGAACACCTGTAGTTGACTTTGTGGACACCCTGTAGTTGAAGCAGGATTGAAGCATAAAGTTTGTGTGCTTCGTGGGAGGATTCTGGAAAATGTTTAGAACACGAGCTGTGTGATAGAGTTCTTCAAAAGTGTTTTGAGTCAGACATAGGTGATACACAATTTTGTGTCATAACATTTTCAATGGTGAGGTACATAGCAGCACCAAAGGAATAATTTATTATGAACATAGACCAAGTTAAAAATAAGAAGGAGCTAATGCTCGAGGTCCCCCCTTGAGGTCCCTCTCCTTTTGGGTGGTATTAGGAATAGACCTGTGCAATATGAAAGCTACATTTTCAAACGGTTTTTTAATCTAATGTGAGTATTCTCATGAAAAAGTAATATAATGGGGTATTTGTGAAGCGAGTACATTTACGGATGAACGGTCAGTCGGACAGAGCTCATCTTAATGTCTCCCGTCTATGTGCCGGAGGGGCGGGAGACAAAAGGGAGTAGGGTGCAAATCAAATTCAGAATGGGGTATTTATGAGCAGGATGGGGTGGGTGTAAACATCTCCAGATCTGCACAAATCACTTATTTATTTCAGATAAGCATCATGCTCTGCCTCTCTTCTCTGGCCTCGAGATAAAATAATTAATACCAAAATTAATAACAATAATAATATTAGTATAATTTGGCAACAATAATAACGAACATATTATCCCTCCCCCCCCCCCCCACCCCCCCCCATCCTGGACCAAGCGCATCTGGGCTTGGTGAAAGGCTAGCTAATGCTCAAGCACTACAGCAGGTAGGTTTGCAAAAAGGCCGTGAAAACAAATTAAAATTTGGTCCGATGGACCAACGGACCCACTCGTATCTAAAAATGTCTAGGATTTTGCCATTTAAAATTTGGAATACTTTACATATTTCCAGTAATAATATTTCCAATAATAATTCAGTATTTTGAAAGGAAGGACGGCGGTTTGCAGTCAAATATAAATCAAGGTGCAGAAGAAGGAATGGTGAAAGGAAAGGTCTCACTCACTGCATGCAAAGAGTTACATTGAAATTTGAATAATAATAACATTTATTTTTGAGGCCATAACACTTGTTCTTATTTGTAGATACTCAATGTAGACAATATGTAGTACACAGAAACTACATTATAATACTCTCCTCCAGTCTGTATGTTCATGGGTAGGGCTTCACCCGTTCTGGGAGGGGCTTCAGCATCAAATCTCCACCATTTTGTTCGAACGTCATAGCTCAAAGGCTTCTTTTGTTAAGCTTGTGCTTTCTGACTCTCTCACCGTTTTATCTTGACACATTCACCATCTGATTTCATTTTTAGCTCGCCTGGAACGAAGATCAGGGGAGCTTATGCGATGGCGCGTCGTCCGTCCATCAGTCAGCCAGTCAGCCAGCCAGCCAGTCAGCCAGTCAGCCAGCCAGCCAGCCAGCCAGTCCGTCCATCCATCCATCTATCTATCCGTCCATCCGTCCGTAAACACTTGAAACTTCTTCTCCAAAACCGCTGATGGGATTGTGACCAAATTTGGCACAACTGATATCTGTTGTGTTGTGAATAAAGTTTGTTCACGGCATTAAAAAAAAAATCGGGGTCTAAGGGGGTCTACGTGGATCCATGTTTGACCCCCCAAAAGAGGAATTTGCTTTTTCCTTTGAAACTACACACCCAATTTCGATGAAACTTTACCACAACCTTCATCACACGTGATGTACCAAAGTTTGTTCAACTGATATCTGTTGTGTTGTGAATAAAGTTTGTTCACGGCATTAAAAAAAAAATCGGGGTCTAAGGGGGTCTACGTGGATCCATGTTTGACCCCCCAAAAGAGGAATTTGCTTTTTCCTTTGAAACTACACACCCAATTTCGATGAAACTTTACCACAACCTTCATCACACGTGATGTACCAAATGGCTGCTAGCAGCCATTGAAATTGGTTTAAAATACCTTTAGTCAGTGCAGTATACTGTTTATTCCAACAGGTGAGCGCCAGGGGCGTAATATGTTCTCATAGTCGTTGGGATGGTTTAAGTTTAGATTGCAGCAAAAGTTGAGAAAATCAGAGAAATGCATTCCAACAGCCATTTGGAATGTGTCTGGTTGGACGCGATGTGGGGATGGGGAAAAGAGAGGAGGGTGGAGAGCAGGCATGGTTCCCGAATAGGGATTTGGTTTTTTTTTTTTTTGGTTTTTTTTAAAGCACAGTGACTGAATACTGAAGGTAAGGATCAAACCGTAGTCTAATTAAATTTTTTCATATTCACAGCGTGTACATAGAGTTTATTTAAGGCGAGTTAACTCTTCTCCATTGATGTAATTTAAAAATTCTTTAAAAATCTTTGTACATAAATAAATTGTATACGAGGACCAACTATAAAATACAACATTTATTAACAACGTTTGATTTTAAGCAATTTTTAATTTGTAAAGCAAAGTGTAATTGATGCTTTCAAGTTTAAAAATGAACAATAGAAGTCAGTCAAGGCAGGTTCTCTTCCCTCCCACTCTCCCCTGTGTGTGACTCCTCCCTCTCCACTGTGTGCGATGTCCCCCACCTCTCCCCTGTGTGCGAACCCCTCCTCCTCTCGCCTGTGTGTGTGATCCTCCACCCCCCCCCCCCCCCCGCGGGTTTTGTCTCGCCATTTCCTGGACTTTCATCGACCTTCGCGGATTATTGTCGACATTATCAGGATTTGCCTCACCATTTGCAGATTTTGCCTCGCCATTCACGGTTTGTTCCTCTCTATTCGCCGATTTTCGTGACTCGTTAACTTATTCCCCCCTTTTTACATTGAAACAATGCCCCTCTCCCGGTCCCCCACACCTCCGAATGAGGCCACGGCCACATAGCCTATGTTACCCCCCACCCCCCGCCTCCCCCAGACAAAGTTGTATTTGTACCCCAAGTAAAGTATAAAAGCGTTTATAGTTTGAGTACCTGGCATTGCTCAAGCGAAAAAGAAACATTAACATATTTGATATGACGGCAAATATAATGGAAAAGCAATTATATCCAAATCAGAATCCATCCCAAATGTCAACTCATCATTTTACCTTTTTGTTGAATATATGTTGGTGAATGTGACGTTCATAATGTTTCTGAGTGAAGTATGATGACGTTCAAGAAGTAGAAGAAGCCTTACCACCAACTTTGACCGCTTCCAGAATTGTTTTATTATTTGTGTTCAAATGTCTGGTAATTGTTTTGTATTTATTTATGTGAATGTGTACTTGTATACAACTGTCATTAATCAAAAAGGCTTTAGCACTATAGAGGGATTTTTTTTAAATCCCCAAAAAACAAAACGTTTTTTTAATTTTTTTTTACATTTTTCCCTTTTTTGCCTAAAACACTCCCAGGCACTCACTGATGAACCTCTGAAAGTTTAACGAAGATCCGTTCAGCCATCACTGAGAAAAATGGCAACACAGACCAACAGCTCTCTTATATAATAGATAAAGTGAATGCACATCTTCTTGAAACATCTATAATGCACCATTGTTTCTTTAATTTGTTTCCTGAAATTCGCTTGAAACGAGGGTGAAAGCTACTCAATGTTTGTGTCTTGTATAGAGTACAGTACAACTGTAATCAGTCATCAGAACTGTACACTGTACATCAGATCAAAATCCGCCGATACATATTACCGAAAAATAGCCAATATCGACTTGTTCCGATATCAGCCCAGCACCAATATAAATATACATATATATAAGTTTTGGGAGATAATAGCGATGGGACAATAATGGGTATTATTGCGATAGCGATAATGGAAATTAATTATCGCTAAAGCTTCTGCGCATGCGCAGTTGGTAAATCGCAAATTGAACCCGGATATTGATGGTGTATTGGCTGCATTTAGCCTGTTTAGTTTCTCTCAAAATATATTGTTGCGGTTTTGAGTTTGTACAGTGAGTATAATAATTAATAAAGGTTAAAATTTCCCCCTCATAGTTAGTCACACAAGCAACATGTAGCCTCGCGATAGTATAGTTATCTCTTAGTATTTGTGAGCTTAGTCCTTTTCCATTGTTAGTTCTGCGTTGAGTAGTCAGGAGAATAGGTCCTACTTATACCGACTTTCCAGCTTCCCTAGCCTCATGCCTCTTTGCGCTGACTTTGGTTCATTTTGGGCGAATTAACACGAGGCAGGCTAGGATGGTCGGGGCGGAGCCGAATGAGGGGCGGCAGAAGCCGACGGTAAGCACGAGCCACCAATCAGGGCTCAGAGGTGGTGGCGGCGGCACTGCGTCACAGGGCGTGGTAAGAAGGTTCGAGAGGGTTCCAGAAGGTTCGGGGGCGTAGCTATATAGCCCGTTGCACAAAGCCCCCAATAGGACTCTCGCTGATGAACGGAGGACTCGACTCACAGCAGTAAGAGGACTGAAGCGAAGGACTTGCCCAGGGAGAACTCGCGCGCACTGACCAACCAAGAGAATCGTTGGAGGAGTTGTGAGCGTCAGAGAACTGTGAATGATACGCGGGTAAAGAGAGATGCGCATGAACCGGAATACGCGCTATTATAAAGCGAGGCTCGGTTGAGTTGGAGGCTGATCGATATACAGTGCATTAAGTCGCGCGAGTGAGAACGGCTGTGTAATTGTCAGCCGCGCTGAGAGTCCCGCATTTGCCGTTCCACCTCATCGGCTGCCTTTGTTCGGGAGACGCGCTACGAGGTTCCTTCCATCGCCAGCTGCCATCTTCGCGGGACGTGCTGGGACCGTGGAGAGCCGGACGGGGGCGTTCCTGGACGACCACGTCGACGCGTTTGGCTGATCATCAACCCATCTGCAATTCCCTGTGTGAGTGTGACGGGCCCGAGTCCGGGAGATAAGATAAGACTGATTAAGTGCTGCCCTGTGTCTCTGCGTCCCAGATCATTGTACATACGTGTGGGAATAATTAAACCTATGTTCTTCCTTTTTTCCATTCGATCGTTTCTGTGGTTTGCTCATTGGCTAAGCGTGGTACGAACACGACCGCTCGAATCGGGTTCCACTACTAAACTGCATGGACCACGTGGTACTCAATCTGCTCGGCATACGCAAACCACACGTGGCTCGTGCGAGGCTTGCTTCCTCGCTTCCGTGGCGGCGCAGGGAATTAGGTACGAGCAAGAGTTGGTCCCAAAACCCTACTCTGCGTTTGCCCGGAAGGGACGTTTCAAGTCTCGGTTCCGTCAAGCCCAGAAAGAACAAGGGGATTAATCCCCCCTTGGTAAGGGGAAGAAGGGCGGCGGAGAACCGTAACAATATATTGCTACTTTTAGCATTGAGTATGTTTAGTTTCTCTCAAAAGATATACCCGTATTAAATGCTGCTCTATAAAATAAAGCAGGTGATATTAAATGGAATTCTCCAAGATGTAATTTAAATGGTACATCATTAAGCAATAAACATCAAAACAAACAACCAATTACTCAAGGCGCCAAAAATGCTTCTGGTGTCAAAATCAGCGGTACGTTTGAGTTTGCTTTGTCTGTGCATGAAGTTAAGCACTCAAGGCAACATAATGGATACTCCAGGGGCTTCCGTCTGCCCATCCCCCAGGCTGATGCCTGGCCCATCCCTATCTCCTTGAGATACCGATCAACCTGCTGCAACCATGAGGCACGCGGTCGGCACATTGGCCTCTTACACTCAGGAGGCTCCCTTGCTGAGAGTATCTGGTGAGCTGGATCAGCATCCAGAAAACAAGCCATATGTCCATGCTCACGGACCACACAGGTAACAAATCTCACCTGAGTCGCTCTCACAACCGATCGTTGGACACAAAGTCCAACCAGCGATATGCAAGGATTCTCCAAAGAGACTAGGTTTTGAAGGAGTTAAGTCTCATTATCTGGCCCTTGGTGAGTGTCCAAGTCTCGCATCCGTAGAGCAAGACTGGAAGCACCAAGGACTTAAAGACTCTGACTTTCGCCCTACTGCATAGATACCGACAGCGCCACACCCCATGATCCAGCGAATCCATGACTCCCCAGGCTCGACACAGAAGTCTATCAACCTCTGGCTCACAACATACGGAGACATGAATAACACTGCCAAGGTAAGTGAATCTCTTCGTGACCTCAACATCTTCGCCACAAACAGGCACAGACAAGACAGCAGCATCCACGATGTCATTGAAAGCCTGGATCTTGGTTTTGACCCAGAAAATCTGTAATCCCAGTCGCTCCGCCTCCTCATTCAGTGCCTGGAGGGCCCCCTGAAGAATATCCAGTGTCTCCACAAAGATGACTGCATCATCTGTGAAATAAAGGTTAGAGGTCTTGACATTCCCAAGACTCCCAAAATGAGGACAAGGACAAGCAGGTAATCTCCTTCTTTTCTCCTCTCACCATTATCGTTGGACCGAATAAGCGGGAAAGACGGATACATATATGTTAAAAACCATGTCTCCTTTTTGTCATCCATGTCTTCTTTTTAGAAATTCAAATACGGTAACCTTAAGCAGGACGGCATTTAAAAAGGGGCAGGACGGAATTTTAAAAGGGGTAGGACAGCATTTAAAAAGGCACAGGACAGCATTTAAAAAGGCGCAGAACGGCATTTCAAAAGGGGCGGGCCGGCATTTAAAAAGGGGCAGGATGCTATTTGAAAAGGGGCAGGACACTATTTGAAAAGGGGCAGGACGCTATTTGAAAAGTGGCAGGACGCTATTTGAAAAGGGGCAGGACGCTATTTGAAAAGGGGCAGGACGCTATTTGAAAAGGGGCAGGACGCTATTTGAAAAGGGGCAGGACGCTATTTGAAAAGGGGCAGGACGCTATTTGAAAAGGGGCAGGACGCTATTTGAAAAGGGGCAGGACGCTATTTGAAAAGGGGCAGGACGCTATTTGAAAAGGGGCAGGACGCTATTTGAAAAGGGGCAGGACGCTATTTGAAAAGGGGCAGGACGCTATTTGAAAAGGGGCAGGACGCTATTTGAAAAGGGGCAGGACGCTATTTGAAAAGTGGCAGGACGCTATTTGAAAAGTGGCAGGACGCTATTTTAAAAGGGGCAGGACGCTATGTGAAAAGGGGCAGGACACTATTTGAAAAGGGGCAGGACACTATTTGAAAAGGGGCAGGACGCTATTTGAAAAGTGGCAGGACGCTATTTGAAAAGGGGCAGGACGCTATTTGAAAAGGGGCAGGATGCTATTTGAAAAGGGGCAGGACGCTATTTGAAAAGGGGCAGGACGCTATTTGAAAAGGGGCAGGACACTATTTGAAAAGGGGCAGGACGCTATTTGAAAAGGGGCAGGACGCTATTTGAAAAGGGGCAGGACGCTATTTGAAAAGGGGCAGGACGCTATTTGAAAAGGGGCAGGACGCTATTTGAAAAGGGGCAGGACGCTATTTGAAAAGGGGCAGGACGCTATTTGAAAAGGGGCAGGACGGCATTTAAAAATGGAAAGGACGCTAATTGAAAAGGGGCAGGATGGCATTTGAAAAGGGGCAGGACAGCATTTAAAAAGCGGAAGGACAACATTTAAAAAGGGACAGGACAGTATTTATAAAGGGGCAGGACGGCATTTATAAAGGGGCAGGACGGCATTTATAAAGGGGCAGGACGGCATTTATAAAGGGGCAGGACGGCATTTATAAAGGGGCAGGACGGCAATTATAATGGGGCAGGACGGCATTTATAAAGGGGCAGGACGGCATTTATAAAGGGGCAGGACGGCATTTATAAAAGGGCAGGACGGCATTTATAAAGGGGCAGGACGGCATTTATAAAGGGGCAGGACGGCATTTATAAAGGGGCAGGACATAAAGGGGCAGGACGGCATTTATAAAGGGGCAGGACGGCATTTATAAAGGGGCAGGACGGCATTTATAAAGGGGCAGGACGGCATTTATAAAGGGGCAGGACGGCATTTATAAAGGGGCAGGACGGCATTTATAAAGCGGCAGGACGGCATTTATAAAGGGGCTGGATGCTATTTGAATAGGGGCAGGACGGTATTTTAAAAGGGGCAGGACCGCATTTATAAAGGGGCAGAACGGCATTTAAAAAGGGGCAGGACGCTGTTTGAAAAGGGGAAGGGCACTTTTTAAAACTGGCACAGTGCAAGGAACGCTCAAAGAGGGGTTTGGTGGAGCACCCCTCTGGTTCATTTTTCCGAAGGAATTGGTAGAGATCGTGCATGAACATATATATATGCGCATGCTCACACGTCAAAGTCATTAAAGCTTTTAATACAAGGGTAGATTGGTGTTCTGAATATTATCCAAAGCCCACTATACTGGAGGTTTTTTTTGGTGCAACCCAAATGCAAATACTGTATCGACATAGATGTTACGACTTGAAGCGACATGAAGAGAAAAGCATGTTCTTAATGTGAAGCAATTAAACAAAACAATTCAACACATACGCTCACCAGCAAGAAAATATTTCAAGTCGGTGTGCCATAAAACAGGACAGTTTTCTCTGGTTGGCTGTCATCTCCATATGCGGGTTTCAGAAGGTGGAGCGGAGCCCTCACAGGTCTCCAAGTAGCCACCTTCGTGTGTGTGTGTGTGTGTGTGTGTGTGTGTGTGTGTGTGTGTGTGTGTGTGTGTGTGTGTGTTCATCCTTTCAGGCTTGTGTTATCCCCCCCTTTCTAAACTAGTGCTTCCCCCCTATGGCTAAGGTGTTTTTCCACAGTAAGTAGTGTTTCTAGTGGACTAAGCACATTTGCTGGATTTGCAGTTTATGTGTGGATCAAAAAAGGCAACAGCACAACATTAATGCCCTGGCATCGCAAGAGCACTATTTGACGTACAGCATTGCAAGACAAAGTAATAGCGTAGAAGTTTAGTTCACATTAATCTGAAAACGAATGGGCTCCGGCAACCAAAGCATACACAGAAAGCCAGACCTGGTATTACAAGCAACCTTTGTGATCTACCTTCTCAGAGTGAAAAAAGTGTCAGAACACTTCATCAAATGACGTTTTCACCTATTGGTGGAAAGACATTTTCCCACAGCTTTTGACAATAGCTCCATTCATCTATGAAGAATGCAATTCCATAAGGTAATTCCAAACTCAAAATTCCCAGAAATACATTTTAAAGCTACGAATTTCTGGTACTCATTCTTCCTCCTGAGGTTTGAAATTCGAAAATCTCTAGCTTTACACTACCATTCACTGAATAATCACTCGTTATTTGTCATCCTAAAATGAATTCACCTGTGCAAAAAAAACCCTGCGAAAAATCAAGTCCAAACATAGCAAATGCTGATGAAATGGGTTCCGGGTCTCATCAACAAGTCATGCACACTCTATAGACCAGGTTTTACTGTGATTTTGACTAACTAACAGTGTTTGTCAACCTAAGGAAATAGGCACAGACGCAGCCAATTCACAAGGGCTGGAAAAGTGTTTTGTTATGGAAAGCATCTTTCCTTTTGGCCGCAAAAAAGTGCCTGACAGCCCACCATCTGTCAGAACACCAAATTCCCTTTGCTGTGCGCTCACGAAAGGCTGAGAGGCGGGTGGAACTGGGAGCACCGGCTCTAAATATGCGTGTGCACAAATATGCTCAAGCATTCAGCATGGCAGAAATGCAAAAAAGGTCAACGGTCAACATCTTGCGAGTCACACGCACATCAAAATGACTTTGACCTTATGTTATTCCCAGACTTACAAGGAGAAAAAGCTTCAGAAAGGAGAAAAATTGCAGAAAGTGCCCACAATAAGCACTCAAGATGTGTTGCCGAGAAACGCAAGGCTTTTACCCATGCTGACAGCGCCTGGTCAAAGGTCACATTCCAATCAAGCTCCACCATAGTTTCATCTCCTGGAGATGTGCCAAACAAATAGTATTACAGTGTAGGCAGATCACAATTACAACCAAGGAAGCACCATTCTCGACCAATAAAGGTCACACAGACAGTCACAGCCTGCCTGTGTACAAACAAGCAACCATTAGTCAATCCACCATTAAAATTAATAAACACTACCTGGAAGCCCGTAATACCTAAAATACCACAAAAAAAAAAATACAAGGGAGCCTTTTCCTTTTATTCTTGCGCTGTTTGGAAGAGGCAGTATTATAATTTTCCCAAAAGTTTTGAATTATTTGAAGCAAACTTTACTTAATAATTATAAATTTCCCATTGGTGTGGATTAATTTGAAGCAATTTTACAGAATTTATTGCCTCCGAGGAGCATTTTCTTTTTGATGGGGAAGAACAGACAGTTAGCAATAGCTGATTAAATATACTGGAAAGAGGAGTATTGTGAAATTCCAAAATCATCATATTGTTACGGAACCCAACGTCGGCCTCTTTCCCCCTTATCGAGGGGGGGATTAATCCCCTCGTCTATGACTGACCGACGTGGTCCTGAGGGTATGACGTCACGCCCGGTCAGCGCTGGGTAGGGTATTAGGCCCAACCGTCCTATGACCTAAATACCAGCGCCTCCCGGTACGCAAGGAAACACCCCCCCCCCCCCCCCCCCCCCCACTCACGGCCGCAGCGTAATAGATTGGTTGCGCCGAGCGAAGCGAACTGCGGCGTGAGCCGTTTATCAAAGGGGCTAAACCAGATTCATATTCGTTGGCCGAATCGCGCCACGTGCACTCAATTTGGAAACCTCTAAAGCGACCGAATGTGAAGAAGAAGACAAGGTAGGAAGAACAGGGATTGATTACTAATTATTATTATTGTACACAATCAAAAAGAACCAAGGAGAAGGAAAGATACCGAAAGTAACTGGAAGAAGAAGAAGAGGAAGACAGTGCAAATACTAGCTTATTCTATACAATCTTACTTAGACCCCAGGACAACATAAAAGACGGACGACAATCAGACTTACACGGGGGATGATGGCAGGAACGACTGGCAGGAGGTGGATGGCTGGACGGATGAGGTGGGATCTCAGGGCGGGAAGGATGCGGGTCCGGTTCGTGTGTGCTCGAGGTGAGCAGCCGCCATTAAAGCTCAAAGCTGCGGTCGTTCAAGCTGCGATGGTTCAAGCTGCTGTGGTTCAAGCTGCTGTGGTTCAAGCTGCTGTGGTTCAAGCTGCTGTGGTTCAAGCTGCGATGGTTCAAGCTCCTGTCTCTGCCGCATCCCTCTCCTCTCTCTCTCTCCGCAGTCCTTCCGCGCCCCCTTTTATCAGGCGCGTCGCGATCAAGCCGCCGGCCTCTTAGGAATGCCCATCGGTGAGCTCGCCTCAGCCTCGATTGGTCGCGAGGGCTCACCGATCCCACCCCTCGAGGAGGCGTTGGCAAAGCCACGCCTTGTTCCTGGCGCTTTGCTGACTCCTCCCACCTTCGGCTCCGAGATGACCTCGTGTGCAATGGAGTCTTGGTGTGAAGGTGATGCCAAAAACCCCACCCAAAGTTACTGGCACTTTGAAGAGGCGATTTGGGAACTGAAACTTAAAAGGGGAACTATCTTATTTAATTGATGCAACGGAATGAATTAGTGGACCACAGAGCCTTATACTGACATTTACGAAGGACATAACTCCTGAGGGAACTTATGATTGGCTACGTGTGTGTGATGGCTTAACTAAGGACGACCTTTGACCTTTACAATTGGAGGTATTTACAAGGAATATTTACAGCACACAAAAGGGTATATTTTACAGCAAATTACACACACAGTTCCCAAATCCTCAACACTGCACCCTCCTTCCTCACATGATGTCCCGGCCCGAAAACTTTAACTTTAGTGTGACACGCAGGTGTAGTAACCCTCTACAATTAACCTGACCCTGAGTGCGACAATTTTAAAACACAAGTAAATATGTCCCACTAATTGCGTTGCACCCTGCCTAACAGTTTCACACCCACAGCTAACCGAATTGCGGCATTATTTTCAAACTAAACATGAACGGTGGGGGAGTATTATTTACAGTGACATTATTTTGTCTATTTACAAAACGCAACCCAGGACCTGTGATTTTTCTTTTAGGGAAACAAAAAAAAGAAATTCCTGTTGGGAGGGAGGAGACAGCATGCATTGCATCGACGCACCAGCACCAATAAATACCAAAGCACCAATCACCAAAACCGCACCAAAAGCACCATTTGGTGCAAGTCAGCAGTTCATAAGAATAAAACAACAAAAAAAAACAACTGGTGGTGGTCTTCTTCTTCTCTGCTGGGCCGATGTTCTTCCTGATGTTTTCTCTACTTGCGGCCTATTTGGAAATAAAAGGGCACCAACGCGTCCACTTTTTATTTAGGGCCACAGGGGCCAACTAAGGGTGGTCCACCTGTCTGGCATAGGTGCCACCTTTACCCTGGGCCGCAAGTGAGATTACCTGGCCACCATGGCCGGTCCCCAGAAGAGGTGCCAGGCCCCAAAACGTGGGGTCCATAAAGTGGTGCTTGGCCGCAGAACGGCGGTCCATAAGTGGTGCATCAATGCAAGCATGCTGGTTGCGGGAGTTTCGGGCTCACAGACGCGACATCCCCGCACGCTCCTCTCAGTGCCCAGAGAGCACAGTCCTCGGGTGGGAGACAGGGGGACAGAAGACAGGTGAGTAATGGGTCAGGGCGCAAGGGTACACATCAAACAAGGTAATGCAGAACGAGGTGCGCACGGAGAGCGAAATGAGAAAGCTCGTCCCTACCGTACGCCCCCCACATGTGACCTACACTACCCCCCTTTGCCCCTCCCCGTATTTACAAAAACCTACACATTTACAAATTTGTCACTACCGTCATGTCTTCCCCATATCTCCCATATACCAAATTAGTCACCACAATCCCTCTGACCAAAATTTGCCATCACCAATTCATCATCAATCCTCATAAGGAGGAAGTGATGGAACATCAGCACAATGTCACACCCACGTCATGATGCGTCCCACAATCCAAAACATTTGCACAAAAAAACCCAATAACAACCATGGCATGGTGTGGAGTTTTGTCACCTCAGGTGAGTGGATGTAGATGATGCGAGGAGATTCTTAATCCTAACTACTTCCTAAATGACATTAACACACTTTACACTACCCGGGGTCTTTCCCTGCCAATCCATTGGCCATCTTACACTCTATGCGGTTTTAAGAACCAAATTCCCATTGACCAAACTGTGGTGCTTCATCAATTTGGGGTCTCACTCCCCCCGATTCAACGCCCTGTGCCTTTGCACAATTTCAGGACTGGGTCGTGTGGCTCTCCCAGCAGGTCTACCCACCTGCACACCTCCACCACTGCAGTTGCCTCCGAGCTTACCTGCTCCTATCTAACTGGGGAAGGCCCTCTGGCGCTCTCCCCACTCGGTGCCCTCTCTGGCACTGGGCTACCCGGGTCCGTTCTCCGGATCCTCGGGCCCCATCCACAACTCTACCGGCTCCCAGAGCCCACCTGCGGCCTCACCTAGCTGACATCCTAACAGTGGCGGAGTGCCCATTCAACTACACACACTAACAGGCCACACGCCCAGCCATTTCCACGTCACTAATGCACCCATCCAAACACCATTCTTCCACACGCACCACAGATGCCAATAAAATAAAAATAAAATAAAACCACCTTTAGAGGCCATTTTTCCCCGCAAAGCGGGGGTTGGCCTTTTTCGGGAACCGTGGTTGTTGTTGTTTTTCGGTCCCCTATTTGAAGCAATGTTTTACGGCCGGATGCCCTTCCTGACGCCAACCCTTTTTGCCACCTTTAACGACAAACAGGGAATTACCAGTGAACTGGTACTCAATTAGCCGACCTCGGAAGGATGACAGGCTGAGTCAACCCCCCTGGCGTTAATTCAGCGATCGACCGGGATTCGAACCCAGGATCCTTGGATCCTAAGCCGGCACCCTAGCCGCTAGCCCAACACCAGGGATTACCTGGTCCAACTGGTCCATGCCAATATCCAACCACAATTTACCTACTCCCTCTACCTAACTCTTAAACTACCCTCCCCGGGTATTCGTGATGGTGTCCATCCTCCCCATACACTCCCTTCGCACCAACCACTCCACTCCACATTTTCCACCATACTCACTCCACACCATCCATTCCATACTCCATATATTCCATCCTCCATGCATTCCACACAACCATTCTCCATACACCTGTATTGCACACACCTGTGCAATCACTCCTGGTGCTTCCTGCACCCTCCTTCAATCACTCAATACAATGCACAACCGCAATCGTTCCTCATGCACTGCTCCATACACTTCCACGCTCAATACAACTTACAATCACAATTATTCACTCATACACTACTGAATACACTTTTGCACACACACACGGCATCATCTGATCTACCTGGTGCCCTGCTAAAACTCGCGCTTCCCCGTCGCCCCTTTAAACTATTGCGCTCCCTCGTTGTTATAATCCAACTACCCTCTCTATGTCCCCACTACCTGTCCAATGTCGCTACTTAAATCTCCAGTTACCTATGGTCAATCTCTAGGTCCCTATACATTATCCAAACCCTCCCCTCGGCGAGCTTACACTGCCAAACCCCATAAAACTATAGCTCCTTTGCCCCCGTATGTGAGGGATGGCAGAGTTGCCATCCCACCACATCGGGCATGTCCCACTACCAATTTTGCTCATCAAATTCCAGCCAATCCTATTCACTATTCTAAATTTCGGATCAAAACACTATCATCATCACAGTCCGCTATATCTGAGCCTCGGTGCGTCGTTATATTTTCAAAGCTCGGCTTCTCAAAGCCGAGCAATGAACACGGGTGGTTTGTTGCCTGCAGTTGGATCCGTCCGGCATTCACGATTCTGGGGAGGAGGCATGCTCGGGCCGAGATTCCACGCATCATCGCGGCGCAGAACCTTGCGGTCCCCGGCCCGACGACCGAGGCTCGCCCGGTCGGAACCCCGTCCCCGCCAGTGGGCGAAGGTCCGACCCGGCTCCCCTCCCCCGGAATCGCGCCGATCACCGCTCTGACGCGGCTCCGACCATTCAGTGCGGGACCCGGCCCGAATCGTGCGCGACGCTCCGAAGCAGGGCGACGCAGCATCGATCCGCGCAAAGCTTCGCATCCAACAAAGCGCGATCCGCGCGAAGCTTCGCATCCAACAAAGCGCGCCGCGCACCGAGCACCCTAAACGCTACCCCGTTCAACGTCGATGCCTTACTCGCATGCTCACACGCATACGCGACCCTTTCCACACTCACCAAGCCCGGCATTCCAACGCCGCCCATACATTCCACACACTCCGTCCATTCCACCAACGCACTCCCTGTTACACACCACACCTCCCGCGCACCTTCTTGCGCACACTCGTCGTTTGCACACTTCGTTCCACACCTCTCCGCCGTTACGTCCTCCGTAACACTCACCATGGGCGTGCACTCTTGCATCCACCCACTAACGCGCTCCGATGTGCCCTCCCGCACACGCGCCACCACTAACTCAGGTGTACACTCTCGCACACGTTCGACCATTCCAGGTGTGCATTCTCGCACCCGCTCCACCACCAACTCACTCTCCGTGTCACACTCCGTACACTTACGCTCCGACGTGCCTTCTCTCTCGCACTCGGTATCACTCCCACACTTTATAACACGCTCACTCTCCGACGCACACTCTTTCCTCACAAGCACGCCATTTCTACTCACACCACTCACAGGGGACCCTTCACCAACGCCCGGATGCTTTCTCGATCCCAAGCGCGCGAAAATTCTTTTTGTGCCAAACATCCGTCTACAAAATCTCCCCGCACAATATACAGGCCGACTCACCTGGGGGATTCTTCTTCCTCCTCGCTCCGACACCTGCAAATCTTTATAAGGATTAAGCACAGCATCACGATGCGAATTCAGACTTTGTACAATATCCATTCCCTCCTCCAACTGTTGCTCTTCCAAGTCTGTCGTCTCTACAAGTTCAATTTAAACTTTTGCTTTTTCTTTATTCACCACGCCGACCGCTGGTTTTAATAAAATTCCCTTGACTTCAGCGGTCGCCGGCTGCCCCATACCCCGGGTCGCGATTTCTACCCCCGTCATTTTAATCGCGCTTTTCTCCGCTTCGCTCAACCAGCGCTTCTCGATCCGCGTTACCTCATCGTGCACCCTTGGGACCCTCTCGCTCGCCATGCGATCCATGGTCTCCCCACATTTTTGTGCGCTCTCCCCACATTTTTGTATCTGGTTTCCCAATTTTATATTCCCCATTTGGATGATTGCCTGCAGCTGCGCCATGAGGCCCTGCATGTCAAAGCCCGCTGGTAAAGCGGGCTCGGCTACTGCACCCACGTGCGAGGCGCCATTTTGCGCGCCTGAATCCTCGTGCGCGCCGCCATTTTGTGTTTCTACAACCACGTGCGTGAGGGCGCCATCTTGTGCACCTGATACCCCCGCAACCACATCTTCATTGCTCTCCTCCTCCATTTCCTCCCTGTGGTCCTGGGTTGCTTCTAACCCCTCTTCTAATTCCCCCACCGGCATCCGGCCGCCTTGATCATCCATTGCGCGATTTCAAATTTGGATGTTAAAACTAAATTTTTGGCCGCTCGTAATTTGAGCGCGTTAAGCGCGCTTCGGGTCCGAATCCCACTCCTGACACCAATTGTTACGGAACCCAACGTCGGCCTCTTTCCCCCTTATCGAGGGGGGATTAATCCCGTCTATGACTGACCGACGTGGTCCTGGGGGTATGACGTCACGCCCAGTCAGCGCTGGGTAGGGTATTAGGCCCAACCGTCCTATGACCTAAATACCAGCGCCTCCCGGTACGCAAGGAAACACCTCCCCGCCGCAGCATAATAGATTGGTTGCGCCGAGCGAAGCGAACTGCGGCGTGAGCCGTTTATCAAAGGGGCTAAACCAGATTCATATTCGTTGGCCGAATCGCGCCACGTGCACTCAATTTGGAAACCTCTAAAGCGACCGAATGTGAAGAAGAAGACAAGGTAGGAAGAACAGGGCTTTATTACTAATTATTATTATTGTACACAATCAAAAAGAACCAAGGAGAAGGAAAGATAACGAAAGTAACTGGAAGAAGAAGAAGAGGAAGACACAGTGCAAATACTAGCTTATTCTATACAATCTTACTTAGACCCCAGGACAACATAAAAGACGGACGACAATCAGACTTACACGGGGGATGATGGCAGGAACGACTGGCTGGAGGTGGATGGCTGGACGGATGAGGTGGGATCTCAGGGCGGGAAGGATGCGGGTCCGGTTCGTGTGTGCTCGAGGTGAGCAGCCGCCGTTAAAGCTCAAAGCTGCGGTCGTTCAAGCTGCGATGGTTCAAGCTGCTGTGGTTCAAGCTGCTGTGGTTCAAGCTGCTGTGGTTCAAGCTGCTGTGGTTCAAGCTGCTGTGGTTCAAGCTGCTGTGGTTCAAGCTGCGATGGTTCAAGCTCCCATCTCTGCCACATCCCTCTCCCCTCTCTCCGCAGTCCTTCCGCGCCCCTTTTTATCAGGCGCGTCGCGATCAAGCCGCCGGCCTCTTAGGAACGCCCATCGGTGAGCTCGCCTCAGCCTCGATTGTTCGCGAGGGCTCACCAATCCCGCCCCTCGAGGAGGCGTTGGCAAAGCCACGCCCTGTTCCTGGCGCTTTGCTGACTCCTCCCACCTTCGGCTCCGAGATGACCTCATGTGCAATGGAGTCTTGGTGTGAAGGTGATGCCAAAAACCCCACCCAAAGTTACTGGCACTTTGAAGAGGCGATTTGGGAACTGAAACATAAAAGGGGAACTATCTTATTTAATTGATGCAACGCAATGAATTAGTGGACCACAGAGCCTTATACTGACATTTACTAAGGACATAACTACTGAGGGAACTTATGATTGGCTACGTGTGTGCGATGGCTCAACTAAGGACGACCTTTGACCTTTACAATTGGAGGTATTTACAAGGAATATTTACAGCACACAAAAGGGTATATTTTACAGCAAATTACACACACAGTTCCCAAATCCTCAACAATATTTATTAATAGCAAATAAGTATATCGTGGCATATGTTTCAGCAGCAAATAAAAAGAAATTGGGAGTGATCAAAGCAGTAGTCTGTTGCCTTATACACCTCCCAGGTATAATTTTTTGATCCAATTGTCACGTAGGTTTGGATTCATTCATTCATTCAACTTTTGCTGAATTCTTTTTTTCTCTCCGAGAAGCGTCTGCGTTTCAGGGTGGGGCTGACAGACAGGATTACCTTAGTAATCTTATACGTTTGTAGGGGGTAGGCAGTGATTACCTTAGAACCAGGAAGAATGTATAGATTAGTGTGCTTCAATTGTCGTGAAGAAGAAGAATCACCTCATGTAATAGGTAGGGACTTTGTATTAGACCGGACTGTCGGGTTAAGTTTGCATCTTCGTCCCCATTACGAGGAGTGGGGTATGTTAATTAGCTCAGGGATTATGGGTAATTATCCCTTGTACGTCATTACCTCTGTAATTTATTTCCTATGTCCCTTTTGGCACCACACCGTAGACACATAGCCAAGCCACGCAATCGCCCGCATTTAAACTCACTAATTAAAAAGCTAACCGGAAGTCATGCATTAAGCACTGCCGCTGACAACCCTGACTTTGGAAGCACGCGGGACGAAAGATCTGTGAGGCCAAGCCCAGAAGGGCAGTGATTGGTCAGGGCTTTGATTGACAGGGAGGACTGGTAAGAAGCACACGCTGATTGGTGAAGCACAACAGATGATGTCAGAGCGGCGTGTGCAAAGTAGTTGGAGCAACGCACATTTTGGTCTTCTCGTTCTGGATGCCATAGCGAACGGTTGTGGTTGCTCCTCTCCTCATCCTTCTTGGTTTTCGGTCTGGCAGTTACGGTTGTGTGCCGGCATCTTCTCCTCGTTCCCCTGTTCGTCTGGCGTCTGGGCATTGAGAGCGAACGTTCCCTCTTGCGCCTCTTGTTCCAAAAGCGATAGTGGACGGTTGTGCTTCATCGCGAGCAGCCGTGTTCCAGCATCGGGCTGGTGGTCGTGAGGTGGAAGAGCCACGGACGGAGAGCTGCAGTTTTCCCCAAGCAAGAACGATGAGCTGCACGACAACTCCTGTTCGTTTTGCGTGCGAGGCCCAGAGTGAAGAGACACACAGTGAGGCATGCTTCGTACCAACGAGCGCATTTCACGCACAAAGACGCCGGGGCCTCAGATAATCTTTTGACGATTCATGGCGAGACGCTCCAATCGAGTGACCTAAGTGCAATTAAAGCCACACACATATATTTTATACATTATTATATTTCCCTTTGTCTGTGTACTGGATCTGTGTGCGGGCACGTCACATTTAGGATTTTATTTACCGTGCATTATTTTGTATTACCGGCATTTCTTTTAATAAAGCCAGTATTTTTGGACATTTTAATTTTGTGTTCATTTGAGTTATTGATTGCAGGTTTGAGGACTGCCGGTGGGATCTGTGAAGGCAAGGCTCCGGTTGTAGTGAAAGTCAAATCCACAACATTGTCCCAATAATAGGTATAATGAAAATTCGATCTCTGGCAACATCCTGTAAAAATACGATCATGCAATATATCAGGATTATATAATCAAGGAGAAGTCCAGCAATTATCAATCAGTACAAGCAAGCCTGGATCATCTGAATATACGCACCATTCGAGTCTACGCTGTCACAGATTAAATGTCACAGGAGTGATCCGGAGCGATGACTAGTCCGAGTTCTTATAGACGCCTCTCAGTGGTTGGAGAGAGCATACATAACTCCTGGGTTCAACTTAGATACAATTTCATTACATTCTCCCCGCCGTTAAAACTACACTTCTGCTAAGGCAGGAATCAAGCGCGCAGCAGCATAATAGTTGGGGCAGCGATTGTCTGTCCATGTCAGTCGGTCCATCCGTAGCGATCGAGGCGACGAATTTCCCTTCCGGCACGGGTCCGGAAACTACCGGGTGCTACATCCCCAAGACCGGAGTCCCTGCGTCGGAGTAGCTGCCTAAGTCAGGTGACGAAGGTGGCACCACAGAGCCTGTGTTGGGGTGCATTTAGCGGTGAGATGGCCGGCAGATACTCCACAGGCAGAGCAACGGGAGAGTCAATAGACTCGTAAATTGGTTCGTCGATTTCCCCGCAAGGGGCCAGGTGGCGTAAGGAGACAATTGACTTGCGTCCATCAGACATCAACACACGAGCATGCTCGGGATTAGCTTGGAGTATTTGCACCTTATCCACTCGTGGATCATACTTACTCATGCGAACCGCACGTTTGAGGTAAGCCGATCCCGGCTCTGCAAGACAACTAGGTAAAGATCGGGTACTACCCGAACTCCTCGGGTGATGAAACATCCATTCGTGGGGAGTTTGATTGGTAGCCGTACACAGTAAAGTCCTGATCGAGTTCAGTGCCACAGGTTGCGACCAAGCCCATTTGTCTAGGCCTCGGCCGAGGGACTTAAGGCTCAGAGTAACGGCTCTCCATATAATACCATTGAAGCGTTCGACCTGTCCATTCGCCTGCGGTCTATACGGCGTGGTATAGCTAGAAGCGACATTATGTTGGAGTAAGAAGTTCCTCACCTCCTGGGACAGGAACACCGCACCTCGATCAGTATGCACGTAGGCCGGATTCCCAAACATATAAAACAAGTTCTGCAGGCACCGGATAACCGTGGCAGCTGTCATATCTACGCACGGGAAAGCAAAAGGGAATCTCGAGAACTCATCAATGATTGTGAGCAGGTAACGAGAGTTACTCGATACCGGTGACGCCGGCAGTGACCCTTTAAAATCCATCGCCAATCTCTCCCACCGCCTAGTTGCTCGGACCAGTGTTCCCATAGGAGGGTTGTAAAAACGCGGTTTGAGTTCAGCACATACAGAACAAGTGCGACAGATCTGACGAAAATCTTCAACCGAGTAGGGCAGGTTACGACTACGCACAAAATGAGCGAAACGCGTCACCCCAGGATGGCACAAGGTGTCGTGCAAATTGCGCAGATCCTCAAAAGATATGAGACTCGCACACGTCGCCGGCCGCGATAAGGCGTCGGCAACCAGGTTATCCCTCCCAGGGCGATATTCGATTGTGTAGCAGAAATCGGCGAGTTTGATCCGCCAGCGAGTGATTTTCTCATTCTTAATGCGTTGAGCATGCTGGGTGTCGTACATAAACGCAACGCTCTGTTGGTCCGTGATAATTTGGAAGCATCGTCCGAGCAAATAGGGACGCCAACGCCGAATCGACTCGACGATGGCATACGCCTCCTTTTTGACAGACGAATGTCTCCGCTCAGCGGAGGAGAGAGTTCGCGAAAAGAAGGCCACAGGGCGCCCCCCTTGGGAGAGAGTTGCAGCTATCGCATGATCCGGCACATCACTTTCCAAAACAAAAGATTTATTTTCGTCAATTGTCGCCACAGCGGCGCCAGCAATGTCGGACTTAAGGCTATGGAAAGCGGCCTTGGCGGCAAGGCTCATGGGGAACGCTTCGCAGTCCACAAGTGGGCGGAGTTTCATGGATAAATTTTGTATCCACTTGGAATAATGAGCGAATAGCCCGAGAGCACGCTTCAACGAAGCACGATCGCAGGGCGGGGCCATGTCGAGCAAGGGTCGCAGACGCTCCTTATCCGGAGCAACAGAGCCATGGGTCACGGTGTACCCCAGAAGATCTATTGTGCGAGCAGAGTAATGACATTTAGCCTCATTCATAGTTAAGCGATACCTCTGCGCGACCTCGAGGAAGCGCTTCAGATTAGCATCATGATGTTCCTGGTCATACCCGCAAACCGTGAGATTATCCAGATATACAAAGACATCGGTCAAGTTCTCCTTTGCGATGAGGTCATCCATAGCCCTCTGAAAACAAGAGACCCCGTTCGTGACCCCAAAGGGTAGCCGGGTGAACTGGGTTCAAGTCAGGGCTCTGGCTAGGCCACTCAAGGACCTTCACAGAGTTGTTCCTAAGCCACTCCTGCATTGTCTTGCTGTGTGCTTTGGGTCATCGTCCTGTTGGAAGGTGAACCTTCGGCCCAGTCTGAGGTCCTGAGTGCTCTGTTTCAGGTTTTCATTAAGGATATCTCTGTACTTTGCTCCGTTCCTTGTTCCCTCAACCCTGACCAGTCCCCCAGTCCCTGCTGCTGAAAAACACCACCACAGCATGATGCTGCCACCACCATGCTTCACCGTTGGGATGGTATTGGGCAGGTTATGAGCGGTGCCTGGTTTCCTCCAAACATGTCGCTTAGAATTGAGGCCAAACAGTTCAATCTTGGTTTCATCAGACCACAGAATCTTGTTTCTCACAGTCTGAGAGTCCTTTAGGTGCTCTTTTTGCAAACTCCAAGCGGGCTTTCATGTGTCTTTCACTGAGGAGAGGCTTCCGTCTGGCCACTCTGCCATAAAGCCCAGATCGGTGGAGTGTTGCAGTGATGGTTGTCCTTTTGGAAGTTTCTCCCATCTCCACACAGGATCTCTGGAACTCAGCCAGAGTGACCATCGGGTTCTTGGTCACCTCTCTTACCAAGGCCCTTCCCCCCAGATTGCTCAGTTTGGCCGGTCTAATGGATTCCCTACTTAGGTACATGGAAGTTTCTTCTTCCGAGTCGGGACATTCGGAGAGGCTCAGGCTTATGGTGTATTTATTTTATCATAAAAGTTCCTTCCATATGTATCAAGAAAAATCCAGTGCTGTAAACGTAGCAATCACAAAATAGCTACAGAGACAACCAAAGTAGCCTCGGGAACATGAAGTTAAAACAGGATGTCAGATGTTGAGGTGCATGGTTTAAAAAAAGCTTGGGCAAGACAAAAATAACAGAATAAAATGGTGTACCATGAAACAGGATTGAAAGAGGAAATATCAATCACCAGTTATGGATTGCATAAGTCTGGGGGGACTGATATGACAGCTTGATTGTTGTCTCCAAAATGTACAGCCTGGGCTAAATTATTGATGGATACTGATCTGATTACAAAACATCACCCTCTTGCTTCGCAAGCGGCAGGTGGATCAGAGTATAAATTATCTTCCATAGAGGACAAAGTTGGATGTCCCGTTTGCTATCACTCGCTTATGAATGTGAGTTCCTTTGGGTATCTTCTGCAAAAAGCAGACATTTCTTCAGCAGGTATCCTGCTCAAATGCCAATTTATTTTGCCCTTCCAAAGGAGTTAGGGAAGAGCTCTTACTCAGATGTTCCATAATCACTGCCTCTTTCTATTCCATCAGGGAAAATGAAATGAGCCGAGAATGTTGTTCCATGGCTAGCACATAGTCACTTTATAAAATGCCTTTATTATTAAATCGGTGACCTTTTCTTTTGAAGAGGTGCTACCTCATCTAAAATATTGCTTTGTGTTAGAGTAACTCTGCAAGACAAATTGAACTAGATCGGCACTCTGACATTGCGACGTCAACCGATATGAATTTGCCCACATCATTACATCTTTATATGTACTGTACTTGTATTAAGTTTGATTTAAATCCCCTCATCTGTTCTGAAGTATCACATTTTGACCTGACATGACCTCTGACCTTTGCTGCCAAAATCGAATAAGTGATTAAGATATAATTTTGATTTAAATACCTCGAGCCGTTCTCGAGTTATCGCGGAAACGAAAACCTATTACAGAGGCACAGATAGATGGACAGACAACCCTAAAACACAATGACTCCGGGTGACTTCGTCGGCTTAGGCATAAAACAAAAAACATACACAAGCAATATCGACAGCATTTAAAAAGCACGACAAGAAAATAATAAATGAATGAATGAAAGGGATGAATAATATGTCAAAAAGAAGAATGAGATAACCATCGATCATATGAGCTGTATTACGAGCCAAGGATTCATGTAAACAAATAATGCATTTTGGAGTAAATCCACTGGAACATGAATGAGATCGTTTTTCACCAAAAGAGATTCATTTGCTGCATGCAGATGAATACTTGTTGACATAGTACTTTCATCATGGTCTTGGTGAAGCAGTGTACATTTACGGATTTCTTTTCCGAAATTTCCCCTGTGCCAGGTCCTCATTAACGTTAAGTAAAAGTTAAATGAAATACCAGTTTATAACATCATCCATCCTGGTAAGCAATTCATATTACTGCTTTCGAAGTTTGAAGACAACAGAACCCATAACCTTATGTACACACATTTGCATAAGCTATAATTGGAGATGTCAATCAAGCATTGAGGCCAAGACAAGTCAAAATCTCAGCGGCAGGTGGAGAAAAGATAATTATCGTTGGATACCAATCTTACACTTTCTTCCACACACATTTTACTGGAGCCCCTATGTCCGACAACCAAAGCCTTTTCTCCTTTCCGCAATGACAATTAAAATGTAATGAGCATCCCTGAAATGTAAAGACCTACAACCAAGGCAGTACAACCTATCCTATCAGGTGCTCTAGTGAGGAGCACAATATGTTTTGTCAGCCGGGACAAAGCATGCAGAGCTTATGCTTGTTAACAAGCAAGTGTGTTGACTGCATTGCTGGGTCTGCTGGTGTGGACCACAGAAAGCATGGCGTATGGCAGACATGTCCTATTGGTAAGGATACACATGACAATAGCTATTGTGGCACGTGGTTGCTGGTCGCACAACAGTGAAGGGGAGATATTACTTACAATCAGAGAACGAATTGAACAAATTTTAATCTCGCTCAGATTCAAAGCTCTCACTAAATACATTATCAACCAGAATGGCACTCGGTAGAGACAATACCTCCACCAGGCTGAACAGTTTACGTTTTGTATCCCACTGACAGGCCAAAGCTGGATTCGGGACCTGAACCAAAATCTAATCGGCTCGTTCTTGTCGCCGAAACAACTCATCCACCAAGTTTTGTCATAAGTCGTCCACAACTTTTTGAAATATCATGCTGTTTATCGTTTTTGTTCCTATATCTCAATGGTGAAGAATCATGCAAGAATTAAAAAAAATTCTCGTATCCGGTCCGTATTCGGATCTTCAGCAAACTTAAATAAATTCTTCCTTGTCAAAACCCAACCTGTCCACCAGGATTTGTCCAAATCTGTCAACAACATTTTGAGATATCGTGCTATATATCGTTTTTTTGCCTGATCTCTCAATGGTGAAGAATCACTAAAAATTCTCAGATCCAGATATGAATCCGAAACTTCACCAAACTCTAATCATTTTGTCCATGTCACATATCCAACCTCTGCAACAAATTTCCTCCAAATCTGTCCACAACCTTTTTAGATATCTTGTTCATAGACAGGCAGACAAACAGACAGAGGTGAAAATATAGCCTCCATCCTCTTTTGGTAATGGAGGTAACAAAACAGCGCAAATTAATGAGTTTGACACAATCCCAGCTGGAAATTCACACTCATTTGACAACACCATAAACTACATGAATCTTTGCTATCAGAGTTCAACAAAACAACAATCACAAACTTTCTATAAAGTTACATTTCCAAGAGATTAATTTGTTTAATGATTAAGTGAAACAAACATGTTGATGGCCAGAGCACCTTTGACTAAAACACCAAAAATTTTTTCCAATATTATACGTACAGTCACGTGAAAAAGTAAGTACACCCCATGTAAAGTTTTGACTTTTTCAACATATTTCAACATACAGCTATTTGATCTTCATTTCAACAATATTGATAGATAAAGGTGATATAATATAACAAATATCATGAAACATTAATTACATTTTGTAGTCCATTGTATAATTTAAATAAACATAAATGAAAATTTCGCATGTGGAAAAAGTAAGTACACCCCTACATTTATCACTACTTCAAATACCTAAAATTAGAATCAGGTGCACCAGCTCAGGTGCAAATGATTTGAACATCATTGGAGAGGATCTTGGAGGAACCTGTCTTATTTAAACCTCAGACATTTAGTTTGGTTTGCTGTTTGTTGTTCAAATGTGTGGCATCACCATGCCGAGATCAAAAGAGCTCCCTGAGGCCTTCAGAAAGAAGGTTATAGTTGCCTACGAGTCTGGGAAGGGATTTAAAAAGATCTCCAAACAATTTGAAATCAATCATTCGACTGTCCGGAAGATCTTTGACAAGTGGAGAAGATTCCAAACAACTGCCAACTTGTTCAGGCCAGGCCGTCCCAGCAAGTTTAGCCCGAGAGCAGACCGCAAGATGCTGAAAGAAGTCTCTAAGAACCCCAGAATATCATCACGGGACCTTCAGGTAGCTCTTGCCACTGTTGATGTCAAAGTGCACGAGTCTACCATTAGAAAGAGGCTGCACAAATTTGATCTGCATGGGAGGTGTGCCAGGAGGAAACCTTTGCTGTCCAGAAAGAACATCAGGGCAAGACTAAAGTTTGCCAATGAACACCTAGGCAAAGACCAGCACTTCTGGAACAATGTGCTCTGGACAGATGAGTCAAGAGTAGAGCTATTTGGCCACAGTACCAGAAGACATGTTTGGTGAAAACCAAAGACAGCATTTGACCAAAAGAACCTGATACCAACTGTAAAGCATGGTGGTGGAAATATTATGGTTTGGGGCAGCTTTGCTGCATCAGGGCCTGGGCAGCTCACAATCATAGAATCCACTATGAATTATTCATTGTACCAGAGGGTGCTTGAGGATAATGTGAGGACATCTGTCGGGAAGTTAAAGCTCAACCAAAGGTGGACCTTGCAACATGACACTGACCCTAAACATACCAGTAAATCCACCAAGGAATGGCTGAAAAGAAAGAAATGGAGGGTTCTGGAATGGCCAAGTTAAAGCCCGGATCTAAATCCCATCGAGATGTTGTGGGGGGATTTGAAACGAGCTGTGCATGCAAGAAACCCCTCAAACATCACACAGCTGAAAGAATTCTGCATGGAGGAGTGGGCAAAAATTTCTCCCAGTCGATGTCAGAGACTGGTAAACAGTTGTAAGAAACGCCTACTTGAGGTTGTTTCTGACAAAGGGGGCAATACCACCTATTAGAGCCAAGGGTGTACTTACTTTTTCCACATGCGAAATTTGCATTTATGTTTATTTAAATTATACAATGGACTACAAAATGTAAATGTTTCATGATATTTGTTATATTATATCACCTTTATCTATCAATATTGTTGAAATGAAGATCAAATAGCTGTATGTTGAAATATGTTGAAAAAGTCAAAACTTTACATGGGGTGTACTTACTTTTTCACGTGACTGTGTTTCTCCTTAAAAAACTTGAAAGCTCATAGAACACAATACCCCGTACAGTGTTCAAGTGTAAACTTCAACTTTCATGCAATAATGATTTTAAAGATCGTTTTTTTAAATCTAGAAGGTTGGTGCCCGAGAAGAAGTCTTACAGAAACAGATAATTTTATTGCCATATGTAGCATCCATGAATATTACAGAACGACATTGGAATTCTTTGAATATGAATGCTCACAAATAAAAGTATAATTTCACAAAAAAGAAAAGCAGACATATAAAAATCAAGATTCATGGTTTAAAAGTTGGAGTACACTGGGAAAAAAGCTATTCCTGAAATGGCTGATTGATGTTTTAATACTGCCATACCAAAACTAACAATAATAAACTGATATGCCAGAAGGACAGACATGAACCAATTATTGCTTAACCCCATTTTAACTTCACGTGTGCGGGGCAATTATGTTTCACATCGCTACTATAATTTCTGGCAACCATCGACTCTGAGTCTGCAACTGGAGCGGACGGCATCAGCCCAGGTGGCCTAAAAAAAAACCTGCTCTTGCACATCCTTTTTCTGCCCTGTTCACCCTATAATTTGCCCTATGCCATCTTCAATCTGCTTAGAAGTCAGCAAGCATCACAGGATTGCTTAAGCTAGGTGCAACAACTGATCCATTTAACCAAAAATAGGACCGCAGGTCCTGAAGTTTTTTTTTTTTTTTTGTATACAGGATCGAGGTTCGTGAAAGAGCTAACATTTATCACCCCCAAAAAAATCAAACAGACACACAAAACATACAATAAGGGTAGAGGTAAACAAGATGGGGAGAGAAGGGGAAGCATACAAACACAACATTTGAGAGCAGGGACATCGGGAGATCTGTTGGAGGGCTAGGGGGGAGGAGGTGTGGGAAGGGGGGGAGGGGTGGGAGAAGTATAAAACACAAGGACACTGCAAGGACTTCCAGGAAGGAAGTTGGCATTTCAAAAAAGTGAATCTGGGGTGAAATTAGTGGGGGTAGAAAAGATCAAGGTTTTGGATGGGGGAAGATAAGAGATGGTGGTGAACAGCTGTTTTAAAGATCTGTAGGGAGGAGTGGGATTGAAGAGAGTGGGGGAGTTTGTTCCAGAGGTGGGAGAAAAGAGGAATGAAGGAGTGAAGGTGAGCAGAGTCTTGATTTTGGCAGTTTAACCATAAGAGGGTTGCTGGCAGATCTTGTGCGACCTGTAGGAGTATTTGGAGGACAGAGCACAGAGAGAGCTGGGGGAGCAAGGCCGGAGAGGAGTCGGTAGAAGACAGAAAGCCCACCAACCTGCCTGCGGTAAGTGAAAGGTCCTCGGAGTTAGCTTCATCGCGGGAGATTCCAATGATTCTGAAAGCTTTGGTTTCAACAGCGTGAAGCCGAGCTAGGTGTGAGGCAGGAGCATGTGAGGCAGGAGCATCTCTCCCAGAGGGGAGAACGTTATTCCATTGAGGAATCAGTCAGATCAGTCTTTTGGGACGGCCACTGGTAACATGTAACCCAGTGCTACCTGCCGCATGGTCGGGTTGTTAGCGACTAAACAAACACCCCTCACTGGCTTTGCTCGTGGGGAAGCTGTGACACCCTGCCAGGACTAAAAACAACACTAGGCAAAGGGTGGATGAACTCCCGCAGGGAGCCAACAGCCATCCATTTAGGAGATGGTGTCTCCTAAAAAACAACCATCCAGTTTGGACCGGTTCAAGTCATACCAAAAACTTTTAAAATGCTGCGTGCTGCTGCCTTGCTTGAAAAGGATACAGCATGGACAATCCTCATCGGTTGGCATCGATGGGGAGGAGGAAATGCCTCTTGAGGAAATGCCCTGCTGAGTACGGTGAGAAAAGCAGCACGGTTGTTATGACGTCGCTGGTACCCAGAATATCCCAGGAAGTGACGGTAGTGACGGCACTTCCCCAATGCTCAGTGGCTATGTTAAGTGTTTGTCTCGTCAGTGTGTGTGTGCGTGTGTGTGTGTGTGTGTGTGTGTGTGTGTGTGACCTATTGACCTGCAGCAAATGTGCGATGCAATAGGTTGGTGCATTGATGGGTTGACTGACTGCCTGGATGCAACTGAGGTTGTGGATCTACTGATGTACCATCTATTGATGTGGATCCATGATCGAGGTTGTGGATCCGCCGTTTGGAGAGGTCCTGGGCTGAAAGGATCGAAACCTTGAGGAAGAACGGTGCCCAGCTGATGATCCATTCAGTCGGGAAACTAGTCAATTGCTTACGGGTTGACGTTCTTGCTTTAGGTGGAGAAACTATGTTTGAGATTTGCAATTTAAATAAAGTTGAATATGGGATGTTGTGAAATTAACATCATTTACAACAATCCTTTAAATTATTTATATTTAAATTTAGGAACAACCGATACTGTACAATCAAGTGTGTGTGTGTGTGTGTGTGTGTGTGTGTGTGTGTGTGTGTGTGTGTGTGTGTGTGTGTGTGTGTGTGTGTGAATAAAAGAGAGAGATAGAATTGTGAGGAACTGAAATGAAAAAAACGAGGTGTGTGTATGTGTGTGTGTGTGTGTGTGTGTGTGTGTGTGTGTGTGAATAAAAGAGAGAGATAGAATTGTGAGGAACTGAAATGAAAAAACGAGGTGTGTGTGTGTGTGTGTGTGTGTGTGTGTGTGTGTGTGTGTGTGTGTGTGTGTGTGTGTGTGTGTGTGTGTGTGTGTGTCAGCTCTATTATGAGCGTTAGCCCAAGTATGAAAAAAAATCATCAGCAAGGTCATGGAATCCATCATAACAATTGACATAAATACTTTTCTCCAATTGTCTGATCTCAGATCATCAAATCCGATTGAGACCAGGTCACTACATTATTCAACAGCAGTACCATACCAGTGCCAGTGCATAGTTATACCAGTAGGTACTTCAATAAAAACAATTGAGACTTTCACTTCAAGGATATGACATTTTTATTTTTATTTTTTTTACTTCAAGGATATGTGAAGAAAGCAATTTGAACTTCACATTAAACACTATTGGCATATCTTTTCTTTTAACTTTTGTCTCCGTACTCGAGTGCCTGTTTTGTCAAGACATGTTTAGCCTATGTTCTGAAGGGACGGGAGTGTGTGTGTGTATGTGTATGTGTATGTGTATGTGTGTGTGTGTGTGTGTGTGTGTGTGTGTGTGTGTGTGTGTGTGTGTGTGTGTACATGCGTTCGTTTAGACAAAAGGTTTAAAAAGGCAAACCAATGTATAATACCCAAATAATTTAAACTCTTCAATCAACATAATTGTTATTTAGAACAAAACTAAATGTTCAATGTTGCAAGAGATATCCCACAATGCACTGCATGTTCAATATGGCGGCACCCAGTAACGAAGATCAGTCTTGTGCTGGTGTGACAAACTTGGAGAAATAGAGCTTTTGCTTTCGTTCTCATGGATAATACGCACTCAAAATTTTTATCAGATATTCCTGGAGGAAAAATGCTGCTTGAAAAAAACAAAAAAAACAAATCTCCACATCTTATTAAAATAGAGCAAATGTATATGGTTATGTCGTTATGTTTGTACGCGACCAAACGTCTTCTTCTTCTGCAAAAAAATTAACAACCTCTTAATTACGTTCAGACTGCTGAGACCCCTAAGGCCTATGACGACCCTTTAATTTCCCCAAGACCCTTAAGACCACCAAGACCCCTGAATACCCAAAATACCCTGAAGACCCCAAAGACCCAAAACACCCCGAACACCCAAAAGACCAAAACTCCCTGTTACATATTTATGTGAATGTATGTGAATTACCATTCAGGTCTTTGCTTATCCGTGTGTAGTATATTAAGTTGTTGTGTAGTGTTGTGGTTGGAGGGTCAGGAGCCCTTCTGAACCAGTGGCCGGAAACGGAAGTGACCGGAAACGGAAGAAAAAAAGACACGAGGAAGAAAAGGGACGAGTATTATTCTTCCTCGCCCCGCTCCGACAAAAGGTGGGATCGACCTTGCGCTGCGTGGAAAAGCGGCGTTCCGATCCGAAGCCTGTCTGGCAAGAGGAATTACCGGGACGATACCTGCCCGGTGGAGACGGCAAGTTGACGTGGGGCCGTGCATCGACCCCGCGCCTGGCCTCGTTCGCGGCACCGTCCAAACAGACGCGTGCGGGTCGCCCGTTGGGGCCTAACGCGCCTGGCAAGCGGCGTGGGGTTTGGCTTGCTTTACCGTATTCGCTTCGCGTGGCCACGAGGGGCTGCAGCCACGGTGCCTGGTACGATACCTGCCCGGTGGAAACACGTCCACCCGGGGTTCGTTCTACCGCCCGAGTGCGGTGACGGCGACCATCATCTTGGTCAGGAGGGGCCCAGAGACATTGTGCGGGACCGAGACCGAAAGGGTGTCGTGAGTACTCACCGGGACACACGTATATAAGATGGCCATCTTACTCATAGGAAAGTGCTTGTGAATTGGGAATTGTTGATGGTTGTATATGGTTGATTGCTCGGGGAAAATCTCCGTGGTTGTGTCATTGCAATTGTATGGTCATTCCCATTGAAATATATCCTTGAACGTCAGTTGTCTCTGGGGTGAAATTCATATGGATTGCGTGGCGAAAGCGCATATTTAATACAGCTTTCTGGCGAAGTTCCTCTCACGGTCCGGGGGTCACCGAGACCAGGTATTCACCGAGGGGACCACGTAACAGAATTGGGGGCTCGTCCGGGATTTAAAATTGTATAAAATAATAAAATAATAATTTTTTTTATTAATTAAAATTTATTAATTAATTATTATTAATTGGTAAATTTTTTTTTTTGAGAAATTGGGGTAAAGTCTTGGGTGAAGGTTAACAGGTGTTAACGATAGGCACCATGGCGTTTGTGGCACAGAACTTTGGGGTAACCCCGAGTGAGGCACAGTTCCGAGCGTTGCTAAAGTCGGACCTCTTGAAATTGGCCAAACATTTTAACTTGGAGGTCCGAACTAATTTGAGGAAGGCAGAGTTGCAGGCCACGGTGATACAATCTATGGTGGGATTAGGAACATGGGACGAGTTAGCCTGGGAGTGGCTACCCGAAGAACCAGAAGACGTTGAGCTCCGGAAACTGGAGTTGCAATTACGGAGCCAGGAACGGATCAAAGAAGAAGAAAGGAAAGCAGAAGAGAGGAGAGAAGAGAAACAAGCAGAGGAAAGGAGAGTGGAACGAGAACTCCAGGAAAGGTTAAAAGAAGAAGAAAGGAAAGCAGAAAAGGAAAGAGCAGAAGAAGAAAGGAAAGCAGAAGCGAGGAGAGAAGAGAAACAAGCAGAGGAAAGGAGAGTGGAACGAGAACTCCAGGAAAGGTTAAAAGAAGAAGAAAGGAAAGCAGAAAAGGAAAGAGCAGAAGAAGAAAGGAAAGCGGAGGCGAGGAGAGAAGAGAAACAAGCAGAGGAAAGGAGAGTGGAACGAGAACTCCAGGAAAGGTTAGAAGGGAGAAAAGCAGAGGAGAGGAGAGCTGCAAGGGACCTCGAAGCAGAGGAGAGAAAAGCGGAAAGGGAATTAAAGGAACGTGACATGGAGCTTCAGCAAGAAATCAAATTCAAGGAGCTGGAGTTAATGAGAGAACGGGGAGAGGCACCACCCTTGCTGACGGGGTCGACACCTAACCAGAAAACCTGGGATGTGGGCAGACATGTGAGGCTGGTTCCACCGTTCAGTGAAAAGGAAGTCGCGAAATTTTTCCCACACTTTGAGAAAGTGGCTCGACAATTAAACTGGCCGGAGGAGGCCTGGACCATACTCGTGCAAAGTGTGCTGGTGGGGAAAGCTCAGGAAATTTATTCGGCGCTACCAATGGACCAATGTGCAGATTATGAGGTACTGAAGAAGCACATCCTCAAAGCCTATGAGTTGGTTCCGGAAGCTTACAGGCAAAAATTCAGGAATGCCAGGAAGAGGGAGAGTGAGACCCATGTGGAGTTTGCCAGAGTGAAAGAAAACATGTTTGATCGGTGGTGTGAGTCAAAAGGAGTCGGGAAAGACTTCGAAACATTGTGGGACTTGATCCTGGTGGAGGAATTCCAGCAGTGTGTCCACGAGGACATCAAAGTGTACCTGCAGGAAAAGAAGGTACCAAAGTTGTGGGACGCAGCCACCATGGCAGATGATTATGCCTTAACCCACCGAATAGGGGTCCACGAACCTAACTCCTCGCCTAGATCTCCGCAGGGGAGGTGGGGAACAGCAGGTGCGGAGAACGACAATACATGGCGGCGGCCTCGAGAGGATTATGGGGACAACGCGGATACCCCACCTGTTCGAAGTCAGAGGGCTGCGGGCCCAAGACAAACTTATTTTTCAGGGGGCCCGAGGCAGACCACGAGTTTTTCCTCCGGGCCTACTTGCGGGTTTTGCAAGAAACCTGGACACTTGATGTCCAGTTGTTACCTCATGAAAAGGTACAACCCAGAGCGGAGTCCGACTATTACAACTCCGAATGCGATGGCTAGCGTAAGAAACCGCCATCAAAAGGGTTACCAACCATTTATTTCAGAGGGGTTTGTGTCACTGGATGGAGCCTCGACTAACCGGAGACCGGTTAGGATATTGAGGGACACAGGGGCCCATCAATCTTTAATGCTTGAAGGCATTTTGCCATGGTCCGCGGAGACGGCAACGGGGGATAGTGTTCGTTTACAGGGGATCGGGGGCGGTGTTAGTGCTCCCCTTCATGTCATCCATTTGGAGTCCGATTTGGTGTCAGGACCGGTCACCGTCGGCTTACAAGCCACGCTTCCTGTAGAGGGTGTATCTGTGGTTATCGGGAATGATTTGGCCGGGGGTCAAGTTTATGGTAACCTGAGGGTTGGTAAAGAGCCCAGCAGGGAAAATAACACCACACCAGCTCGGGATGGCGACAAAAGTGCCAAGTTATTTGTAGGGGGACTGAACTTCAAAACAGAGGAAGAAGTTCTGACCTCTGTCTTCAACAGATATGGGCCGCTGGTGGAAGTGCGGTTGGTAAGAGACTGGGAAACGCAACAGTCAAGAGGGTTCGGCTTTGTCACGTTTGCCAGCACAAAAGATGCCAGAGAGGCAGAGAAGAATTGGAATGGCAAGGATTTGGAGGGTCGGACCATAACCGTAGGGAAGGCATTTCGTAGGCGTCGAGAGGTCTACAGGAGAGGACAACTGGGCGGTAGTTTTGGTGGTGGCCGCAATCAATATTATTATGGAGGCTCCCTGAGTTACAGCAGCTCCCGAAGGAAGGATTGTCAAAGTAGTGGCCGAGAAGGAGACCGCTATTCAGGGGACTACAGGGACAAGTGGTCCCACCATAATTATTAGGGAAGTTCTGAGAAGTTGAAGCACTGAATGCGGCGGAGCCGCCGAGCCAAGATTCCTACACGAATTAACCGTGAACGCCGTTCCTAAAGGCGTCCATGTAGTGAACTTTCATGCACGGACTAACCGTGAACTCCACGTTCCTCAAGGCGCCCATGTAGAGAACTTTCCTGCACGGACTAACCGTGAACTCCGCGTTCCTAAAGGCATCCATGTAGTGAATACTCGGCTTGGCCTCCCGGAAAAAGTGCTATCGAGTGGCTTAACTTTGGATCTTTGATTAACCCCTTAACCTTCCTTCACAAGAAACTGACGGTCAAAGTCAGAGGGTCATGAGATGGAGTTTGATTTGGCAGGGACAATGTCGTTGCTGGTGCTTAGTCCAGAGTGAGTAATCTGGAGGGGTTGTGGTGAAATTTTGGTTGCTTTATTTTTAAGTGATAACTGTGCCCGGGGGGAACTGATAATGTGGGGGGGTTGAGTTATCTGGTTTGTTTCTCCAAATTGGCCGGCAAAGAAAGTTTTCGCTGGGTTCAAACTTTCTTTCTTGAAGGGGGGGAGTGTTACATATTTATGTGAATGTATGTGAATTACCATTCAGGTCTTTGCTTATCCGTGTGTAGTATATTAAGTTGTTGTGTAGTGTTGTGGTTGGAGGGTCAGGAGCCCTTCTGAACCAGTGGCCGGAAACGGAAGTGACCGGAAACGGAAGAAAAAAAGACACGAGGAAGAAAAGGGACGAGTATTATTCTTCCTCGCCCCGCTCCGACAAAAGGTGGGATCGACCTTGCGCTGCGTGGAAAAGCGGCGTTCCGATCCGAAGCCTGTCTGGCGAGAGGAATTACCGGGACGATACCTGCCCGGTGGAGACGGCAAGTTGACGTGGGGCCGTGCATCGACCCCGCGCCTGGCCTCGTTCGCGGCACCGTCCAAACAGACGCGTGCGGGTCGCCCGTTGGGGCCTAACGCGCCTGGCAAGCGGCGTGGGGTTTGGCTTGCTTTACCGTATTCGCTTCGCGTGGCCACGAGGGGCTGCAGCCACGGTGCCTGGTACGATACCTGCCCGGTGGAAACACGTCCACCCGGGGTTCGTTCTACCGCCCGAGTGCGGTGACGGCGACCATCATCTTGGTCAGGAGGGGCCCAGAGACATTGTGCGGGACCGAGACCGAAAGGGTGTCGTGAGTACTCACCGGGACACACGTATATAAGATGGCCATCTTACTCATAGGAAAGTGCTTGTGAATTGGGAATTGTTGATGGTTGTATATGGTTGATTGCTCGGGGAAAATCTCCGTGGTTGTGTCATTGCAATTGTATGGTCATTCCCATTGAAATATATCCTTGAACGTCAGTTGTCTCTGGGGTGAAATTCATATGGATTGCGTGGCGAAAGCGCATATTTAATACAGCTTTCTGGCGAAGTTCCTCTCACGGTCTCACGGTCACCGAGACCAGGTATTCACCGAGGGGACCACGTAACACTCCCAAAGACCCAAAAGACGAAAAATCTCACAAAGACACAAAATACCATTGAAGGCCCTGAGGCTCAAAAAAGACCCTGAAGACCCAACTGGCCCCGAAGACCCAAAAATACTAAAAAGACCCCAAATACCCAAAACACCCGGAAGACACAAAAGACCCGGAAGGTCCAAAAGGCCCTGAAGCCCCAAAACGCCCCGAAGACCCAAAACATCCCGAAGACCCAAAACACCCCGAAGACCCAAAACACCCCGAAGACCCAAAACACCCCGAAGACCCAAAACACCCCGAAGACACAAAACACCCCGAAGCCACAAAACAGCCCGAAGACCCAAAACACCCCGAAGACCCAAAACACCCCGAAGACCCAAAACACCCCAAAGACCCAAAACACCCCGAAGACCCAAAACACCCCGAAGACACAAAACACCCCGAAGACCCAAAACACCCCAAAGACCCAAAACACCCCGAATACCCAAAACACCCAGAAGACCCAAAACACCCAGAAGACCCAAAAATACCCTGAAGACCCAAAAAGACCCTGAAGACCCAGCTGGTTGGCGACCTGGCCGGCCAAAAAGACCCTGGCCGGCGAGGCTTCGTTTATTCGTAGCTCTCCACGCTCTCCATCGAAATCGAAGTTAAGTAATTGTTCCCATTTGTATTTTCGTTATAACTGTATTTATTTTATGGTGTGTGTACGTATATTGTGTCCCGAGGAAGATTTTTCCGTGCAAATATTTCATACCTGTATGGAAAATCGTGTTAATTCGTCTCGTGTCTTTTGAGGCCTTGTACAGTGTACAACCTTGAGGCTTTGTTTTTCTCTCAGTGGTCCGTCGTTTTGTGCTCCAATAACTTTCGTTCTCTGCTTTTCCCAGTCTTTTCACCCCATAGCCTACTTCCTTGTTTAAAATCAACTCAAAAAAAAACAAAAATACAAAAAAAAACATTTCCTTCTCCGTTCTTATTCTTTGTTCTCATTCGTTTATTCGTTCGTTCGTTCTTCGACCACGTGTTTCTCCCCCATTTCCCCAGATAGTTTTCACTGTTATTAACCATACAATGTTTACACTTTCCCCTCAAGTTCTGTATTCCGTCGTATATTATAACACCTTTTTATTCTTCTTCTTTAAAAGGCTGCTTTCGACTTGCTCACCAAATCTATTCATCCCAAAAAAAAAATCCATCTCTTATAGTGCCTCTTTTCTACATTCCCTAAACTCTCCTGCACTTCATCCTCCATCCAGCGTCCTTAAACGTATTTTTGACTCGAAGGTCACAAGAAACTCATTTTGCAATAAATGTTCGTTTCCCATTAATCGTACACTTTCTAAAATCCAACCTCACCCCTCCCCTCCAAATCTTCCCCATAACCCCTCCCCTCCAAATCTTCCCCATCACCCCTCCCCTCCAAATCTTCCCCATCACCCATCCCTTTCAAATATTCCCCCTTTCCCCTCCCCTCCTAATCCTCCCCATCACCCATCCCTTTCAAATCTCCCCCCTTGCCCCCTCCCTCCTAAACTACCCCCTCACCCCTCCCCTCCAAGACTCCCCCTCGCCCCTCCCCTCCTAGACTCCTCCCTCACCCCTCCCCTCCAAATCTCCCCCATATCCCATCCCTTTCAAATCCCTCCCCTTGTCCCTTCCCTCCAAAACTCCCCCCTCACCCCTCCCCTTCAAATCTCCCCACCCTCATTTCTTCTCAATTTCCCCCCTCTCACTCCCTCTCCTCAAAGCATCCTCCCCGCTTCTTCCCCCTTCCAACTCTCACTTCCATCTCCCCCAACCTTCTGCCTCGCTCTTCCCCCTCCTCAAATAACACCTCATTGTGCCTCACCCAATCACCATCAAACCTTTTGTCCGCCCCATCCTTCCCTTTCTCCGAGCTATTCTGAAATCTCTGACACACCTTCAACAGCTCTCCCTACCTCTTCCACCTCTTCCACATCTTACCCTACCCCTCCTCCCCCCTGTTCTGTATCCGATGCTCCCCCTTCCTCTTCATTAACGGTATGGACCTCAAACATCCAGGGGCCTTCGTTCAAACTTAACTGATCTCTCCATACAGGTTGCTTCTGTCAAACCAGACGTGATCTGCTTAACAGAAACTTTCCTCCTTCATGATGTCTCTGATTCCTTAGTATCTCTCCCGGGTTACTCCCTCCTCCGGTATGATAGACCTGAGCCTCGTCCTGGAGGTGGGGTTGCTATCTTTATCAAAAACTCTCTTCCTCACTCGCCCTGCACTGCACTCTCTCCACCTCACCTCCAGGAATACCTCTGGCTATGGCTTCCCCTTCTCTCCCATCCTCTTGTTCATATGTGTGTTGTACCGTCCACCAAACAGTGATGACTCCATCTACATCTCGCTGTCTGATAATATGGACCAACTTCTATCTACTCATCCCAACTCTCTCTTCCTCATATGTGGTGATTTCAATTGTCACCATGCCAGTTGGCTGGGTGTGGGTACCTCTCTCACCAGCCATGGCTCCTCGGCAAAGGACTTCTGCGACTCACTGGGACCGACACAATCTGTCAATTTCCCGACCCGGATCTCAGTCAACAGAGCATCTTCTCTTCTGGACTTGGTTATGACTAACTTCCCTGAAAATGTCTGCTGGTCTTCTTCTGCTCCAATCGGCTCATCTGATCATGTGCTTGTCAAAGTGGACATCTCTCTGACCATTCTCAGGGAGCCTGCTCAGCGTCGACGAGTCTGGCATTTCACTCAAGCCAACTGGCACGGTCTTCAAGCAGCCATCAATCATCTGGACTGGTCTCCCATCTCTACCACCTCTGACATCAACTCATCCTGGGAATTCTTCGAAAGTAAATTGCTCTCTCTCATGCACAGATTTATCCCATCTCGTCTTCAGTTGTCATACCCTTCCTCCCATCCATGGTACACGGAATCTTGTGGTGAGGCTGTTGCCCAGAAACAAATTGCCTTTGTCTCCTGGAAAGCAAATCCAACGGAAGGAAATCTCATCTCCTTTCACAAAACCCGAAACAAGTGTGTGTCCACCCTCAGGAGAGCCAGGAAACAATATCTCTCCGTTCTCAAGACCGAACTCTCTTATCTGTCTCCCTCTTCCAAATCCTGGTGGCGTCTGGTCAAATCTGTTTCTGGTGTTTGTTCCCCCTCCATTCCCTCCCTTACCTCAAACGGCTACACAGCTGACTCCGCACGTGAAAAAGCTGAATGCCTCAACTCTGTGTTTGCCTCTAAATCTTGTGTCCCAAACCCACCCCTCTCTGTACCCACCATACCCAGTCGTACCCAGCTGCTCCTGGACTCCGTGTCCTTTCCTCCTGACAAGGTGGAAAAGTTTCTGTCAACCCTCGACTCTGATTATGCAACTGGACCTGACGGCATCAGCCCACGGGTCCTAAAATCCTTTTCTTCTGCTCTTTTTCTCCCTCTCTCTGTTCTCTTCACCCTCTCTTTTGCTCAAGGTCAACTGCCATCTGCTTGGAAATCAGCCAACATCACCGATTTGCACAAAAAGGTGCAAAAACAGATCCTAGCAACTACAGACCAATCAGCCTTCTCCCAATTATCAGCAAAGTCATGGAATCCATCATTGCTTCGGATATGAAATCTTTCCTCTTCTCCAATGGCTTGATCTCTGATCATCAATTTGGTTTCAGACCAGGTCACTCTACTCTGGACATGCTGCTTCTGCTGTCTCAACAATGGATGGAGGTCCTCAATGCCAAACAGGAAATTAGAGCTGTCTCCCTCGACATATCACGTGCCTTCGATACGATCTGGCAGCCCGCTCTGCTCACCAAACTCTACTCCTTTGGTATCCATGGAAATCTCCACGCATGGCTGGCGGACTTCCTCTCGAGTCGTCGTCAACGCGGGGCCCTGAATGGGTTTCTCTCATCTCCTCTTCCTGTTCAGGCTGGAGTTCCCCAAGGCAGTGTTCTGGGCCCTGTGCTTTTTCTGGTCTTCATCAATGATCTCTCTGACTCTCTTGAAAATCCTCTCTATCGCTTTGCTGATGACTCCACTCTCTGCCGCTCCATTCCTCATCCCTCAGATCGGCAGTCTGCAGCCTCCTCACTCTCTGCAGACCTGGACAAAATCACAGACTGGGCAAACAAGTGGAACATGTCTTTCAATCCTGACAAATCTCACACTCTTACGATGTCTCTCCGAAAAGACTGACTGGACAACCCTCCCATCTACTTTCTGAATAATCCTCTCCAAGAAGTTCTGTGACTCAAGCTTTTGGGTCTCACTATCTGCCATGATCTTTCCTGGGAAAACCACATTTCCAAGCTGGCCTCCAAAGGCAGTCGCCGACTGGGCATCCTCCGTCGTGCGAAGTCCTTCCTTGGCACACCTGAGCTCCTCACCACATACAAGGCTTTCATCCGCAGCTCAATAATAATAATAATAATACATTTATTTTATATAGCGCTTTTCAAGAAGCCCAAAGACGCTTTGACAGAGTACAAAAAAACAAGTGCAAAAAGACAAAAATCAACAGTTAAATAATCAAAGCAAAAGGAAGGAGAAGGAGAAGAGATAGTCAGGGGTTAAATGCTGTGGGTTAAATGTTGAACAGTGTTGAACAGGTGGGTCTTGAGTGATGTTTTGAATGTGGTGAGTGAGGAGGAGTCTCTGATGGTGTGAGGTTGTGAGTTCCAGAGGGTGGGAGCAGCTTAATGGAGTACTGCTCTCCCCTCTGGGCTGGTGCTCATGCCTCACACCTAGCTCGTCTTCACGCTGTTGAAACCAAAGCGTTCAGAATCATTGGAATCTCCCGCGATGACGCTATCTCCGAGGGCCTTTCACTTAATCACCGCAGGCAGGTTGGTGGTCTTTCTGTCTTCTACCGACTCCTCTCCGGCCTTGCTCCCCCAGCTCTCTCTGGGCTCTGTCCCCCAAATATTCCTGCAGGTCGCACAAGATCTGCCTGCAACCCTCTTATGGTTAAACTGCCAAAATCAAGACTCTCTGCTCACCTTCACTCCTTCATTCCTCTTTTCTCCCGCCTCTGGAACAAACTCCCTCACTCTTCAATCCCACTCCTCCCTCCAGGTCTTTAAAACGGCTGTTCACCACCATCTCTTATCTTCCCCAATCCAAAACCTTGATCTTTTCTACCCCCGCTAATTTCACCCCAAATCCACTTTTTTGAGGTGCCGACTTCTTTCCTGGAAGTCCTTGGTGTCCTTGCGTTTTATACCTATCCTGCCTCCCCCCAGGCCCTCTCCCTCCAAAAACATCTCCCGATGTCCCTGCTCTCAAATGTTGTGTTTGTGTGCTTCCTCCCCTTCTCTCCCCATCTTGTCGACCGCTCCCCTTTTTATATACTTTGTTTGCTTGTTTGTTTGATTTGTTTGTTTGATAAATGTTAGCTCTTTCACGAGCCTCGACTCTGTATACAAAAAAACCAAAAAAAAAAACCCTGAACACCCTGAACACCCAAACAACCCTTAAATACCCCCAAAGAACCAAAATATCCCCAAAGACTCTTAAAGACACCGAAGACCCAAAAGACCCCGGAGACCCAAAACACCCCGAAGACCCAAAATACCCTTAAAGGCCTGAAGAACCAAAACACCATGAAGATCCAAAAGACACTGAAATGGTCAAAGATGCCTATCCCTCTGAAACGACGTGTGGTGAGGCGGGCAGAGCGCGCCGAGTCACGCTAGTTCTTGTAATAAAGGTTTGTTGAAAACTTGATGACAAAAATTGAAATAGTAAAAGTTATTTCCTGGACACACTAACACACGCATGCACACACGATTGCAAAGCCCTGTCTCCCACTGCATGGTGACGGCCTAAAAAAAATATGGCTTTTCAAAAAGCATGCAGCTGTGTACAAACAGATGACACAAAAATGCTTTTATTAATCAATTATTTTTGAAACGTATTCCACATCTAACCACATATGTAAGCAAGTATGAAATGTCATCGATTTAGGCCTTCAAGTTTGAAACTTAATTTACATATGTAAATGTAAAAGCACTACTGTACTGACATACATGGTCACGCTTAAGATGCAAAGACATTTTACTCTACTCTCTATTTTTACTTTCAGCTCCCAGTTATACGTAGCACTAAGCTGTCAATCTTTGTTGTGCGACTTAACAGACGGAAACAATTTTCACGGAATAAGGTTGTCAAGACCACAATGAACCCAGACAGGAAATGGAAATTTATCAGAGATGTACATACTGCCCATGCTCCAGACCTGTGCACAAAATGCATTTCATTACACAATAAACATAGATGTCATAGATAGCAGGACTTAACAACCCCCAGGGACATTACAACATCAATAAAGTGGTCCGTTTCAATTACTCCAGCTTGTCAGGCACTAATCGCAAATTGCATATGACAGTTGCCTGGCAACGACGTTGCTATGGCCCCTGTAACCATGGCAAATGGGGGGGGGGGGGGGGGGGGGAGTCACAATTCAAACAGCCATGAGGCCTTGAACAGTGGAACGTTCAAATAGCAGTGCAAATACATTTTACAAACGAGTGTTGGAGTTTTCCAAAAAAAATCTTTGGGCACTTCATTGAGCAGAGATAAAATGGTTAAAAACAAAAAAATATGCTTTCACAAGATGTTGTCTGCAGATTGCAAAAAAGCATTGGATATAGTTGAAGGCCACACACACCACAACAAGATCAAATTTGTCATCCCACAATGGCAGGAAACTTGCCAAGATGATCCTGTAATAAAAATGCTTCACTTGCGGACATGAAGAGCATCACAAAAGGTTAAATGGACCGTTGTCAAGGGAGAAGGTGCTGTGCAGCAAAATTCACAAATTTGTCAACACTTACCATTCCTCGAGTTTCAAATTTGTCCTCTTTTTTTTTTTTCTTTTCTTCCAAAGGGTGTTTTGTAAGCAGGGTTCCCTTTCCTGACCTGAAACAGATAACACAAGCAAAGCATCCTTCTTATAAAGCCAGCATGGTCGTTTCATAACATTCATCTTACAGTTCTAAATGACAAATGAGCTGTCAACCTCAAAAATAAATAGACCATCGGGGACAATTTAAACAAAATAGAATTCCGTCAGATGTTGCAAAGACAATCTTGCTTTTTCCAATGGCCTGTGCCATCTAGTGGTTTGAGAGTTCTAATGCCGAGGGTAAACGGATCGGGTTGTTTTAGAGATGTAAAAATGATTTCAGATACAAACGCAGGAGCGTCCTCGTGAACAATTAATTAACTTCATATAATGGGACATTATGGCTAAATTAACAAATGAGGCTAGCAATCAAATAAAGACAGATCAGACAGTTAAATGGATAGTTGTTAACCTTCTGTGACACCAGTACAGCATCACCCCCTGGAGGTAGCATTTAGTGAAGCAAGATAACTCTTTTAATGCATATCGACTTTGTGCCTGTGCCATGACCGTAAGGCTTTTGAAAGTACATTGGAACAGATTTTATCAGCTTGCAAAATTGTCCTAGGAAGTGTGCACTATATATGAAAGCATAACCAGGCTCTCAAATTGCGCTTTTCCATTGCACAGAACGGTACGGTACGGCACTGTACAGTATGGTTCAGGACGGTATGGTACGGTACGATAATCCCTGTGTCCTTTTTCCATCGCACAACAGAACCGTGAAAATAGGCGGAGTTATCTGAAGTGACGAAAAAAAACGCGACCTATGGTGACGTAATTACCTGCTTCACCAAAGGTGGATGGAGGTTATGTTTTCACCCCTGTCTGTTTGTTTGTCCGTTTGTCCGTGAACAAAATATCTCAAAAAGGTGTGGACGGATTCGGACAAAATTTGGCAGAGATGTAGCATATGTGAGGTCGCACCTCTGTGAGGTGTGACCAAAACATGGTAGACCCGTGCACGAAATGATTAGATTTTGGTGAAGATCCGGATTCGGATCCGGCTACTAGAATTTTTAAGTGATTCTTCACCATATAGTCCGGCAGCTAAGCTAAATATAGCATAACAATTGTGCATTTTGTGAGGAAAGCACCAAATTTGGCACACTAGTAGACTATCATATTATGAAAAGATCTGGATATTGGGCCATCTCAGATTCAGAGATTTGATTTTTGCAAGATTTGCAGATTTTGCAGATTTGCAAGCTGAGATTGCAACGCCAGGGATGGCCGACTCCTTCCTGCGAGCTGCCCACGTCACCCGCACAAGAAGAGCTCATCAAATCACTGCAGCGGCACTGCACATCCTGCAACACCGTGCGTATGAACGCCACTGTATGACATATGCTGATGATGCAGAAGACCTGCCTGAGTTTGAAGACTGGTGTCACCAGAGAGGAGAAGACATTCCCAACTTTCAGTACTGGGCAACTGTGCAGGAACTAGACATGTTGGTACTGGTCTACGTGCGTTCTCTGCGGCAGGCTTCATTCACGATGTACCTTGATGCCCTGACGGAACTGGTCCCATGGTTCCATGCCTTAGACCACACACACTATGCCAGGTGGGTCCCTGTTCACCTGAGGGACATGGTTGCACTCCCAATGAAGCACCCAGATGTAGCCAGAGAATTCAGGGCTGGCAACTTCACTGTACAGAAGACGAAGAAGGTGTTCTCTTCGATCCCAATCGGATCGAAATCTTGCAAAAATCAAATCTCTGAATCTGAGATGGCCCAATATCCAGATATTTTTATAATATGATCGTCTACTAGTGTGCCAAATTTGGTGCTTTCCTCACAAAATGCACAATTGTTATGCTAAGTTGCCCCACTAATAGGGAGATAGGGCCAAAAACGATACATAAAAGGATATCTCAAAAAGTTATGGATGGATTTGGAGGAAACTTTTTGGACAGGCTGGATGTGTGACAAGGAAGAATCGATTCAATTTTGGTGAAGATCCTAATCCGGATCTGGCGAGCAGAAGTTTTTAAGTGATTCTTCACAATTGTGAGATATGGCCAAAAATGATATACAGCAGGATATCTCAAAAAGTTATGGACGGATGATTTTGATTAAATGCGATTCTGTATTGTGATTTTCTGGTCTACTCTGGGATATAAAACGTAAACTGTTCACCTGGTGGAGGTATGCTGTCTACTGCGACACCTGGTGGAGGTATGCTGTCTACTGCGACACCTGGTGGAGGTATGCTCTCTACTCTACTGCAACTCCTGGTGGAGGTAGTTTCTCATGCGACACTAAACTGTAAACAGCTCCGCAACTATGGAGGAACTTGAAGCTGTGTTTTACTTCTTCGTCGGGTTTTGGTTTCAGCTGAACATGAGTTTTTTAGCGAAATGCAAAAAGAGAGAGGACGTGTTTGAGAAGGAAGTGTTTGAGAAGAAGGTGAAAGACGCCAGAAAGAGGACAGCTAAAAAGATAAAGAAACTGTTGCAGACAATTATGAAGAACGACAACGAAGATTTAGGCCTTGTTCGTCGGCGCAAACAAATAATACAGGTACAGTATGTTACGTTAGCCTCCATATATAGCTAGTAACATTAGTCATTACGACTACCTTTTACTTTCTTCCTGAATTGATGATTGTGATTGACCAATCAAGGGTCTGCAGTATTGCTAGCTCCACCCATAGGTCTGGGTTCGGCTCGCTTGGTACCATATCCATAGCAGGAACCAAATTTAGCATGGGTACTTAGGTATTAGGTACGGTACGGTTCACTTGGCAATGGAAAAACGAAAAAACGGATTTTGGTTACAGTACGGTACGGTACGGTACGGTACCGCGGTGGAAAAGCACCAAAAGTTGCTGGTGTGATCCTCAAAGAAGCTTTAGGTACTGAGAGGAAAGGCTTACGGAAATCCAGAATGCTTGTTGACTCTATGCGTGAAGGCACCAGGAAGATGAGGAAGGCGAAGAAAAATGCACACAGCATAGTGGGTGGATGAAGGAAGTGGACGGAGAATCAATATTGATCGGGGAGGCCATTTGACGATGCTGGTAAAAGTGACGAGTATGAGGCTGAGTCCAGATATTGTGGTGCGGTCACAACAGTGTAAAATTGTGGTGATGATTGAATTGACGGGCCCTTAGGTGAGAAGGATAAAAGCTCATGAGAGGAAGAGAGCGAAGTATGCTGAGTTGAAGGAAGAGTGTGAAGACCGAGGTTGCAGAGGTATATTTTATTCCAGTGAGGTTGCCTGCAGGGGATTTGTTAGCGAGTCATTAACTCGTATGCTAAAAGACAGGGCCGAATTTACAAAAGGTGTTTAAGAGTTAGACATATGTAGAATCGCTAACCATGTGATGATCATCCGTTCAAAGTAATCGCCAATCGCCAAATAGTGTTTATCTAGTGCGGATGAAAACTTAATCACAAGCGTTTATATAACAAAGAAACTTTTACATGTCAGCAAGGGCATGTTTAAGAGTGTGTTTAATTCCTTGAAGCAAGCATTGCACACTTATAATTGGTCGTCCACATGGACAGTGAATATGGATGTGATAGGAGTTGCTTGAATTAGCTCAAAAGTAGGCAGAATAGGATAGGAATAGGATAGTTCGCTGGGCATTGAGAATCTTCGAGGATAGATGCAATCCTCTGGAGAAGGATCACAATATCAAATTTGTCCGGCGTTATGGACTCTTGAAGGAAATCATTTCGTTGGTTGCTGAATCTAGTGCAAGATGACCTGGATCAACAGACTGTTACCTCGGGTTAATAGTGAGTGGCCAAATCCAGCTGGTTCTCTAATAAATGCAAGCCCATGGTATGGATTCACGAGTATTAACGATCGATCGTTCAGGTCGGCTATCAATAAAATGGTCAGATGGTGTCGGTGTCTGTGATTTCTGGGCGACTGCACAATGAACACAGAAAACAATGTAATGGTCAAACAACAACAACAACAACATGCATTTTAAAAGGCCATTTTCCCTGCTAGAGCGGGGGTTAGCCTTGCGGTCCCCATGACAATCTTCTCCATTTTGCCCTATTTTCTGCATCTCTCCTTGTTAACCCCCTTGCCCGCATTTCTTCTTCCACAATCTTTAGCCAAGTCTTTCTCGGTCTTCCCCGTCTTCTACTTCCTTCTACATTCATTTCCATCACTCTTCTCAACCAGTCACTTTCATCCTTCCTCAACACATGACCAAACCATCTCAACCTGTTCCTCTTCACAGCATCAATCACAGGCTCTATTCCCATCATCTTTCGCAATTCATCATTTGTCTTCCTCTCTCTCAACGATACGCCGCACATCCGTCGAACCATTCGCATTTCCACCCTTTCCAACCTTCGTTGCTGCTCTACGTTCATTACCCATGTCTCGCTCCCATAAATCATAACACTTCTCACACATGCAGCATACACCTTTCCCTTCAGCTTCAACGACACTCCCCTCATCAGCACGCCACTCAATTCCCGAAACTTCTTCCATGCACATCTCACTCGAGCAACCGTTGCCGAGTCTGATCCATCCACCACCACGTCCTCTGTCCAAAACAATGTAATGGTCGAAACGGAGTATTGTATTTCAAACAAAAGGATACAGTCAACTGAGGCAGTTCACTGTTGCATACAATGCTCAACTCTGACTCCCACATTAAGGAGTCTTCATACAGTGTCTTTGTCCTGCCGACCCGACCCGACCCAATATGATCACCTCACACAACAAGTACTGTCCAACGTCGACTCGCACATTGTTGCACTCGCTCGATATCCTTGCCATGTCAATCGGTTGTGTCTATCTGTTCACGTCGTCCTCAATTAGCCAAATCAAATGTGTCTCATAACACTGGTCCTTTCAGGATTACTGGAATATGAGACCCGTCGCTTCGCTGACTTAAATACCAATCTTTGCTGCGATGGCTAATCTATGGGGAAGAAAAACAAGACCAAAAGTCTAACAGCGGCGAAGCCGGGCTTGTAAAATATTATAAACCCAAAACACACTTGATTAGCTTTGTAAACAGTCGCTAATGCTGTTTATAACATTAAACAAAGAAATTTGGAGGTATCCCGACATCCATGATGTACGTTTTACTTATAGAACTGAGTGAAGATCTACTGTAATCTATATACCCCACAAGGTTTGGAGGTGTGCTAATTTACGAAGCAGATAGCTAGCGCTTGCCAAGCCAGCCGTTCCTTAAGGGTTTTGAATGGAGTGCTTGCTCGAATGCTTTCACCACTTGGCGATCTCTCCACAAGAAACTTGGTAAATGAACACACACCCAATGTTCTTGAGACCCGATCATAGAGAGACTACAATATATATACCCCAAAGAGGAATGACCTTTCTGCTGCTCTCGAAATGAGAGGGTGTTTACGCCGTAATGACATCATATACGTAATGACGTAGCATGCCGGCCGGACACAAAACTTCCGCTCCTTTAATATACTAGGGCATGCCCGTACTATATATAAGCTAGGACGTGCCCGTACGTGGGTGCCCGTTCCTTGCCAAAAAAAAAAAAAAAAAAAAATTTGTGTAGGGGTGTGTGTGTGTGTAAACATCCTAGGGTGTGCCCGTACGTGGGTGCAAAAAAACATGCGTGCAAACAACAACAAAAAAAAACTTTGAAACCATGTGGCAGTAACGACCACAGAACCCCCCCCCCCCCCTCTCTATTTACATGAATGGTTTGGTCCATTCGCAACGACCACAGAACCCCCCCCTCTATTTACATGCAATGGTTTGGTCCATTCGCAACGCCAAAGCGAACGGCGAACGGCTAAATCGCCATAGCTCGGTAAGTACTTGTCCGATTAATTTCAAACCTTGAAAAGGCACATCCTCGGGTCCCCAGCAATATACCTGGCAAGTTTAAAGTATATCGGACCCGTGGTTGTCGAGAAACAGCGGTCACAGACAAACATACAAACACACATACACACACACATACACACATACACACAGAGATTAATGGAATTATAGATAGATATATTAAAGATACAGTCACGTGAAAAAGTAAGTACACCCCATGTAAAGTTTTGACTTTTTCAACATACAGCTATTTGATCTTCATTTCAACAATATTGATCGATAAAGGTGATATAATATAACAAATATCATGAAACATTTACATTTTGTAGTCCATTGTATAAATTAAATAAACATGAATGCAAATTTCGCATGTGGAAAAAGTAAGTACACCCTTGGCTCTGATAGGTGGTATTGCCCCCTTTGGCAGAAACAACCTCAAGTGGGCGTTTCTTATAACTGTCTACCAGTCTCTGACATCGACTGGGAGAAATTGTTGCCCACTCCTCCATGCAGAATTCTATCAGCTGTGCGATGTTTGCGGGGTTTCTTTCATGCACAGCTCGTTTCAAGTCCCCCCACAACATCTCGATGGGATTCAGATACGGGTTTTGACTTGGCCATTCCAGAACCCTCCATTTCTTTCTATTCAGCCATGCCTTGGTGGATTTACTGGTATGTTTAGGGTCATTGTCACGTTGCAAGGTCCACCTTCGGTTGAGCTTCAACTTTCCGACAGATGGCCTCACATTATCCTCAAGCACCCTCTGGTACAATGAAGAATTCATAGTGGATTATATGATGGTGAGCTGCCCAGGCCCTGATGCAGCAAAGCTGCCCCAAACCATAATATTTCCACCACCATGCTTTACAGTTGGTATCAGGTTCTTGTGGTCAAATGCTGTCTTTCGTTTTCGCCAAACATGTCTTCTGGTACTGTGGCCAAATAGCTCTGCCTTTGACTGATCTGTCCAGAGAACATTGTTCCAGAAGTTTTGGTCTTTGCCGAGGTGTTCATTGGCAAACTTTAGTCTTGCCCTGATGTTCTTTCTGGACAGCAAAGGTTTCCTCCTGGCACACCTCCCATGCAGATCAAATTTGTGCAGCCTCTTTCTAATGGTAGACCCGTGCACTTTGACATCAACAGTGGCAAGAGCTACCTGTAGGTCCCGTGATGACATTCTGGGGTTCTTAGAGACTTCTTTCAGCATCTTGCGGTCTGCTCTCGGGCTGAACTTGCTGGGGTGGCCCGGCCTGAACAAGTTGGCAGTTGTTTGGCATCTTCTCCACTTGTAGATGATCTTCCGGACAGTCGAATGATTGATTTCAAATTGATTGGAGATCTTTTTAAATCCCTTCACAGACTCGTAGGCATCTATAACCTTCTTTCTGAAGGCCTCAGAGAGCTCTTTTGATCTAGGCATGGTGACGCCGCACACTTCAATAACAAAGAGCAAACCAAACTAAATGTCTGAGGTTTAAATAAGACAGGTTCCTCCAAGATCCTCTATAACGATGTTCTAATCATTTGCACCTGAGCTGGTGCATCTGATTCTAATTTTAGGTATTTGAAGTAGTGATAAATGTAGGATTGTAGGGGTGTACTTACGTTTTCCACATGCGAAATTTGCATTTATGTTTATTTAAATTATACAATGGACTACAAAATGTAAATGTTTCATGATATTTGTTATATTATATCACCTTTATCTATCAATATTGTTGAAATGAAGATCAAATAGCTGTATGTTGAAATATGTTGAAAAAGTCAAAACTTTACTTGGGGTGTACTTACTTTTTCACGTGACTGTATATATTTAACTTCCAGTAACGTTGCAGTCACTACAAAGGGATTAGTATTACGATTAGATTTACTATAAAAATAACATTACATTATTAATATTATTACAAAAATTATATTATTTTTAAAAAACCGAGATGAATTCCTTACTTCCGCTTTTACACCACTTCAATCCATCAACTTTCCATTCACGACATTGGGATTAAAGTGTTATGGTTATATTTACTATAATATTATTATTATTACGAAAACGATACTACTGAAACAATGCCACTGTATTAAGATAGTACTGAAACGATACCACTGTATTAAGAAACCTGGGTTTAATTTGTCCGAGGGATGGCGAGTCATAAAGCCGAAGGCCTATACATACCGTATTGTTGGAAGAGACGTAACGCCGATGCTTTCGATATTTGATGGTCATTTTAACAATCAGTTTGTTTGTGTTTCACACTGAATGAAAAATGTAAAGGTAGAGCATGGCGATTGTGATATATGACAGGTTCGACGATATGTTCGGCATATAAATCAAAATGGCGGTGCGTGGAGAGTCAACTGCAGCACTGCCGTAATGACATCAAACGTAATCACATCACCCTGTCATGTGACCAGATTCTCAGCTCTGATTGGTATACGTTTGAGGGGACATACATACATTCATACATACATAGACGGACAAACGCTGTTCTAAACGGCTCTGCTCGATGGGCTACGCCATAAAAAAGGATTCCTGGGAGACCCTGCTCCCCATCCAGGGATAACATTTGTTGATCCTGTGTTGTTAACATGCGATCCTGTGTTGGCATTTGCAGTTTTGGCACACGTGTCCATGTACCCATAAAAAAAAAATTAAATCTTTTTGGGGGGATCACAAACACTCCCGGGAGTTACCCAAATCCACCGTAGTTGGATCTATTGAAATCCATTAATCCATTCTCAAGTTATAGCATGACAAACAGCCAGACAGACAGACACGGCTCCTTTTATATTATCGATTGAAGAGCTCAAAGGACTTCTTCCCGGCACACAGACTTAATGAGTTACCTTTTCCTGATTAAAAGAGGCTCCATGCATCCACAAACATCTCTAGAAAATGAAACTTCTTTCACTTATCCAATTTCACGAGTTAACTTGAGCATGGAGATGGTCGGTTCACATTTCCCGTGCCCATACCTTCTCTCTCGGGTATATATAGCACCACAGAAAGATCCTGGACCTTCGAGAAAATGCGATTCTTGTTGGTACAATAACCTTCCATCTTAGACACCAATAATCTTCTGGTTCCAATGCAATATTACCCTCCACAGTCAAAATCAGCTTATTACATCAATTTCATCATTGCCAGAGTTTCAAATAGTCGCATAACATCAAATTTACATCATGTAGCAATTGATTTTAATCATTCATGTTTATGCATTTACCAATGTCGAGCTAAAATACAGCAGCCCATGCATACTGGCCATAACAGATAGCTTTTAACTGACATCTACGACGAGGAGCAATGGCCTGAATCCCCTCCTACAATTGCCTGTGGTGCTGTTATTCTATGCAAGTGTATCATTTCAAATGGATGCTGGAGATACAGTATGTGTGGTGTTTCACAGGCTAATCAGCTGTTTAAGCACGCACAACTGATCGGCTGTTTATCTCCCTCCATAAATTACTATCTCGATGGGTGATTAGCTGTGCGCATACAACGATGTTTTGTTTTTGTCAACATTTAAGGGTTAGGCACATGATAGCAAAATGCTCGCTAAATGCCTTTCACAAATTTGACCCTTATGGTTCAGAAGAAGTTAAACGACCGCAACCGCCAGCTAAATCCATGGCCACGAGCAAGTTTCCAGGCCTATTTGCCACGTTTACCTGCTTGTGGGCCCGAGGAACAAACCGGATGTCACAACGATAGATGCCTGTGCCGCTTATTAATTCAGTCAAGCAAACCTGTGCCTGCCTGTGCCTGCAAATGAGGTCACGAGTGAGGTCTAGTCTAAAGCGGTTTAAATCACCTCACAATTGACCGGCAACCAGCCTAAACCACCAAACAAAAGCAGCCAGGACAAGCCGAATTCACCCAGAGGCAAGGTACAGTGGCCTGCAAAAGTATTCACCCCCCTCCAATGTTTAAACATTTTGATGCCACCTCTACTTATTTCATGATGATTTCAAATCAAAGTTAATGTATACAGTCTTCACAAACTACTCCAGTGATAAAGCTAAAAAATGCAGATAAAATGTGAATAAGTTTGATTAACAGAGAAAATCAGATGCTTCGCAGTTGCATAAATATTCAAACCCTTTGTCTGATGAACCCTAAATCACTTCAGGAGCAAATTATTTGTTTGAAAGGTTACAAAATACGTGTAACAGGTTTCACCTGTATGTAATCAGTGGTTCAACTTATAAATTATGTTCCCCCTGTTATCTAAGTTTTAAGATGCAACTCACTTGGTCAAACAACATGGCAAACATGAAGACTAAGGAGCTTTCCAAAGAAATCAGACATAAAGTGGTGGAGAAGCACTGTTCAGGAGGGGGTTATAAGATGATTTCAAAGTCACTCATTGTCCCTTTGAGTATGGTGAAATCCATCCTGAAGAAGTGGAATACATATCATACCAGCCATAATTTACTCAGATCAGGTCACCCATCCAAACTCAACAGCCAAGCAAGCAGGAAACTGGTTTGGAATGTTACTATAAATCCAGCAATGACTTTGAAAAATATGCAAGACTCTATGTTCATCAATCAACAATGTCCCGTTCCCTTCACAAAGCTGTCATCAATGGGCAGGTGGTAAGAAAAAAGCCAAAAATGAAACAGATGCATCTAAAAGCTTGTATGCAGTTTGTGAAAAAGCATCTTAATGATATTTCAGGCATGTGGAGAAAAGTTTTATGGTCAGACGAGACAAAAATTCAACTTTTTGGTCTCAATTCAAAGTGTTACACCTGGCGCAAGCCTAACACTGCGCATCACCCAGTCAACACCATCCTTACTGTCAAGCATGGTAGTGTCAGAGCATCATGTTATGGGGCTGATTTTCATCAGCAGGGACTGGAAAGCTTGTTAGGATAGAAGGGACAATGGACGATGCAAAGTACAGGAGAATCCTTGATGAAAACCTGCTTGAGTCAGCCATAAATCTGAAACTGGCTAGGAGATTCATATTTCAGCAGGACAATGATCTGAAGCACAAAGTTAAAGCCACACTTGAGTGGAGGAATAAGAAGAAAATAAATGTTCTTGAGTGACCCAGTCAAAGTCCTGACTTGAACCCAATTGAAAATTTATGGCGAGACGTGAAGATTGCAGTCCATCGACGATCCCCAACAAACTTGGCAGAACGAGAGAATTTTTTTTGTTTAGAATAGGCAAAGATTTCACCATCTCACTGTGCAAAGCTGGTAGAGACCGACCAAAAAAAAACAACTCATGAAAGTCATTGCTGCAAAAGTGCTTCCACCAAGTACTGACCTTAGGGGCTGAATACTTTTGCAAACCACTAAATTTTGATTTGTACATGTTTCTTTTCAGGTATTCCTGATATGAAACCTCCTTAAACTTTAACAGTGTTTAATTTGATCTCTTCAATTATTAATAAAAAAGTTCATTTGGAAAAATGTTCCTACATAATTAATCTAAATGCGGCATTATTGGTAGGGGATGAATACCTTTGCAGGCCACGGTATCTTACTATAATTCACCAAATGTCCGTCCATCTGTCTGTCTGTCTGTTCGAAGGTACCGTAAAAACTGCTGAACCGATCGCAAAGATATTTTGGGTGTATAATCCTAGGATCTCCAGGAGTAACATAGGCTATTTAGTTTTCCCAATTTCAGCTTTGGTCTCCAGCATTCTCAGGTTTGGACTTCCGCATAACATTCGCGTTTGCATGACGTTCATTGTTCTCATTGTGACTATGTTGTTTTCCCGGGTGCCGCACAAACGGCTGCACCGATCGCTGCACAGCTGCACCGATCGAACTAGGTGACCTCGGAAAAAGACCTTTTATAAAGACACGGGTTGAATCCCTGCTTGAGAGAATTCTAACCCATTTCAACTGAAGGAAACACGTATCGGGAGTACATACGACATAGCGATTGTGAAAACGATTATCGATCACGATTCACGATCACCACGATCATAGTGTATCGATCACTGTGGGACATTTGGTGAATTATAGTAAGATACTGTTTAGATTTTGATGATTTGCGTGTGGTATGATGTAATGGATGTTTATATAAATCGTTTAAAACCCCCTGGAGTAAAATAGGCTGTATTGTTTTTCCAATTTTTCCAATTTCCAATTTTTCCAATTTTCCCAAACACGATGGAATAATATTTACCGTTATGAACAGTGATGTGGCTTTTATTGAAATTCTACAAATACTGTAGATTTTGATGATTTGCGTGTGATATGATTTAACGGATGTTTATATGAATTGTTTCAAATAAAAAAGCCTTCAATTTCTGATATTTTGCCTTTTCATTTGGGCCTCCCAATTGAAGCCCCGCCCAGAGGGTGGGTACCATTGCTAGTATTTAATAACAAGCAAATGGCATGGTGGAAGGAAACAAGAAGCAATCATACTAAAATACGCAATTTGGTGTCTGGGTGTCTGTCTGTCTGTCTGTCTGTCTGTCTGTCTGACGATTTTTGACCGCGATACATTCAGTCGTTACTTATCCAATATCAATCAAACTTGACAGGTGGACTAAGGGTCGTACAATGGAGGTTGTAGCCACTTCATTTGCCCCCCTCCCCACGGGGCTTTTTCTCTGCCAAGAGGGTTGCGTGTTGAGGTGTATATCCGTGTTAGGCTAGCTTTATCGTAGTGTTTTTCCAAGGCCGCTTCCAATAACAAAAGCATAATATTAATGTTATCACAAAGCAATATTAATACTAATAATATCCCACCTCCCCAAGGGATGTTTACTCCTTGAACGAATGCCATGTTAAAGTGTATAAATAGCTTAGCGTGCCGTTTTCATGTGAGCAACGGGCAAGCGGCCTCGACCAGAAGTATAAATCTACTATATAAGAGAGATGTTGGTCTGTGTGTCTGTCTGTCTGTCTGTCTGTCTGTCTGTGTTGCCATTTTTCTCAGAGATGGCTGAACGCATCTTCGTCAAACTTTCAGAGGTTCATCAGTGAGTGCCTGGGAGTGTTTTAGGCAAAAAAAAAAAAACTGGAAAAAGTTCGTTTTTTTGGATTTAAAAAAAAAACAAAAAAAAAAAAAAACGCGCCATAGTGCCGCAGCCTTTTTAAATTAATGACAGTTATATACAAGTACACATTCGCAAAAATAAATACAAAACAATCACCAGACATTTGAACACAAATCAATCAAACAATTCCGGAAGTGTACGAAGTTGGTAGTACGGCTTCTTCTTCCTGATCGACATCACACTTAACTCAGAAACGTGATAAACGCCACATTCACAAGCATATATTCAACAAAAAGGTGATGAACCCCCTTCCTTTCCTGCCCCCCCCTTCCCTCCCCCTCCCCTCCTCCCCCTCCCCCTCCCTCCCCCCCCCCTTGCCCTCCCCCTTCCTCCACATTTTGGAGGGGCAACCCCCCCCCCTCCCCCCATAGATCCCCAAACGGGCAGATTTTTTTTAATGCCGGGAACAAACATTGGTACATCACGGGTGATGAAGGTTGTGGTTAGGTTTCATCGGAATTACGTGTGTAGTTTCTGAGAAGAACGCAAAAACCGATTTTGGGAGTTCAAACCTGGATCTACTTTGACCCCTGGTAGATCCCCTTAAACCCCGATTTTTTAATGCCGTGAACAAACTTTAGTCACAACACAACAAGTATCATTTGTGCCAAATGTGGTCGCAATCCCTTCAGTGGTTTCAAAGAAGTTTCAAGTGTTTACGGACTGACGGACGGACGGACAACCGGACAACCTGCCATCGCATAAGTTCCCCTGAACTTCGTTCCAGGTTAGCTAATAATTGGCAATAATAATAATAAGGATAATAACATGACCCCCTGCTGCTCCCATAGTGAGCGGGTGTACTAGTAAGAACAAATAAATGATGCAACATTTCAGTTGGGGTTTTTAAATACAGACAAATGTGTGGGTTTTTTCCGTTATTTTTGATTTTGTATTTTCAAAGGGATACATTTTACAATTTGGGATTTCTTTTTTACATTATTTAAACAGTTAAACCATTTTTGTGCATTTTCTTGCACTGTGATAAAATGTGGTTATGTAATGTTTAGAGCAGGACAGCTTGGCACAAGTCTATTAATCCGTCATGGCATAATGGACGTCTTTGAACATCACGCGCCCACTTCCTGTCCAACCTCGCAGTGAGTGGTGTACTTATTCAGTGTCTTTTCTGAGTCCGTACTGTATACACTCCTTTTCAAAAAAAAATGAGCCAAGCTGATTGTTTTCAAATTTGGAGCCAGAGATGCACAGTACATATTCCAGTTTAAATTGACCAATGTTTCAGCAGCTAAAGCCTCCTGGGTGGTTTACAGCTATTTTTATGGAAAAATTTGTGTTTTAAGAAGTTTTGTTCTCAAAAAAAATTTTTTTTTTAACTCTCGTCTTTTCACCTTTCATCGTTTAAGGCCAATATCTCAGGTAAGACAAAACAGATATAAATTTTACACATAACAAAGGAGGATATGACTTCAGTTATAAATGACTGTAAAAGGAAGATACGACTGTTCTGTCACAAAAAAATATTCAAAGAAATATTTTACTGTGAGAGGTATACTTTTAAATATCTGCAATGCATTTTAGGGTGTTGTCATTGTTTTTGCCTGTTTACTGCACATACAGTCAAAAATATTGGCACCCTTGTACTTTTTTCAAATAACACAATTTTCTCTAGAAAATAAGTTGAAATTGACAAAAGCATTTGGTCTCCACAATTCTTTATTTCACCGTTAATATTACAGAACCTTTATTTTTGATTCAGAACTTAATATATCCTTTTAAATCAGAAAATAAAAAGAAATGGCATTGACAAAATTATTGACACCCTAGACATGATATTTGGTAGCACACACAGCCTTTGGACAAAATAACTGCAGACAAGCACATCCTATAGCCATGAATGAGCCTCCTACACCTTTCTACTGGCAGTTTGACCCACTCTTCTTTTACAAACTGCTCCAGTTCTTCCAGATTTGAAGGGTGCCTTCTCCAAACTGCTGTTTTCAGATCTCCCCACAGGTGTTCAATGGGATTTAGATCTGGACTCATTGCTGGCTACATCAGAAGAGTCCAGCGTTTTGTCTTGAACTATTCCTGGGTGCTTTTTGAAGTGTGTTCGGGGTCATTGTCCTGCTGCAAGAACCATGACCTTTGCCGGAGACCCAGCTTTGTTCACTGGATTGAACATTGTGCTCCAAAATGCCTTGATAATCTCCTGATTTCATGATGCCATGCACACATTCAAGGCACCCAGTGCCAGAGGCAGTGCATCAGCCCAAAACATCACTGACCCTCCTCCATGTTTGACTGTTAGAGAAGGTGTCCTTTTCTTTGAAGGCTTTATTTTGTTTTGTCTAAACATAGAGATTATGTGCTTTACCAAAAAAGCTCTAATTTGGTCTCATCTGTCCACAGGACATTCTCCCGGAAGGATTTTGGCTTGTTCAGGTGTGTTTTGGCAAACTCCAGTCAGGCTTTCTTACGTCTCTCTCTCAGCAGTGAGGTCCTCCTGAGTGTCCCCCTTTCATTGAGTTGGTGCCAGATGATATGAGTTGAATCTGTCGTACCTCGTGTCTGAAGGTCATCTTGAATCTGTTTGGCAGTTGATCGAGGTGCTTTCTCCACCATTCGAAGAATCCTTCGCTGCAATATTCAAAAAAGTTTTCTCTTGCAGCCACATACAGGGAGGTCCGCTGCAGTGCCATGGGCCTTAAACTTCCTGATAACATTGCGTACAGTGGACACAGGAACATCAAGGTATATGGAGATGGACTTGTAGCCTTGAGATTGCACATGCTTGGCTACAATCTTGTGTCCGACCTCCATAAGGTAGTATGCAATTAAGGTAAGGTGTAACCTTTGGTTACAAAGTGGGGGGCCTAGATAATATAACCTAGAACCTTTTGGATATTAGCAGACATTACTGCTTCTGGTGAAACTGCCAAAATCAAGACTCTCTGCTCACCTTCACTCTTTCATTCCTATTTTCTCCCGCCTCTGGAACGAACTCCCTCACTCTCTTCAATCCCACTCCTCCTTCCAGGTCTTTAAAACAGATGTTCACCACCATCTCTTATCTTCCCCCATCCAAAACCTTGATCTTTTCTACCCCTGTCAATTCACCCCAGATCCACTTTTTTGAAATACCGACTTAGAACTTTCCTGGAAGTCCTAGTTGTGTCCATGTGTTTTTTTTTTGCCTCTCCCACCCTCACCCCCCTTCCCAACCTCCTCCCCCACAAATGTTGTACTTGTGTGCTTCCCTCTCTCTCCCCATCTTGTCTCCCGCTCCCTTTATTATGTCTTATGTGTCCGTTTGTTTGTTTTTTGTCATTGTTAGCTCTTACACGAACCTCGATCTTGTATACAAAAACAAAACAAAAAAAAACGTCTAAAAGGTGCCAATGATATCGTCCGGGCCATTTTAGGATTTCTGTGTGGAATAACCTAAGATTTAGTTATGTTTTCAGCTTTTTTTGTTTTGTTCCACTGCAAACCAAAGAAATACATATGTGGATACTAAAAGACTTTTTAATTTCAACAATTTTCTGGAAGAAATGGTGCGTAATTTGAAAAAAGTGCAAGGGTGCCAATATTTTTGGCCACAACTATGTCGTGCCTAAATTGCTCTAATTTATGACTTGTACAGTTAGTGTAGGTCATGTTTTGTTGTGGTTCAATTTAAATGCCTCCAAAGAAAGAGAAATTCCATGCTGATGGGGATATTAAAATCGAATTGCTTGTTTTCTTCAAGGGGACAAGACATCTTCTGAAATCCAAAGCTCCTGAAGAAGGAGAACATCCCTATTTATTTGCCAACAATAAAGAGAATAGGTCTACAGTTCCAGAAAACTGGTTCTACTGAAAGGTAGAAGTGATCTTGCAGGCCTAGAGCCACTACCAGGTGACAGGTGACTGAAATTCATCGTTCTTCAGGAAAGAAAGAAAAGCCAATGGAAACTGTCAGGGGATTTCAGAACTGCTGAAAACAAGACTGTTTCCAGAAGGACCATTACAAGAAGGTCGACTGATGTGGATGTTGCCTCAAGAAGATGTGCTAAGAAGCCTCTATTATAATCTAAGAAAAATATTCAGGACAAATTGCACTTTTTGGCCGAATATGGGAACTGTGATCCAAACTGGTGTCAGAGAGTTCTGTGTAGTGATGAATCAAGATTTCAGCTTTGCATTGATGCCCCAGAATTTTGCATTCGCAGATCTAATGAGAGATTCAGCCCTGAGTAAATTTCAACAATTGCATTTCAACAACAACTACAAGATAATTCCCCTTCCCATACTGCAAAAGCCTCGCACAGCTGTAAGGACAAAGGACGGGAACAGTGGTGAGTTTGAGGTGAAGGTGGGAGTGCATCAGGGGTCGGTACGAAGTCCACTACTATTTGTAGCTGTGATGGAGGTGCTGGCTCAGAACGTAAAGGATGGTTTACCGTGGGAGTTGTTGTATGCAGATGATCTGGTGTTGATTGCAGAAAGTATGGATGGACTGAAGGAGAAGATGAACAAGTGGAAGGAATGTATAGAGACATTTAAGGTCTGAAGGTGAATATCGGAAAAACGAAGGTGATGGCAAGTGGTAAAGCATGTGGTGAGGTGGAAAGAACTGGGAAGTGGCCGAGTGCTGTGTGCAGGAAGGGTGTCGGAGTGAACTCCATTCAATGTACAATGTGCGCTGAGTGGGTTCATCAAAAATGTAGTGGTTTGAGAGGATCATTAACCAGTGTGGCAGCTACATTCAAGTGTAAGGTGTGCACAGAGGGAGCTGCAGATGGCGGAAATGTTGAGTTGGATCTTAGAGACGGCGTGAAGCTGGAAGGTGTGAGAACATTTTGTTACCTAGGAGACATGCTGAATGGAGAAGGTGGATCAGACTCGGCAACGGTTGCTAGAGTGAGATGTGCATGGAAGAAGTTTCGGGAACTGAGTGGCGTGCTGACGAGGAGGGGAGTGTCGTTGAAGCTGAAGGGAAAGGTGTATGCTGCATGTGTGAGAAGTGTTATGATTTATGGGAGCGAGACATGGGTAATGAACGTAGAGCAGCAACGAAGGCTGGAAAAGGTGGAAATGCGAATGGTTCGGTGGATGCGTGGAGTGTCGTTGAGAGAGAGGAAGACAAATGATGAATTCCGAAAGATGATGGGAATAGAGCCTGTGATGGATGCTGTGAAGAGAAACAGGTTGAGATGGTTTGGTCATGTGTTGAGGAAGGATGAAAGTGACTGGTTGAGAAGAGTGATGGAAATTAATGTAGAAGGAGGTAGAGGACGGGGATGACCAAGAAAGACTTGGCTAAAGATGGTCGAAGAAGAAATGCGGGCAAGGGGGTTAACAAGGGGAGATGCAGAAAATAGGGCAAAATGGAGAAGATTGTCATGGGGACCGCAAGGCTAACCCCCGCTCTTGCAGGGAAAATGGCCTTAAAATGCCTGTTGTTGTGTTGTTGTATACTGCAAAAGCCACCAAAACATGGTTGGAGAAAAAGTCCCTGAAACTTATGTTCTGGATGGTCAGAGTCCTGATTTGAACCCCATATATATAATTTTTGGGCCCATATTCAGCACAAACCTATTGGAAGGAAATTTGCAAATTCGAATCAACTTTGGGAAGCTGTCAAGCATGAATGGGACAATAATGGCATTTCTCGGTGCAATAAACTTTGTGAAAGTTTGACCAAAAAAAACTACATTATTTAAAGAAAGCTAAAGGTCAAGCGAATGCATAATGATTTGTACAGTTATTATGCCTCCGCTGATAAAGTCGCCGGAGGCAGTATATTTTCAGGTTGTCCGTCCGTCCATCCGTCATAGGTTTTCGTCACCGCAATAACTTGAGAACGGCTGAAGGGATCTTCGTCAAACTTGGTGCAGGTCTGTATAATGAGGTAAAGATGAACTGATTAGATTTTGGGGTCACGAGGTCAAAGGCCAAAGGTGAGAGGTCATGTTAGGTGAATATCCTGAGCCACGATAACTTGTGAACCAGTGATGGGATTCTGACCAAATTTGGTACACTTATGTAGAATGATGTAAAGATGAACCGATTATATTTTGGGATCAAGAGGTCAAAGGTCAAAGTCTGTAATATGTCTATAACTTGAGAACGGCTGAAGTGATCTAGTTCAAATTTGGTACAGGTATGTATAATGATGTAAAGATTAACTGATTAGAATTTGAGGTCAAGAGGTCAAAGGTCAAAGTCCTAATATGTCTATAACTTGAGAATGGCTGAAGTGATCCAATTCAAACTTGGTACACATATGTATAATGATGTAAAGATAAACTGATTAACGTTTGGGGTCAAGAGGTCAAAGGTCAAAGGTCAAAGTCTGCAATAGGTCTATACCTTGAGAACAACTAAAGGGATCTAATTCAAACTTGGTACAGATATGTATAATTATGTAAAGATTAACTGATTAGATTTTGGGGTCAATATGTTAAAGGTCAGAGGTTATATCAGGTAAAAATGTGCTAACTTGGGCACAGCTGAATGGATTTAAATCAAACTTGATACAAGTATTATAATGATGTAATAATATGGGCGGAGGCATATCAGTCGACGTCGTGACGTTGAAGAACATCGTTCTAGTTTAATATATAGTAAAATAGTTATGACAAAAAAAATGTTTAAAAAATTGACTTGGCGCGTGTGTTTTTTTTTGCACCAGAGTGTGCATTTATTTGATTTTCTTCTTTACAACGCCAAAACTAAAGTGTAAATTCGCTGCAGAACTAAAGACAAAATTCCTGTGTTTTTGCTGTGGTCCTGAAGAATGGAAACCGAGTGCATGCTATGAGGTGCAGGTACGTGTGTCTCTCTGTAGCAAGTGAGAACGGCACTCATTGGGGCACATACCTCCGGCAGGCTGTACAGTTTACATTTTGTTTACCACCGATATGCCGGATCTGGATTCAGACTTGTTCTTGTCGCCTAACCAACTCATCCACCTAGTTTTGTCATAACTCGTCCACAACTTTGAGATATTGTGCTATATGTATATTGTTTTTCACCCTGCCTCTGAATGGTGAATAATCACGTAAAAAATTATCGGATCCGGATCTTCACCAAAATCTAGTCATTTTGTCCTCGTCACATACCTAACCTCTCCAAATTTCGTCCGAATCCATCCATAACATTTTGAGATATCCTGTTCACAAGCAGACAGACAAACAGACCAACAGCGTAGGTAATAAAGGTGATATTGATTTACAATCTCATGTACTGGATTCGGACAAGCACGAGAAAGAAGTTCGAGGAGAGCGCTCGTCGTCCTCATTGGCAAAATTGAAGGACTGGTGAAAGGAAAAGACTCACCACATGTAACGAGGTACATTGAATTTTAAATAATTATAACATTGATTTTTGGGGCCATAACACTTGTTCTTATTTATAGATACTCAATGTAGACCTGGATTATATCACAGTATACACAATACATTAATACACATTAGTTGTTAGATACCGATAGATACACCCCCCACTATTGTATTTGTCCTCTGTGTCCTCTTTTTTTGAAAATCAAATATGGTAACCCTAAGACAGACACAGACAGACAGACAGACAGGTGTGAAAGCATAAATATATCGGAGCAAAGCAATTAGTACAAAACATGTCAAAACGGTCACATGTTTACTTTTGATATCAACAATTGAAAAAGGGTGACGGCCATGCGAAGTTACATATTTGTGGATCCACGTGGAAAAGGTATCAGAATTACGCTCTCCAATTATCCACCCCCAATTTCACACACACACGTGTGTGTGTGTGTAAACGCAAGTAGTATAAACCAGTATAAACTGAAACGCAGTATAAACCTAACAGAATACTTTCCAGATTTACCGTCCTTCCTTGAGTGTGCTCAGGCTATTATACGCAGGCCTGACTCATTCAACTTTCGTCAGACACATTGTGATTGTCACCGTTCAAGAAAATTGAATGTTCAAGATTCAAAAATTCAAATTGAATTTTCGACACACACACACACACACACACACACACACACACACACACACACACACACACACACACACACACACACACACACACACACACACACACACACACACACACACACACACACACACACACACGAAATACCTCGACTTGATCGCAGGCCCAAAGAGAGCCTCGGGCTCTCCAAAGGGTTATAGTTGACGCAGGGACAGTGGGACAGGTGCCCAGGGCAGCACCAGGCCTCAACTTCAAAAGCCGTGCAAAGTTAGGCAAATATGTGTTGAATTTTTCACACGAGCACGTCGCCTATACTTATAGTCGCTTCCGGATCGTCCTGCAACCTCGAGCGCCGTGGGCCAAACGTCCTTTGAACTCGTGAGATGATCGCCGTGACAAAATCCTGACTGTTTGTGGTGGGAGGAAGTCAAGTTAAGACTCATAACCGGGGGGAGAAGAGTGCGCCTGACAGGGCTCTAGACCCACTCGGCCTTGCCGAAGCGAGCATCCGAGGCACAGGCCCAGTCAACTTCCAGTCACTAGCCATTCACGGAGAAAGTGTCTGCAGTGACGTTTTCCACTGAGGAAGTTGCCGGAGACCATCCCTCCCCGCCACTAGCGCCACAACTGGTGTGCCGCTTCGGCAGTGCCTCAAACTCCGAGCCGGTAATTACACTTGCTATTAGGGCTGCTTGTCTTGTTACAATTTAAACATTCGTCGGATTTAACTGAGGATACGGAACACACGTTTATATTTCTATTTTCTTGTGTAAATATGAAGAAACAGGGAGCACAGCCTTGCTGAAAATAAACACATACTATACACCACGTGTCTGTAGGACTGCGAGACATTGTCAGGTCGTTGAGACATTTTACAAATCGTCCAAAATTCGAGATCAAGCAATATAATCCGGAAGAAAAATTCACCCAATTTACATCTATTTATTACGCACGCACACCGCTACAGAAGTGGGATGGGGGGGGAGGGGTTGGCTATATTTAGATTTAAACTTTAAAGTAAAGAAAAGAAAGGAAAGTAAAGAAAAGAAAGGAAAGTAAAGAAAAGAAAGGAAAGGAAAGGCAGGAAGGATAGGAAGGAAGGATAGCAGGAAGCAAGGGACTCAGTATAACCATTCCCTTGACTAGCTTCGTGGCATCTTGATTAAAACTGTTTTAGTATGTGCTGCACACCTTCATAAAGGGGCGTGTTGCTTTGTAGTGTGGAACAAGTTAACGAAAAAACTTGTTTTAGGGCTTCACACTTTTATTTCTTTTTAAAGTTTTAAACCAATTTTTTTTAATGTTTTTAAAACCTTTTATTTTTTTTAAATTAAATTTTGATAGATGAAAATGTACCGGAAAAGAGGACCGTGGGCCAAATTTCATCTCCAGGACGTATGGAACCTAGAAAACGAACGGCTCAAATATTTGAAATGGGCCAAACAAACAAAGTTCAGATGAAGTTAAATAAAAGTGTGTAATAATAAAAAGAGGGGAGGGGGAGGAGGGGGAGGGGGAGGAGGGGGAGGGGGAGGAGGAGGAGGGCGAGGAGGAGGAGGGCGAAGGTGTAAGGGGACAGAGGAGTTAGGGGAGATTATGTAGGGGAGAGGAGGGGGAAGATGAAGGCCGAAGGGGAAGGGGAGGTGGGGGGAGAAGAGGCAGAGGGAGGAAGGAGAGGATGGGAAGTATAGGGGGAGGGGAGAGAGGGTGGGTGTTCGGGGGAGGGGAGAGAGGGTGGGTGTTCGGGGGAGGGGAGAGAGGGTGGGTGTTCGGGGGAGGGGAGAGAGGGTGGGTGTTCGGGGGAGGGGAGAGAGGATGGGAAGTATAGGGGGAGGGGAGAGAGGGTGGGTGTTCGGGGGAGGGGAGAGAGGGTGGGTGTTCGGGGGAGGGGAGAGAGGATGGGAAGTATAGGGGGAGGGGAGAGAGGGTGGGTGTTCAGGGGAGGGGAGAGAGGACGTGGGTGGTAATGGGGAGGGGAGAGAGGGAGTGGGTTGTAGGGGGAGGGGAGAGATAGAGGGTGGGTGGTAGGGGGATGGGAGAGAGTGGGTGGGTGGTAAGGGGAGGTGGAGAGGATGGAGTAGGGGGAGAGGATGGGGTAGGGGAGGGGGGAGAAAGAGGTGGGTGGTAGGGGGATGGGAGAGAGGGGGTGGGTGGTAAGGGGAGGTGGAGAGGATGGAGGAGGAGGAGATGATGGGGTATGGGGAGGAGGAGAGGATGGGGTAGGGGGAGAGGATGGGATAGGGGGAGGGGGAGAGGATGGGGTAGGGGGAGGGGGAGAGGATGGGGTAGGGGGAGGGGGAGAGAATGGAGTTGGGGGAGGGGGAGAGGATGGGGTAGGGGGAGGGGGAGAGGATGGGGTAGGGGGAGGGGGAGAGAATGGAGTTGGGGGAGGGGGAGAGGATGGGGTGCGGGGGGATTCATTTTAAGTTTTCATGTAACATTGTCCAAATCGATACATTACGAACATAATTGCCTTCGCCGATTTCGAGACTACTTTTGTACATGAGGCAATTTTTCCAAAAATAAAAATCGCGTTTTTTGGATCGAAAATGAGTTTGATCGTCATGAAATTTTCTGATGTTGGGTATAGTTAGGCATTCTTAATAGTGAAGAAATTTTTTTTGGCAAACAACGATCAAAGGCAATTATGTTAGTAACGTATCGAAATAATCTTGGTGACAGTGCACTTTGCAGAAGGTTGTAGTTATAGTCACTTTCTCTTTCCAAAGATCACATTAATTCGACTCAAGCAGATGTGCAATGTTGCAGCAAACATGAGCAATTGCACAAATATCAATTTGCATTTTTGCCGCCCCATCCCTACCCCGTTGTGAATCCCTGCGCACACCTTGCTAGTAACCCTAATATAGGGTAAAATGTAGGGTAGCTCCATGAATTGTCTTACACAGAATGTTCATGTACACACGGATTCTTCCTGAACCCTTCATTACACTCTGTGGAATGGCAAATGATAAATTAAACTTAATGAAAGGTTCTTAATCTGCTCATGCAGAACCACACACACGTGGCAGTTGAGGTTTGTCATTTTAACATGTCGGACTACAAGGTTTTACAGATGGTAACTGCAAAACAACAACAACAACAACAACAACAACAACAACAACGGTTGTATACTTGGGAAGATCCATGTTCAAAATTAAAGACTCCCCCACCTCGTATAGCTGCCCAGTTGGCACGGTGGTCAGACGAGTGGTCTTTGTCAGGACTGTGTGACCATCCTGAGACATGTGGTGTCTGCTGGGAAGCTGCACTAGTTGGTACTCCCGTTGACACAAAGGTAGCACGTAATTACCTTAAATTGAGATGTCTGGTCTGGGCTCCATTCCCGACAGGATTATAAACTGTCAGACAGCCAGGTACTTCACCGGCAAGGTAGGGCGGAGTTATTTGGTTGGACATAACGGTGGGTGTTTCAACTGCTAGCATTATTAACCTGTTGTTACCTCCACCACCAAAGGTGGATGGAGGTTATGGTTTCACCCCTGTCTGTTTGTCCGTTTGTTACTTGCAAAATCGAAGATTTTTCAAATATATTGGTTGTTTGCGTTTGTTACTTGCCGGAAAAATTTCCGGCAAGTATGTTGGTTGGTTGGTTTGTCTGTCTGTTTATGCGCAGTACTACGTCTACATCGTTGCACATAGTATTGCCATACTTTACACACATATTTGCCTTGCCCTGGAATAGACTGTGCCCATTTTTTAACTCTCTGGGCCCGAGGTCAAGCTCAAGGTCACCCAATCATTTGCGCCTCCCAATTGAAGCCCCGCCCTTAGGGCGGGTACCGTTGCTTGTAATATTTCATGGCGATACAACAATTTTTACCGCTTTGCTTTGAAGAACGGGAATGAAGGGGGAGGAGCGTGTTAATATGTCTGGTTGAAGGCTTCGGGTGGTAAGGGGGCTTGAAGCCAGATTTTAATCTTACAGCCGCCATGTTGGTGCTCGCCGTCAGCGATGTGAAGCGAAAGACACCTCAGAGCTGTCACATTCACAATTGCTATGACGTATGTACTCCCGATACGTGTTTCCTTCATTGTAAAAACTACCAAGTCAACAGTTAAAAGGATTTTGAGCCAATAGGTGTTACGGCCTCGGCAAGATCGATGGAGACAGTGATCTATCAGCGTATACACCGCCCAAATACTATGTGGAATTCTCTCATGTAGAGATTAAACCCACGTCGTTTGAACTTTGGCAGAGGTCATTATTTACTTTTAATGATGTTTATATACGAATCAAAAAGAAGATAATTGGTTTTGGGTTGTCCTTTCCGCATGTCTCGTGGGATTGTGAGTTGGAGAGATGACCGTGATGGCGGGGAGTGGGTTGGCATTCTCTCAAGCAGGGATTTAACCTATGTCCTTATGTATCATTATTTTGATCCAAAATTGGCCGATAAAAAAGTACATTCCGGCAAGTCCTCGGTCTCTGACCGATTTTTCATTCTGTCTGTTTGTTTGTCTGTCTGTCTGTTTGTCACCGGTCTACAGGTCACAATTCCAAACCGATCGTCACGAAACTTCACCAAGTTGTAGAGGTCGTCACAATTGATAAGCCTATTGATTTTGAGGGCAAAGTTCAAAGGTCATCTGTAGGTTAAATTTCTAAAATAGCCATTTTTAATCCGATTGACTTGAAAATTGAACAGGATTTGCACATGGAGTTACTAAATTGAGAAACGAACTATTTTTGAGATCAAAAGGTCAAAGGTTATCTCAAGGTCAAATTTCCAAAATCACCAATTTTCATCTGAAAACCATCAATTTTCATCCCATTAACTTGTAAATTGAACAGCATTTGCACAATGAGTTACTAAATTAAGAAACTATTTTTGAGATCAAAAGGTCAAAGGTCATCTCAAGGTCAAATTTCCCAAATCATCAATTTACATCTGAAAATCCGTCAGTTTCCAACCGATTGACTTGAAAATTTAACAGCATTTGCATAGTGCCTCACTGAATTGGGAAACCAACTATTTTTGAGGTGAAAAGGTCAACTCAAGGTGAAACTTCTAAAATCATCAATTTTCTTTTTTTTTAAATGGTCACTTTTCATCCTATTAACCCGAGCTTTGATCGAGATCATCAATTTTAATCTGGATGAAATGGACAATTTGATGGATCAATGGGATCCTTTTGGGGTAGGGGGGGCGGGGTGGATTTTGCAAGTACCGTGCTGGGCATGACGTCTTCTTGTTTGTCTGTTTGTTTGTTTGTGAACAAGATATCTCAAAAAGTTGTGGACGGATTCGGACAAAACTTGGTGGACCGGTTGGGTGTCTAACAAGGACGATTCAATTAGATTTTGGTGAAGACCTGAATATGGATTCGCATATGAGAATTATTTAATTTTTAAAGTAATTTCTTATTTTATTATTTTTTATTATTTCTAATAATTTTAAGTGATCATCATATCTCCATTGGGAGATAGGGCCAAAAACTATACATAGCAGGATATCTCAAAATGTTATGGATGGATTTGGACGAAACTTCTTGGACAGGTTGTGTGTGTGACAAGAAAGAATCGATGCAATTTTAGTAAAGATCCCGATCCGGATCAGGCTAGGAGAATTTTTTAAGTGATTCTTCACCATTGGGAGATAAAAACGATACAAAGCAGGATATCTCAAAAAGTTGTGAACGGATTTGGATGAAACTTGGTGGACAGGTTGTGTGTGTGACAAGGAAGAATGAATTCAATTTTGGTGAAGATTCGGATCCGGATCCAGCTAGTATAATTTTTAAAGTGATTCTTCACCATTGAGTGATATGGCCAACCAGGCGGAGGTATGCTCTCTACTGAGTGCCGTTCTAGTTGTTGTTGCTTCGGATGTAGCCTATGCCTGCTTGACTGCATCACTTCCTGGTGGGCACAGCTGTGTCTCTGATGCAGTGCCCCCATTACTAATAACCTGGTACTCATTCTGCCGACCTCGGAAGGATAACAGGCTGTCAACCCACCTGGTGTTAATTAAACAGCACGACAGAGGCTCAAACTTAGCACAATAAAATGCCAAGCGACTCACCTTAACCGTTAAACCAAAACCACGCTTATCATTAACCTGTTGACGATAATAAAGATCCCGGAGTGCGTTTTACGAAAAGTAGGTGAGTTATCGCCGGCACCCTGAACTAATTACAAATTCCTGTCCAAATCACCGAAAGTCGAACTTCAGGCCCGATGAAGAGGTGGACATTTTTCGTCACTTTTCTGCATCCGGATACGACGGCTTTATAACACGAGAACTACCAGCCTCACCCACTTACCTAATACCTCCAACAGCGGTCATATTTGTATATGTCGAAAGAAGTATGTTTCGGGTCCAAGGCAGATTGGGAAACTCTACATCCGAGCAATAAAGCGATAAGACCACTGGAGGGCGCTAAACAATCATACATTGCTCTGTCGGACACTGTCAGGTTGTTGAAACATTCTCCAAATCATCTTAAATTTGGGATACCTAACAAGTCCAAGTCCAAGTGAAAGAGAAATTTTAGAATATGTCATTCGACCTTCTTTATAGCATAACTCATTTGAGTTAAAGCATTCATTGGAGCAATTGAATGGAACTTCCCAATAATATAGGTTCGGTTTACGGTTAGGGATAGGGTTCGGGTTCGGGTTCGGGTTATGGTTAGGGTTCGGGTTATGGTTAGGGTTAGGGTTAGGGTTCGGGTTCGGGTTATGGTTAGGGTTAGGGTTAGGGTTCGGGTTCGGGTTATGGTTAGGGTTAGGGTTTGGTAATGACCTGTATTTTGTAACTCAGTCATTGAAGGTTCAAATCCTGACTCAGTATGGGCAATATCAATCCAGCCAGAGTTCTTTCTTGCGAGACATTTTTCACAGTACATTCTCTCCTCAAAAGGAACATGGTGGATTTTGAAATATGGTTTTGGAAGATATGGAGTTGTGTTTTGTACCAATATTTTGAGCTTCTTGTGCACAGTGTATAAGTACATACATGTACATAGGGTGTTTCAAAAGAAACAGTGCTGTACAAACTTAGCAACTCCTGTACAAAGAGATGTCTTTCAGAGAAAAGTATTTATTGTCATCTGGTGGTTGTCTCAGTTGAGCCAGTCAGCGACACCTGCAAGTAAACAAGCATATAATTTTAATTTTAAGATCAACAAACACATGGAACATTTGTACTTTGGAACATTTGTACTTTGTTCAGTGCGCTGTTTTTATCGAAACAGCATGTGTATGTATATATATCTGTGCAGTGTCTGTGTTGTCCTGTGTTGTCACTGAACTACTCCCTCAAACTTTTGTGAAATCCTACCAAACTTCTTGTATGCACCTATTTCTCCCCTCGGTATGTCCTGAGGGTATTCTTTTTGAAAAAAAATTCAAATTTTTTTTTGGGGGGGGGGGGGGGGGGGGGGATTCTTTTGGGAATTTTTTTTTTTTCAACTTAAGTTTTCAACTTAAATTGTTCATAAAATGTAATATCATGTATATTACAAATACATTTGTGCATTACGATTGTTTGAATTATGATTGGTGTAAACCATGACAAAACAGCAACTCAGGTACAGTCATTTATCTATATATCTACACATCTGGGCAGTGTCTGTTGTCACTGAACTACACCCTGAAACTTTTGTTTCCGTGGTTGTGAAGTGTTTTTAATAACGTGGTGGTGGTTTTAAATCACGTGGGGGTGAGGTGTTTTGAATTACTTGGTGGTGAGGTGTTTTGAATTATGTGGTGGTGAGGTGTTTTGAATTATGTGGTGGTGAGGTGTTTTCAATTACGTGGTTGTGAGGTGTTTTGAATTATGTGGTGGTGAGGTGTTTTCAATTATGTGGTGGTGAGGTGTTTTCAATTACGTGGTTGTGAGGTGTTTTGAATTATGTGGTGGTAAGGTGTTTTGAATTACATGGTGGTGAGGTGTTTTGGATAACGTGTTGGTGAGGTTTTAAAAATTAAGTGGTGGTGAGGTGTTTTGAATTATGTGGTGGTGAGGTGTTTTGAATTATGTGGTGGTGAGGTGTTTTGAATTACGTGGTGGTGAGGTGTTTTGAATTACGTGGTGGTGAGGTGTTTTGAATTACGTGGTGGTAAGGTGTTTTGAATTATGTGGTGGTAAGGTGTTTTCAATTATGTGGTGGTGAGGTGTTTTGAATTATGTGGTGGTGAGGTGTTTTGAATTACGTGATGGTGAGGTGTTTTGAATTATGTGGTGGTGAGGTGTTTTCAATTATGTGGTGGTGAGGTGTTTTGAATTACGTGGTGGTGAGGTGTTTTGAATTACGTGGTGGTAAGGTGTTTTGAATTATGTGGTGGTGAGGTGTTTTGAATTACGTGGTGGTGAGGTGTTTTGAATTATGTGGTGGTGAGGTGTTTTGAATTACGTGGTGGTGAGGTCTTTTGGATAATGTGGTGGTGAGGTGTTTTAAATTTGGTGGGGGTGAGGTGTTTTGAATTATGTGGTGGTGAGGTGTTTTGAATTACGTGGTGGTGAGGTCTTTTGGATAATGTGGTGGTGAGGTGTTTTAAATTTGGTGGGGGTGAGGTGTTTTGAATTACTTGGTGGTGAGGTGTAATCGTCCCAAACTTCCAGTCTGCACCTACCCCTCCCCTATGTCTGTGCTGAGGGGTTCTTTCTTGAATTATATATACTAGGGCATGCCCGTACGTGGGTGCCCGTTCCTTGCCAAAAAAAAAAAAAAACGCTACCCGTACGCTCTACCCCGCCCGTACGCCCGTACGCCCGTAAACAAAAAAAACAACGCTCTTCGCTTCCGCCCTTCGCTCTGGGAGAAATAATGCGCATAAGAAATCGAGAAATTATTATTTTCTCCGGAAGAAATCGAATTACGAACCGTAATGGCGCACGCGCTCGGCTCGGCTCGCAACAACGCGTTCTGTGATTGGCTGCCGGAAGTGAAGTCTTCACTGTCCGGAAGGTCGCAAATCGCAGTTACGATGAATCGCAAATTAGTTTTAATTAGTTTTAAAACATAGTTTAACGCCAACATAGTTTGCCAACGTGAAATAAATGAATACGCTCTCAAATGTGCCGTCCGAGGCAGAGTCTGTTCGCCACGTTCGGCACACGTGATAGCTCGCTGCTCTCTGATTGGTTGAATCGTTTTTTGGACATAGCTCGGTAACTACTTGTCCGATTAATTTCAAACCTTGAAAAGGCACATCCTCGGGTCCCCAGCAATATACCTGGCAAGTTGCAAGTATATCGGACCCGTGGTTGTCGAGAAACAGCGGTCACAGACAAACAAACACACACACAGACATACACACATACACACACACACACACACACAGAGATTAGTGGAATTATAGATAGATATATATTCAACCTAAATCTTCAACCTAAATTGCTTATAAAAATGTAATATCACAAACACTACAAATAAATTTGTGCAAAATAATTGTTTGTATTATGATTGTCAACAGAGGCCAAAGGTCAACAACTTTGGTGCAATTTCTAAAATCCTCAATTTTCATCTGATTGACTTGAAATTTGAACAGGATTTGCATTTCCGGTCACTTAATGCAACCACCAATTATTTTTGAGATCAACATAGGCTAAAAGGTCAACATAGGCCAAAGATCAACAACTTCTTTTCGGGATTTCACAAGTATTGTGCTATGCACGACATGTTTCTTGTTTGTTTGTCTGTCTGTCTGGCTGTCTGTGAACAGGACATCTCAAAAAGTTGTGGACGGATTTAGACGAAATTTGGAAGAGAGGTTGGGTATGTGCCAAGGACGAATGATTCGATTTTGGTGAAGATCCGGATCCGGATCTGGATTTGAGAATTGTTTAAGTGATTCTTCACCATGATGAGAGATAGGGCAAATAACGATATATTGTACGATATCTCAAAAAGTTGTTGACTAATTCGGATGAAACTTGGTGGAAAGGTTGGGTGTTTTCCAGGTAGAATTGATTCGATTTTTCTGAAGATCCGCATCCGGGTACAAGGGCTTTTAAATGTTAAAGTGATTCTTCACCATTTAGTGATAGGGCCAAAAACGATATAAACCACCGTTTAACCGGTCGTCCCAAACTTCCAGTCTGCACCTACCCCTCCCCTATGTTTGTGCTGAGGGGTTCTTTTTTGAATTATATATATATATATTCAACCTAAATCTTCAACCTAAATTGCTTATAAAAATGTAATATCACAAACACTACAAATAAATTTGTGCAAAATAATTGTTTGTATTATGATTGTCAACAGAGGCCAAAGGTCAACAACTTCGGTGCAATTTCTAAAATCCTCAATTTTCATCTGATTGACTTGAAATTTATGCAACGTGGAATATGACCAAATATGGTCTCATATATATATTTGGTCTATATATATGAGATATATATTTGGTCTATTGATATTGGTCTATGAATATTTGGTCTATGACCAAATATGGTCTCAAGACCACCTCAAAAGGGCCAAAAACGATATATAGCACGATATTTCAAAAAGTTGCCGATGGATTATGACAACATTTGGTGGATGAGTTGGGTAATTGACAAGAACAAGTGGATTCGATTTGGATTCAGGCCCAAATCCAGATCTGGCCCATCAGTGGGATATAAAACGTAAACTGTTCAGCCTGGTGGAGGCTTGTTCTCTACCGATTTTCGTTCTCATTCATTGCTGTTTTACAGAGGCATTGGATTCGAAGTAAATTTGTATCTTGCATTGTTTTTTCAGTTGAACTATTTCGCTCATTACTTTAGGAAATGAAATGGCCCCACCCTGTCATATGGTGCAGTGTAAAGTAAGTGCATTCATAAAGCAATAGGAATCAAACGGAAAAACAAATATTGCATTGGAGTCATCAAAAGGAACCAGGATAATTAAAGATAAAAGATGGATTCATCAGGAGGTACTTGGATAGGATTTGGGATTTATAGTTGCTATTCCACAACCCTCAAACCCATCTATGCGCAACCAAGTGAGCTTTGCAGAAAACTTTCTGCAAGAATTCACTTCTCCTTAGATGGATAGATATAAAAGAAAGAAATAAAGAGCAAAAATGATAAAAGAAAAGAAAAAGCAATAATATAATTGTTGTTGTTTCATATGCAGCCTGTGGCTGCTGGTTGCATCATTTCTGGAAGCACGGCTGTGCTGCTTATGCATTGCCCCTATTGTCTGCAAGCTGGTACTCATTTTGCTGACGTTGGAAGGAGTCAACCCACCTGTTGTTATTTAACGGCACAACAGGGGCTTCAACTCAAGACCCTAAGATTTTAAGCCAGCCATCTTAACCGTTAAACCAACACCAGGCTTCAAGCAAGAATTCGAATGAATAAAGACAAATGTGAAAAAGCAGAGAGAAGTGTGAAAGGACCAAAGAACAAAGATGTTGGGAAGAACCCGGTTCGGTAGATTTCCGCAGTTACTCCCCAGGCTCAAACGCAGCAACAGGTACAAGCTCCCAGATGTCTGTCAGTCGGAAAGCACAGTCCACACAGCATTCAGGAGTCTCCCTAAGTTCATCGAAGCACATACCTTTCTCTTCTGGCTACAAAGATATTCGTCGTCAAAGCTGTACTTTCAGGAAAACTCCTTTGGTTAGAGGCCGAGCCTCCAGGTGGCTGTATGACAGGGTGTTGCATGTCTTGACAGGATGGTGCAGGAACAGTGCAATGTCATCTCCCCAGTTGTGCATTAAACTGCGAAGGATGTCATGATGTCTTTTGACCAAGAGTACATGAGTTATCACCGGCATTCTGGTGAGATTCCAGAAATTCCTCTGCAAACCCACTCGGTGGCACCGCATCAGCTGCACAGCCATGCTCTAGAAATATTACAACTCCACACCCATGTGCTGATTATAAGAAAAGACAAATCTATATACAGGGTGTTTCCAAAAAAGTGGACAATTTGAACATTTTATTGTACAAAAATTACAAAATTTAGCAAGTTCAGTGATAAATTTATGGAAAGCATACACCATGCCATTTTAAAATCACTCATTATTTTGCTTGTAATTGACATGTTGAATGTCTGCTCTGCCTCTGTTCAAACAGGCGTTGATTCTGACTCCAAAATTCGCCACAACTCGTCTGCAAGTGGCTGGAGTAGTAGCCCCATCCGTAAGTTGCTGGAGTAGTAGCCCCATCCGTAAGTTGCTGGAGTAGTAGCCCCATCCGTAATTGGCTGGAGTAGTGGCCCCACCTGCAAGTGGCTGGAGTAGTAGCCCCATCTGCAAGTGGCAGGAGTAGTAGCCCCATCTGCAAGTGGCAGGAGTAGTAGCCCTATCCGTAAGTGGCTGGAGTAGTAGCCCCATCTGCAAGTGGCTGGAGTAGTAGCCCCATCTGCAAGTGGCTGGAATAGTAGCCCCATCTGCAAGTGGCTGGAGTAGTAGCCCTCTCCGTAAGTGGCTGGAGTAGTAGCCCCATCTGCAAGTAGCTGGAGTAGTAGCCCCATCTGCAAGTGGCTGGAGTAGTAGCTCCATCTGCAAGTGGCTGGAGTAGTAGCCCCATCTGCAAGTGGCTGGAGTAGTAGCCCCATCTGCAAGTGGCTGGAGTAGTAGCCCCATCTGCAAGTGGCTGGAGTAGTAGCCCCATCTGCAAGTGGCTGGAGTAGTAGCTCCATCTGCAAGTGGCTGGAGTAGTAGCCCCATCTGCAAGTGGCTGGAGTAGTAGCCCCATCTGCAAGTGGCTGGAGTAGTAGCCCCATCTGCAAGTGGCTGGAGTACTAGCCGCATCTGCAAGTGGCTGGAGTAGTAGCCCCATCTGCAAGTGGCTGGAGTACTAGCCCCATCTGCAAGTGGCTGGAGTAGTAGCCCCATCTGCAAGTGGCTGGAGTAGTAGCCCCATCTGCAAGTGGCTGGAGTACTAGCTGCATCTGCAAGTGGCTGGAGTAGTAGCCGCATCTGCAAGTGGCTGGAGTAGTAGCCCCATCTGCAAGTGCCTGGAGTCGTAGCCCCATCTGTAAGTGGCTGGAGTAGTAGCCGCATCTGCAAGTGGCTGGAGTAGCAGCCCCATCTGCAAGTGGCTGGAGTAGCAGCCCCATCTGCAAGTGTCTGGAGTAGTAGTCCCATCTGCAAGTGGCTGGAGTAGTAGCCACATCTGCAAGTGGCTGGAGTAGTAGCCCCATCTGCAAGTGGCTGGAGTAGCAGCCCCATCTGCAAGTGGCTGGAGTAGCAGCCCCATCTGCAAGTGGCTGGAGTAGTAGCCGCATCTGCAAGTGGCTGGAGTAGTAGCCCCATCTGCAAGTGGCTGGAGTAGCAGCCCCATCTGCAAGTGCCTGGAGTAGTAGCCCGACGGTATTCCTCCATCTCCTGCTTCAGGACAGCCAAGGTTCGAGGTTTGTTGGTGTAAACTAGACCTTTGACAGCACCACAAAAAAAACTGCCATTGCCTTTCGCCTGCCGCAATTCAAATCCAGGTTGTGGGGCGCCCACTCATGTGCTGTGCCCACGCTGATGATACGATTTCCAAACAGCTGGTTCCACCTGCAGCGTGCAGTGGGGGCACCGTCCTGCATGAACCATGCAAGTCTGAGTTGGTCTGGAGACAGTAGTTGAGCAAGATCAGTGTGGAATTTGTGTATGACCTCATAGTACCGCTCGCTGTTGACTGTCACGGTCTCATCAATGGCGGTGTATTTTGTTGGCGGTGATATGGCGGTGATATCGAAGAGGTGTATTTTGTTGCCAATGACATGATTATCGCTGTGGTCCACGGAGCTCAACAGGAGATTGTGGGCAAACTACTCAAGCATGCTAGATCTCGTAACATAAAATGTAATCGTTAGATGATTCAGTGGAAGGTGTCAAAGGTGAGAAATATGGGACACCGTCACTGCCAAAGGCTTTAGGCCTGATGTGGTTAAAGTACAAGCAGCCACAAACTTGCGAACACCCACGTCCAAAGCGGACCTACATCATGCCTATTTCTTTTAGTTTTGGGAGTTTTTAACTATTTCTCGCGTTTCTTACCCAACATGTCGACGATCACTGTGCCTGTGCCGCTACGTGACTTCCTGAAGAAGAACACACAATGGTAGTGGCACCCTGAACGTGCTGCAGCATTCAACACCCTCAGGCAGGCAAGTTCCCATGCACCAGTCCTAAAGGTCTTTGAGCCTTCCAAACCATCAGTCATCCAAGCTGACACGTCATCGACTGGCCTAGGAGCATTTTTGCTACAACAAGGACATCCACTTGCCTATGCCTCTCGTTTGCTATCAGTGGCAGAGCAAAACGATGCTCAGATAGGAAAATAACTGCTTTATGTGGGTTTTGCGGTAGAAAGGTTCCACCACTATGTATATGTTATGAGTGTAAAACAGAGGTGCATACGGACCACAAGCCATTGGTGACCATCGTTGGAAACTCGCTTCACAGAGCGTCACCCAGATTATAAATGATGTTTCTTTGGCTTCTTCGTTTTGACTTGGAACTGCAGTAGGCACCTGACAAGTTACTGTATATTCCTGACACACCATCTTGAGCTCCTACTGGCACTGTGCCAACTTCCAGCATTTTATTTGAAGACATGCAGATGATGGTACACCAGTTGATATCCCAGTTTGGTAACAGATAAGCCAATGCATATTAGAGGCCCTACATTCTGCAACGTCAGAAAATAACGTTATTTAGCTTTTAGCTGTAATTACAATGTGCTTTAATTGTTTTCAGTAATTGGGGGGTGGGGGAGAGGGGAGAGGTACTAGTAATGGTACTAGTTTTGGCCACTGATGTGAGATTTTCAACATCGAGGGGGAAGATGTTATGAGTTGTTGTTGTGGTTGTTGTTGGATATGCCAATGGACTGAGATATCAATGCGGAATATAAAAACAGTTGGTCTCGAACCTTCGTCTGGCTCATTACAATAATAATTTTCACTTCCAGTATGTGTGCCCCACGAAACACCACGATAAACCATTTATCCACCTTAACACGGATTGCGGAAAACGCGCTATGGGAGGGGGGCAACTGAAAACGCTACATCCTCCGTTGTGTGACCCTTAATCCCCGTGGAAAGCTTGGTTGAGATGGGGTAAGCAATGACCGAATGTATCATGATCAGAAAGACACATAGGCACCAAATTTCGTATTTTAATATGATGATGATGAAGTCAACTGAAGGATGCAGGTGGCCTCATGTATTTCATTGCATGAGCAGTAGAACATGTGATCGAATTGTAGAACTTAAATATCAGGTTTCAAAACCATCAGCTGAAAGCTTCTTTTGGAATAACCATAAGCACTATCATTTTACACAGAACACCAAACAACACCATAGCTTCAACTAATACAATGGTCCAAATACTATCGGGATAAGTGTGCTGCTGAATCGACTAATTCAGGACAAAAAGGTGGACCTCTACAGGAGTGTCTTGCCCCATCTCACTTAACCAGACAATGTTTCTATCGGAATCATGTTATTTTATATGCTGGGTCTTGCCTGAAGTCGAGAAACCTTTTTAGAGTTGGCCAATAACTGATCGATCCTGTCTTGAAGATTTTTTCTATGAGTGCACTCTTTGTAGATCATGAGAAATATTTTGGCCTGGTCATTTGATTAACATCCAGTGTTTCTTGAGACAAATTCTGGACTAGCTGAGCAACCAAAGTAACATTTCAGGACGACATTATAGAGATCCAGGACACAAAAAGATAACTGTAATCAAGGACTCTCAAGTGGTTGCCCTCATGTCCAATCACCTATAATTGATAAATATAACACTAACAAGTACACATACATTCAAAGTACACCACCCCCATGCCAAATAATTAAATATCCTACAGTACAGCATTGCTGGGGCGCCTCCGGCGCCCGGCAATACCGCAGTGCACCTCATAGAGGCTGCATTGGGAGGGAGAGGTGTGCACTAATTGATTGATTAATTCTAGAATTAAAATCAATAAAAGATTATCACAAAATATTTTCTTAATCAATTGGCTAAAAGCATAACTAAACCACAAGTGCTTCATCCGAAGATGTATCTTTTAGGAATTTAATTAAATAAGTCATTAATAAAAAATTAAAGAATTAATTGATTAATCAATAATTAATCAATTAATCAATAAATAATTAATCGATTAAATGATTAATCAATAAATCAAAAATATCCTTGATAGCCACATCACTTGGTCACTGTCAGGTCCAAATATTAGCTTCACAGCTCAAAAGGTGCCTGAGATATTGGCCAAATGAGAAAGAAAATAAATAAATGCTTAATAATGAAAATAAATAAATAATAATCATAAAAAATTAAATTATTAATCAATTCGGTCACAGAACACATAAACCACCACCATTTCATCAGATTCTGTAACTAAAAATAAAATAAATTTTTTTTAGTCATTAATCGAATAATTAAATAATTAATCGATTAATTGATTAATTAATAAATCAAAAATAGCCTTTGCAGCCAAATCACCTGGTCATTGGCATGTCCAAATATCAGCTTCCTAACTCAAAAGGTGCCCGAGTTAATGGTCAGAAGATAAAGGAAATTTAATTAATTAAATAAGTACTTAATTAATCGCTAATAATTAAATAACTCCTCAATTAATTGATTAATCAAAAAAGAAAAAATACAGTTTTTGAGAAAGGACTTGCTCACTCTTGTGCCGAAATTTCAGCTTCCTTGCTCAAAGGATAGCTGAGATATCGCCCGGACAAACAAACAAGAAAACAAGAAAACAAGTACACATACATTCAAAGTACACCGCCCCCATGCCAAATAATTAAATATCCTACAGCGCGGCATTGCCGGGGCGCCTCCGGCGCCCGGCAATACCGCAGTGCAGCTCATAGAGGCTGCATTGGGAGGGAGAGGTGTCCACTAATTGATTGATTAATTGTATAATTAAAATCAATAAAAGATTATCACAAAATATTTTCTTAATAAATTGGCTAATACCATAACAAAACCACTCGTGCTTCATCCGAAGATGTATCTTTTAGAAATTTAATCAAATAAGTCATTAATAAAAAATTTAATAATTAATTGATTAATCAATAAGTAATTCATCGATTAATCAATAAATAATGAATCGATTAAATGATTAATCAATTAATCAAAAATATCCTTGATAGCCACATCACTTGGTCACTGTCATGTCCAAATATTAGCTTCCCAGCTCAAAAGGTGCCTGAGATATTGGCCAAATGAGAAAGAAAATAAAGAAATGATTAATAATGAAAAAATAATAATAATAATCATAAAAAAATTAAATTATCAATCAATTCGGTCACAGAACACATAAACCACCACCATTTCATCAGAATCTGTAACTGGGGGAAAAATTTTTTTTTTAGTAATTCATCGAATAATTAAATAATTAATCGATACATTGATTAATTGATTAATCAATAAATCAAAAATATCCTTGATAGCCACATCACTTGGTCACTCATGTCCAAATATTAGCTTCTGAGCTCAAAAGGTGCCTGAGATATTGGCCAAATGAGAAAGAAGATAAATAAATGATTAATAATGAAAATAAATAAATAATAATCATAAAAAAATTAAATTATTAATTAATTCGGTCAGAGAACACATAAACCACCACCATTTCATCAGAATCTGTAACTTAAAAAAAAAATTTTTTTTGTCATTAATCAAATAATTAAATAATTAACCGATTAATTGATTAATTAATAAATCAAAAATAGCCTTTGCAGCCAAATCACCTGGTCATTGGCATGTCCAAATATCAGCTTCCTAACTCAAAAGGTGCCTGAGTTAATGGTTAGAAGAGAAATGAAATTTGATTAATTTAAAAAGTACTTAATTAATCGCTAATAATTAAATAACTCATCAATTAATTGATTAATCAAAAAACAAAAAAATACTGTTTTTGACAAAGGACTTGCTCACTATTGTGCCGAAATTTCAGCTTCCTTGCTCAAAGGATGGCTGAGATATCGCCCGGACAAACAAACAAACAACCAAGAAAACAAACAACCAGAGTGAAAACTGAGTACTCTCTTTCAGCGTGCGTCACTGCCGAGGCCCCTTCGGTGCCCAGCAATGACGAATTGCAATGCCTGGAGATGGCATAGGAAAGGAGCGGTGTACAACAAACAAACAAACAACCAGAGTGAAAACTGAGTACTCCCTTTCAGCGTGCGTCACTGCCGAGCCCCCTTCGGTGCCCAGCAATGACGATTTGCAATGCCTGGAGATGGCATAGGAAAGGTGCGGTGTACAATAAAGGATGGAGTGGGGGGCAGAAGAGGGGCAAGGAAGAGAGAGGGAAGGAGAGATTGATGGAACGTTTCTGGGGTGATAGAGGATCAAAACATTCCACTTGGGCTGGGGTGAAGATTTACAAAATGGTAATAAAACCGAGTTCTCGAGTATGGGCCAGAGGCTTGAGCCTTGAGAAAGGAAGATGAGAGATTGCTGTAGAGGACTGAGATGTGGATACTAAGAGGGATGATGGCATTCTCTCTGAGAAAAAGGAAGAGGAATGAGGAAGTCATGAAAAGGTTTGAAAATGAAAAGGCACGAGAGGTACGTCTATGTGCTCAGGAAGGAGGAGGTGAATCTGCTCAGGCAGGCCTTTGATATGGCTGCAGTTGGCAGGAGAAGGGGCAGACAAATGTAGGTGTAAGGAGGTGGTGGAGATGGACATGGGAGAGGTGGGATGCAGAGAGAGGATGTCTGGGATAGAGTGATGTGAAGAGGGTGCAGACTCGTGCGGCCGACACCACAACAAGCTGGGATCAATTAGGGCTAATGAAGTAGTTGTAGGTATAGTAGTAGTAGTAGTAAATGTGGTAGTTGTAATAGTAGGCATTAAACTTTAGAGGCTTGCATTCAGGGTGCAGGAAAGCTCCAGCAGACATAAGTTTACTGTTTAATGTCGATTGACTTCCTCATCTCTGAAACTTGCAAGTCCATGGTTAGAACAGCAGTAGAAAAGGTGGAGCATTTTAACGAGAAGGTACTTCCATACCAAGACAGTTAAGGAGGGAGGGGGCCAAATTTTTTTTGAAGCATGTGTACAAATGTACTTCCAAAAACTAGAACAGCACTGTAGAGCATATACCTCCCCCAAGTGAACAGTTTATGTTTTGTATTTTACTGGTATGCCAGATCTGGATTCGGACCTAAACCACCAACTCATCCACCAAGTTTCGTCCAAATCCGCCCACAACGTTTTGAAATATCGTGCAATATATCGTTTTTGGCCTCGTCCCTCAATGGTGAAGATTCACGTAAAAATTTGTCGAAGATCTGGACCCGGATCTTCCCCAAAATCTAATCATTTCATCCTTGTCACACACACGCAAACTCTCCACCAATTTTCATCCCAATCCATCCACAACTTTTTGAGACATCGGGTTCACAAACAGGCGGACAGGGATGAAAACATAAGCTCCGTCCATCTACTAACAATGGAGAACTAACAATTTACAAAAATAATTATATAATCAGAAAAGTAAAAGTAAAGAGTCTTGTTGGGAAATACTACAAAGTGCATTATTTATTGTCCAAATTGATTGACAACTCCCGATATTTAGGGAATATTGTGTCACCTTAATAAAGTTCTCAGGAATGTAAAGCCATACTGCAGGATAAATCGCTTTCAATGTTTGCCTTTTTAGTTTTAATTATATATGGCAAGTTTTGCAGATGCCAACACAAAGTTAACCAGGCTATCCTAACATCCAGCGATCGATTCTCTTTATTTATGGGGCCTTTACACAGGATGGCGACCTTTGTGCCTCCCTTGTGCGACCATAAAATTTGCCAGGTCGCCGTTGGAGTCTCAAAGGAGGCAGAATGGTTGGCTAGGTCGTTCAAAGGTGGTACACAGGAGGGTCAGACATCGCCATGGACGCCATGGTCCACGTAAATTTTTGAACATGTTCAAAACAGTCGCACAAAGGTCGCCGAGGAGGTTGGTTGCTCAAAGGTGGCTCAAAGGAGGCAGAAGTGAGGCACAAGCATTGCCGTGGTTGCAGAATGGAGGCACAGTGGTCGCCCAATGGTCGCCAGGTAATAGATGCGTTCTGCTGCAAATTTTCCTGTCAATCTGGGCGATGCTTCTGCCTCCCTTGTGCCTCCCTTGTGCCTCCTTTGAGCGACCAATAGCGTGCATTGAACGATGACTGTGGCGACCGCTGTGCCTCCATTCGGCGACCACGGCAACCCTTGAGCCACCATGGCAAAGCTTTTGTCTCCCTTCTGCCTCCTTTGAGCCACCTGTAGTGCCTCCTCACCCTGCCTATAAATAGAGGGCTGGTACCTGCAGTGGTTAATTGTGTTTGCAGTGAATGGTGAACAACTCGACTCAAGAAAGTCTCCAGACTCAACAGGCACAAGACATCATGCCTCCCAAGAAGTGCACAAGACCAAGGGCAAAGAACCGCAGAGGTGCCAGGACTACTGAAGAAGAAGGTCCTGCTGGCCATATTGATGGTCAAGGTGATGGTGATCAACAGGCCACAAGTGCCCTACAACCCTCCTGGTACTGGAGGGTAGGGTACTTGTCCCCAGTAGCAAGGAACCTGAGGGTCGCAGCTAGCTTCAGACCAGGCTCCAAACTTGCTCTCCAATTGGTATTTTGTTTCGTAATTCTTGGGCCAACCCTTTGGAGGAGTTCATCGAACATCGCTGGCTCCATTCGAAAGTAATTGTAGAAGGACCCTTCATCTTCTAGCCGCAGTTCTTGCATCAGTTGGCTGTAGTCCCCGAATTGTAACCTTCTCTGTTGTGTCAGCCAGGGGCGGACCCACCAGGTTCGTGGTCTCCTTCTGCTGTGCCTGTTCATCCCTCTTCTAAGGACAGCAATGGCCATCTGGTTCACCAGCAGTGCTTGGTGACCTTGTAAGATGGCAGTATGCAAGAGGAGTTGGTTGTTCATCCCAAAATCTTTATCTTCTGGAGATGTTCTCACTTTGGCAGCTCGGATGAAACTGATGGAAAAGCGCCAGAATCAGGGCATATATATAACCAGGCACTCCAGGTTGCCCAGCAGTCGCCAGGTGTCATGTATGCAGTGCAAATATTCACCGTTGTATCCCTACACCGGGACCGGGTTGGATCCCTACGCCAGACCTCGGATGGCGTTGCTGTGAATCGGGCCTTGATCGGCAGAGTGAATAAACGCGTACGACAATTGATCGCAGTTTGTCGAGATACCTTACATGGCAACGAGGATGGGATCGGTCAGCATCACTCCACAGGTTTGTGAAAACAGCATGGCTGATGAGCGAGACGGCCGCACCAGTGTCGACCTCCATTTGCAATGGTCGATTGTTGACGACAACATTGGCAAGAAGAGGGTCCCGCCTATGGTGAGAATCAATATGAAGCAGGTCATACGATTCTGAGTTGTCGGAAACAGAGCTCACCTGGTCAAGCTCGGGTTCCTCCGAACCGATAAACTGATGAATCTTGTCAGCAGCTTTTCCTTTTCCCGATTTGCGAGTGATGCAAGCTGGAGCAATATGGCCAGTTTTCGAACAGAAATGGCAGGTGGCATCTTTGAACCGACACGTCTCCGGAGGGTGCTTTCCGTTGCACCGAAAACAGTTGTTGTGGGTTTGAGACTGCACTGGCTTCTGATGAGGAGCCTTGTTCCAACGTTTTGGCTGAACATGATCCAACCGATTCACAGCAGGGCTGGTACCAGACGAGCAAGTGGCATTGATGCTTGTAGCGTTGCGTTCAGCACTTTCCATGGAAATGGCGGTGTCTCTGGCATTTTGGAACATCAGTCTTCTCTCAGCAAGCAGGCGTCTACGAGTGCGGTCATCGGACATGCCAACCACCAGCAAATCACGAAGCATGTCATCGATCGTGTCCCCAAACTCACACAGATGTGACAGTTTTTTGAGGTGTGCAATGAAGTCTGCGATCGACTGACCTTGCTGCTGTCTGCACATGTAAAAATTAAACCGACACAGGATGACTGAAGGAGATGGGTTGCAATGTTCCTTCAAAGCGGCCTTGAGCTCTGCATACGTGAGCTCCTGGAATGTCCGAGGCCGAATCAGGTTTTTAACAAGTGTGAACGTCTCACCTCCGCAAACGGACAGGAAGACGGCCTTCATCCAGCCTTCAGTCGCGATGCCGTTCGCCTCGAAGTAGAAAGACAACCGCTCAGAATACGTGTCAAAATCCCCCTCATGAGGGTCGAATTCATCGATATGGCCGAAAGAAGTCATGGCCTAGATGTTTATCCTCGTCGCCATGTAAGCCATGTAAGACAGCTCTGCTTGGACGAGAATTCGAAACAGTATCTTACCATCAACACGCATCGTGGGTTGTACAGGTACCACCGACTTAGTTTTGGAGTGAAATCTGCACCTGGAATTTATCAGCGTGTCATGGACAGTTTGTTTGCCGCCGAACGCAACGTCGTTTGTTACCAGGATGATATTCTGGTTACTGGTCGTACGGACGCGGAACATCTACAGAACCTGGAGAGAGTTCTGAAGAAGATTTCGGACTCCGGCCTACGTTTGCGTCGAGACAAGTGCAAGTTTATGGTGCCATCAGTCACGTACCTGGGTCATACGATTGATGCCGAGGGTCTACACCCAACAGATGAGAAAGTCCGAGCTATCAAGGATGCTCCTGCTCCACGAGATGTGACCGAATTGAAGTCATACCTCGGTTTGCTTCAGTTCTATGGTCATTACATCCCGAATGTGACCGACGTTTTGGGCCCCCTTTATCGGCTTTTGAGGAAAGGAGTCTCCTGGAGCTGGGGGTTTACTGAGCAATCAGCATTCCAGACCTCTAAGGATCTGCTCAAATCGTCCAATGTTCTCATTCATTTTGATCCAGAGAAGGATCTTGTGCTGACATGCGATGCCTGTCGGTATGGAGTGGGGAGTGTATTATCACACGTGATGCCTGACGGTACGGAAAGACCGGTTGCATTTGCATCCAGAACGTTGTCCCCGGCAGAGAAAAACTATTCCCAACTTGACAAGGAAGGATTGGGAATCGTTTTCGGCGTCGGCAAATTTCGCCAGTACCTTCTTGGACATCATTTCACGATTCGCACTGATCACAAGCCGCTGATCAGTCTGTTTGGTCCAACTAAGGCGACATCTGACACACTACCGCCCAGGATCATCCGCTGGTCCCTGTTTCTCGCTGCTTATGACTACACCATATGTTATAAGCCCGGTTCGTCTATCACAAATGCAGATGCCATGAGTCGGTTACCCCTTCCAGAATCCGTTGATGATTCGCCTACACCAGGATCCATTATCACACTGATGGATCATCTGGAAGATTGTGCTGTCGATTCCGGCCAGATCCGCACTCATACTCGATGAGACCCCGTTCTGTCCAGAACTGTCCAGGCTGTACAGCTTGGATGGCATTTGCTACCTGAGGGTGACCCAGATTTTGCAGCTTTTAAAGCACGTAAAAACGAACTCAGCGTGGAAAATGGTTGCCTACTCTGGGGATGTCGTGTCGTGATCCCGAAAAATCTGCGTTCGAGGGTCATGGATGAAATCCATGACTGTCACCCCGGGATTGTGAAGATGAAGTCACTCGCCAGAAACTATGTGTGGTGGCCGAATCTTGATGCTGATATCGAACATCATGTTCGACATTGTTACCCCTGCCAGAGCACCCGGAATATACCTGCGAAAGCGCCACTGCATCCCTGGGAATGGCCCAGCGAACCGTGGCATCGCCTACATCTCGATTATGCCGGGCCTATTAACGGCAGCATGATTCTAATAATTACGGACGCGCACACAAAATGGATTGATGCCTATGTGACGCGTGGTACTACGTCAGCCATTGTCATCGAAAGACTCAGACGCTGTTTCGCCACTCATGGTCTGCCCAGGATGATCGTGAGTGATAACGGTTCGTGTTTTTCCAGTACCGAGTTTGCCAAGTTCACACGTCGGAACGGCATCAAACATAAGTTTGTCAGCCCACATCACCAGGCTTCAAATGGCTTGGCCGAACGATCCGTAGGAATCATCAAATCCGGATTGCAGAAACTTCAGGAGGGAACCCTGGAAACAAAGCTGTCTCGTCTCCTGTTCAAATACCGTATCACGCCACAATCAACAACCGGTGCAGCTCTGTCTGAGTTATTGATGAAACGACACTTGAGATCGACACTTGACAATCTCAAACCAGACATATCATCAAATGTTTATCAGAGCCAGCTTAATCAAAAGGTGGTGCACGATAAGACGTCCAACAGTCGATGTATCAACATTGGAGATCCAGTGTTTGCCCGAAATTTTGGTGCAGGTGCGACGTGCTACCGGGGGACATCATCGAGAAGCCAGGTCCACTGTCCTGTGTGATTCGCCTGCAGGACGGCCGCGAAATTCGTCGACATCAGGGCCACATAACCTACCGTCATTGTGAGTCGATGGAGCCTGTAGCATCGTCACAGTCAGGACAACAGTTCGACCCGCCACTGCCGGAGATCGTCGTGGCCGCTCCAGCCGGCTCGGATGCCCCGAAAACCTCTGCAAACGCTACACCCTTCGTGGAGACCAAAGGAATTGTGCGTATGATGCGCCAGGTGATTTAATAAGCTTGGGGGTCGAGATGGACCCGGATGTTCGTGAGAGGCCAAGAGTGAGGTGTATGGCTGGTCCGGAGTGTATGGAACGAGGGTGCGAGCGAGAGGGTCCGGTGATGGGAGAGGTGCGAGGTGTGAGTGAGCAAGGTTGTATCCTTGTACAACCTTGTATCCTCAACAAGGTTGAGGTTGTATCCTCTGTATCCACTCTGTATCCAGGTTGTATCCTCTGTATCAACAAGGTTGTATCCTCTGTATCCACTGGTACACCGCGACCCAAAGGAATCACCTCGGACTCTGTATCCACTGGTACACCGCGACGCTCAATGCGTGAGAGAAAAGCACCCGACCGGTTGAATCTTTGAAGATGTTTTTTTTTCACGTTGACACATATTTTCACATGTTTTGGAAATGTTGCTTTTGAAATGTCAATTCTGGAAATCTAGCACGTATTGCTCGTGGTAATTTTGGACTTAAAGGGGAGGATGTCATGTATGCAGTGCAAATATTCACCGTTGTATCCCTACACCGGGACCGGGTTGGATCCCTACGCCAGACCTCGGATGGCGCTGCTGTGAATCGGGCCTTGATCGGCAGAGTGAATAAACGCGTACGACAATTGATCGCAGTTTGTCGAGATACCTTACATAACCATATATATAACCAGGCACTCCAGGTTGCCCAGCAGTCGCCAGGGGTCGCCCAAACAATGCTCAAGGGTCGCCTAGGAGGCAGAAGCATGGCTGAATGGTCGCCCAGTGGTCGCCGTTAGTTGCCGTTGTTCGCCGATGATGGCGCAGAGGAGGTACAGAGGAGGCTCAATGGTTGCCCAAACATTGCTCGGGGGTCGCCTATGTAGCTTCTAATCGCGTTGGTTGCCGTAGGTTGCACAGGGGAAGCAGGCAGGTGGCGCAGTGGACGCACGGGTCGCTCGTAGATCGCCATGAAAATCCCCGAAAATTGCATTTTTGGTGGTTCAAGGGAGGCACAAGGATCGCTGGAGCAGTTACATAGAAACAGGATTTTCTGGGTTTTGGCGACCATTGAGCGTCCTGGCCATTTTTTGGTCGTTCAAAGGTGGCACAAAGGTCGCAGCCCTGTGTAAAGGGGGTCTTACAGGGTGACTGAAAATAAAAAGTGTTGGGGGAAAAATGAAGCCAGAAGTGTAAGAGCTGTTTTTTCAGCAGCAAAATAACTGGTTGAAGACGCGGGCACTGCAGGTATATGTGAAAGATGGTTTCTGTTTGCCTACAGAAGCAACATCCACAGGGAAAGTTTGTGAAGTGTTGCAGCAGAGCTCCAGAACTTGATTAGTGCCGCATGAAGCAATCTCCAACTTAGGTCCCCCAGCACCCTTGGTGTTGGTAACTGGGTACTGGGTAGATATATAGACATTCCCAATTTGGATTGACAGGAATGGGAGGCAGAAGTACGCGCTAGAGAGTAGTAGTTGTAGTAGTAGTAGTATTAGTTGTAGTAGTAGTAGTATTATTTGTAGTAGTAGTATTATTTGTAGTAGTAGTAGTATTATTTGTAGTAGTAGTAGTAGTAGTAGTAGTAGTATTATTTGTAGTAGTAGTAGTAGTATTTGTAGTAGTAGTAGTAGTAGTATTTGTAGTAGTAGTAGTAGTAGTCGCGTGGTAGTAGTTGTAGTAGTATTAGTAGTAGTATTTGTAGTAGTAGTATTTGTAGTAGTAGTAGTGGTAATAGCTGTAGTAGTAGTAGTAGTGTGGTAGTATTTGTAGTAGTAGTATTTGTTGTAGTAGTAGTATTTGTAGTAGTAGTAGTGGTAGTATTGTAGTAGTATTATCTGTAGTAGTAGTAGTAGTAGTAGTAGTAGTAATAGTGGTAGTATCTGTATTCGTAGTAGTAGTCGTATCTTTTGTATTAGTCGTGTGGTAGTAGTTGTAGTAGTATTAGTAGTAGTATTTGTTGTAGTATTAGTATTAGTAGTATCTGTAGTAGTAGTAGTAGTAGTCGTATTTGTTGTAGTCGTAGTATTTGTAGTAGTAATAGTGGTAGTATTTGTATTAGTAGTTGTGGTAGTATATGTAGTAGTTGTAGTATTAGTATTAGTTGTAGTGGTAGTATATGTAGTAGTTGTAGTAGTAGTCGTATTTGTTGCAGTCGTAGTATTTGTAGTAGTAATAGTGGTAGTAACTGGATTAGTATTAGTGGTAGTATATGTAGTAGTTGTAGTAGTAGTAATGGTAGTCGTAAAACTTTAATTGTGATAACTTTTTTGTCCTTTGCGGCGGTGGTACAACCTGAGTCCAAAGGGTGAATGAAGATCGATGAACATTTATATTTACTTTATCGTTGTATTTGGAAGACAAACACAGGGAGTTTGTAAAATGTATCGACGTAATTTAAAAGTTCGGAAATGTCAGTTTTTTTCTGAAATTTCATTTTAAAAAGTTATTATTGGCAAATCGTGCGAGGAGGTGGGGGCGGTGGTCTGTGCCTCCACTTTGGCTAAAGTGCAAAAGGTGTAATGTCCACCAATAGACCCGATGGCTACCCGAATACGCCTTTTAATTTATTGGTGAATTTTGTGACTTGACTGGCAACGCGAACACGCCCAAACCTTAGATACATTCTGACTAGTAGAATTAGCTAGCTCGCAGTTGGACGTAATTAATCAGATTTATCAATCATTTAACTACGTCGAAGCTCATGGAATGATGTGGACAAAACAGGGTAGAAAGTGTACAATGTGATAACAGAGTAAGGAAACTGTTATATCTGGATTAGTTGGAAGTTCATCACCATGTTCATCTATGAGAAGGAAAAGCTGGGTTTTCTCGAATAAAATCGCACATCGTTTTGGAAAAAAGAATCAGGTTCGTTTTTAATGCGGGTGAGAATTATTTTTCTTCTGTGCTGCGGTTTTCTGATCGTAGCTTGGATCCAGGTTGTAGCTCACAGCACGCTGTCTACCTATGACGTTTACGACTGGAGCTGGCGTCATCGAGTCCTGACCATTTGATTTAACGTGCATGTGATTCAACGAATCGCGGTTGTACGATACTTTTGAAACATCAATATACCTTCAGGGAGATTTTTGCCGTTTGCTTGGGACTGGGTCTCGCACGACATGTGCCCGGAGGGCGTTATTACTTTGCATTTAGTTTTTCATGCTCACATTGCTTCCGGCTGTCAATCACCGCAACCCTTTGCGTGTCTGCAATTGGTTGAGGTGAAGCGGAGGTCCGGGTGTTGAAGTATTTTTTTCGAAACTCCTTCTCTTCGACAACCATGGCACATTAGATGTACGGTGTCAACGTTACATTCTCGTATTCGAAAGGTCGAGAAAATAGCTCGACGAACGTCGTCATTCGTTGGGCCGTTGTGAGGGCTGTGGCCAATGGGAGAGCGGCGGCGGAATATGCAAATGGCGCGCAGGGTACAGCGGCTCGGGAACTGCGCCGCTTAACTCCGCGGACAGGCGCCGTGGCCTGAGGCCCTCGGCTGGCGCCAATCTCGGTGAGCTTTCCCTTATGATTAAATGTTGCCTGGTTTTTGACCGCCGGGGAAACCCAAAGGCAAAGCAATGTAAAGTTCTGTGAGGTCGGAGGTCTCCATTATACACGATAAGGGCCGATCGTCGCCCTCTTCTTCATCATCGTGAACTATGGCGGATTTTAATTCTTTATTTCCTGGTGTCCGGCTCGAATGGCGTACGTGTCGCGCTTTGCCTTTTGTTCTGTCCCGAACGAGACCAGGCCCCGCTAGTCAACTATCCCTCCTCCCCTCCTCGCTCTCCCTCCCCGCCGGTGCCCCTCGATGTCCCTCCCTCTGGCCGCACAACACGTGCTGGGCCCGACAACAACAGCGCGATCGCACAGGCCCCTGTTGAGTCGTTTTTGACTTGGCGTGGGTGGTTAACGAGTGCGATTTGCGTCCTGTAACCTTGTCTTCTGCTTCTGTACCCCCCGCTAGTGATGGAGGGGTCACGGCGGCCTCACGTCCGACCCACAGTATTCCCGGGCTGTGGCCGGTGGGCCGGGCGGCCTTTGTTCGAAGGCGAACGGCGAGGGTGGGGGTGGGAATGGGGTGGGAGTAATGTAGGTAGAGGAAGGGTGTAGACGCGGTGAAGAGCGGCCATAAAGATGGAGATGAGCGTGGTGGATGGAAGGAAGAGGCAGGGGGTGATGACATGTCCCCATGATGGAGATCGGCAAGCTTGGGTGCATTGACGAGGCCCATATCATATGTGGATGTGTGTGTGGATATGTTGAATGTGACGATGGTGATCGTGACGTGTACAGCACCCGAGCCCATGTGTCAAACTTTGCATGGTAGGAGTGAACTCGCCGCTAGTGACGATGTTTCCTCTCAATCGAGTCCTCCTTGAGGTTTCCTCTTAATCGAGTCCTCCTTGAGGTTTCCTCTCAATCGAGTCCTTGAGGTTTCATCTCAATCGAGTCCTCCTTGAGGTTTCCTCTCAATCGAGTCCTTGAGGTTTCCTCTCAATCGAGTCCTCCTTGAGGTTTCCTCTCAATCGAGTCCTCCTTGAGGTTTCCTCTTAATCGAGTCCTCCGTGAGGTTTCCTCTCAATCGAGTCCTTGAGGTTTCCTCTCAATCGAGGCCTCCTTGAGGTTTCCTCTCAATCGAGACCTCTTTGAGGATTCCTCTCAATCGAGTCCTCCTTGAGGTTTCCTCTCAATCGAGTCCTCCTTGAGGTTTCCTCTCAATCGAGTCCTCCTTGAGGTTTCCTCTCAAGCGATTCCTCCTTGAGGTTTCCTCTCAAGCGAGGCCTCCTTGAGGTTTCCTCTCAATCGAGTCCTCCTTGAGGTTTCCTCTCAAGCGAGTCCTCCTTGAGGTTTCCTCTCAAGCGAGCCCTCCTTGAGGTTTCCTCTCAATCGAGTCCTCCTTGAGGTTTCCTCTCAATCGAGTCCTCCTTGAGGTTTCCTCTCAATCGAGTCCTCCTTGAGGTTTCCTCTCAATCGAGTCCTCCTTGAGGTTGCCTCTCAATCGAGTCCTTGAGGTTTCTCCTCTCAATCGAGGCCTCCTTGAGGTTTCCTCTCACAGGCCTCCTTGAGGTTTCCTCTCAATCAAGTCCTCCATGACAGCTGATCCTTGAGTGGTGTATGGCAGCCCTTATTCAGGAAGGACTGTATTTAAAAGGCCTGGTGGGTGGGTGAACATGTTAGTTATTGGGAAGAAAGTGATGTGGGGGCGTTTATGTGTAATGAGAGGACGATGTGAGGGGGGTGTTGTACACATGCAGACAGTTGGGGGACGGCGATTTCGATTGACGGCCAAGTGGTTGGGATGTCCAAAATGGATGTGGTTCGGGAGGTGACCAAAAGGCCAAGTGCACCTGGAAGGTGAAGCACAATCCGATGAAAACACATGATCTGAAGATGAATGTGGATAAGTTAAAAAAGAAAAGAAAGGACGATGTCCTGGGTAGTCTTGCAGGGTTGACCCATTTGGCTGGACCTGATGGCAGCCTTGTATGCCGGAAGCGACCCTCTTTGCTTTCTATTAAGAGCTCCCAAGTTGTGCTGTTTGCTCTTCCTTCCTTCCTAGCAGCTTCCTTTGTTCCTCCCTTCTGCCTTTTTTTCCTTTCACTCACCCATCTTGGGCTTGCCCCTGCTTAAACATGTGGCCTTGTCCTTCCTGCGTTTGTCTGTAACTGGAGACTTCGTGAGATACCGGCTGCCTGCCCGTTTTGTGCACGTCTTCCCCATATGGAATATGGGGGAAGCCCCCCCCAGATTTGCCTCTTAAATTTGCTTTTGTAAATAGCTCGATACCATTTTGGATCGTGGTGCTGTTTAAGAAAATAAACATTTTATATTTAAAAATGTAGACCCGTGTGGGACTGTTGGTTATTTCCCCATGGTTTTTGAGAATATTTTAAAATTAATTCCTGAGAATATTTTAAAATAACCCCCCTCCCCCTTGGAGCAAAATTGCCCCCTTTTAGCCCTTTTATAGGGGGCGCATCTGGATGGGGAGCACAGCCCCATGAGATCTTACTGTCCTGACGCACCGTGACAAATTTGGTCCGTACCACTCAGGTAGTTGTGATGGTTTGGTGAAAATGAGGGGTTCGACTTGAGGCTGGGGCCAGTGGCCCTCTTTCCGGCGGAGATACAGCCAAGAGGAGCACAACTTAAGTTTAGGGCATGGTCCTGGCGCCTCGTGGTGAGTTGGTCTGGATCTGTCTGGTGGTTTCTGAGAAGATTTTTGAATGAAATACCAATATTTGGGGCAAACTCTACTTTCATCGCCTTTATAGGGGGAACATCTATATGGGGTACACCACCCTATGAGACCTTGCTGTCCTGATGCATCATACCAAATTTGGGCCGTATTGTCGGGTAGTTTGTGAGAAGATGGTTTCGTCACCTGGACCCACTCTGAGGTTATTTCAGAGGAATAACCTAAAAATGATATCTTTTGTTCATTTGCTCCACCAGCTGCTGCTTCAAGTTATGCTTTGAATTGCTCTCTCGTTGTTTTGATCTCTGATTTCACTTTTATTCCTTGTTACCCTCGCCAGAGGAGAGGGTATAGCACTTGTCAGTTTGTCTAAAAAAAATGCAGCTCTTTCGAGAAAAAGGGGGATTTTTTTTTTTTGGCAAGTATGTTGATCACTTCGGTTTGTGTGTGTTTGTGTGTGTGTGTGTGTGTGTGTGTGTGTGTGTGTGTGTGTGTGTGTGTGTGTGTTTGTTTGTTTGTGTTTTTTTTTGTGTTTGTTACCCTCGCCAGAGGAGAGGGTATTGCATTTGAGTCCGTTTGTTTGTCTGTTTGTTTGTTTGTCTGTTTGTCTGTTCGTTTGTCTGTTCGTTTGTCTGTTTGTTTGTCTGTTTGTCCGCACAGAATAAATATGATTTTCTCTGCAACCGTTGGTCCGATCGGCATGAAATTTTCACCATAGGTGCAACTCCACCTGTAGAATGTTTTAATGATGTATGACCTCATAGGTCACGTGGTTCGGCCGCCATCTGGAAAAACCGAAAAACTTTGCATCTCTATATCTCCGAAAGCGCTGAATATAAAAAATTGAGACATGGCTCATTATAAAGAACTCTCCATGGGGAATAAAATATGTTAATGATGATGTCATAGGTGCCTCCATTATGATGTCATAATTCGACAAGTACAAAACTTCATCCGATCAAGATGAAATTTCTTGAGCATAATTCGGAATAAATTGGTAAAAAAAAAAGAAAGAAAGATGACATCGGTCATGTGGTTCGGCCGCCATTTTTGTTTTAACACAAAAGCCTTAAAAACCACCGAAAATACACCCTGGGGAGGGTTTGCAAACTCTGATTGCTCTTTTTCTTGTTTGTTGTACACCGCTCCTTTCCTATGCCACCTCCAGGCATTGCAAATCGTCATTGCCGGGCACCGAAGTCGGCAGTGACGCACGCTGAAAGAGAGTACTCAGTTTTCACTCTGATTGTTTGTTTACTTGCTTGTTTTCTTGCTTGTTTTCTTGCTTGTTTTCTTGCTTTCTTGTTTGTTTGTCAGGGCGATATCTCAGCCATCCTTTGAGCTAGGAAGCTGAAATTTCCGCACAGTAGTGAGCAAGTCCTTTGTCAAAAACGGTATTTTTTGTTTTTTGATTAATCAATTAATTGAGGAGTTATTTAATTATTATCGATTAATAAAGTACTTATTTAATTAATTAAATTTCATTTCTCTTCGTACCATTAACTCAGGCACCTTTTGAGTTAGGAAGCTGAAAAATGGACATGCCAATGACCAAGTGATTTGGTTGCAAAGGCTATTTTTGATTTATTAATTAATCAATTAATCGATAAATTATTTAATTATTCGATTAATGACAAAAATTTTTTTTTTTTAATTTTTTTTATTACCTTTTGAGCTCGGAAGCTAATATTTGGACATGAGTGCAAGTGATGTGGCTATCAAGGATATTTTTGATTTATTGATTAATCAATTAATCAATTAATCGATTAATTATTTAATTATTCGATTAATTACTAAAAAAAATAAAATAAATTCAGTTACAGATTCTGATGAAATGGTGGTGGTTTATGTGTTCTGTGACCGAATTGATTAATAATTGAATTTTTTAATGATTATTATTTATTTATTTTCATTGTTAATCATTTATTTATTTTCTTTCTCATTTGGCCAATATCTCAGGCACCTTTTGAGCTGGGAAGCTAATATTTGGACATGACAGTGACCAAGTGATGTGGCGATCAAGGATATTTTTGATTTATTGATTAATCATTTAATCACGTAATTATTTATTGATTAATCGATTAATTATTTATTGAGTAATCAATTAATTAATTATTTTTTATTAATGACTTATTTAATTAAATTTCTAAAAGATACATCTTTGGATGAAGCACTAGTGGTGTCGTTATGCTATTAGCCAATTGATTATGAAAATATTTTGTGATAATCTTTTATTGATTTTAATTATACAATTAATCAATCAATTAGTGCACACCTCTCCCTCCCAATGCAGCCTCTATGAGCTCCACTGGTATTGCCGGGCGCCAGAGGCGCCCCGGCAATGCCGCGCTGTCGAATATTTAATTATTAGGCACCGGGGCGGTGTACTTTGAATGTATCTGTACTTGTTTTTGTTTTGTTTTGTTTGGTGTGTGTGCGTGTGTGCATGCATGTATTTTTTTTATTTTTTTTTATTTTTATTTTTTACAATTTTAAACCGATCTTCACGAAACTTCACCAAATGGTGGAGATTGTGGTACGACAGAATCCTTTTTACTTTTAGGTCAAAAGTTCAACACATCAACATAGGCCAAAGGTCAACGACCTTCATCAAATTTCTAAAATCCTCAATTTTCATCCGATTGACTTGAAATTTGAATAGGATTTTCATATCGGCCTTCTGAATTCAATCAACAACTATTTTTGAGATAAAAATAGGTCACAAGGTCAACATAGGCCAAAGGTGAACATGGCCAAAGGTCAACAAATTTTTCAGATGTCGAAAATCCTCTTTTTATCCGATTGACTTGAAATTTGAAGAGGATTTTCATATCAGCTGGCTGAATTCAACCACCAATTATATTTGAGATCAACATAGTCCAAAAGGTCAACATAGGCCGAATTTCTAAAATTGACAATTTTCATCCGATTAATTAAAAATTTGCATATCCGGTCACTGAATTCAACCGCAAATTATTTGTGAGGTCAAAAGGATGCCCGACTGAGTGCCATTCTACTTTGTTCTCTTTTGCCAAGTGTCGCTCTCTGAGTGATTTTTCATCTGTCTGTTTGTTTGCACAGATTAAATATGATTTTATTTGCAACCGTTGGTCTTATTAACAGGAAATTTTCATAATAGGTGCACCTCAACCTGTATAATTTTTAAAATGATAATTAGGACGTCATCGGTCACGTGGTATGGCAGCCATCTTGGCAAAAACGAAAAACTTATCCTTTTAAAACCAATTACTCCAATATTTTATGACCGTAGAGGTAAAACCAATTGCTCAGTAATGTTTTTTGACCACACAATATCTAGAGCTTCAGGACATCAAGCAAACTACGCACCACCATTCACCACCATTCATCCCTACCCTTCAAACTATATTTTCTATCCCAATCAACCTTACCTTGCACAAACCTCTTAATCAAAGGTTAAAGTGTTTCCTCTGTCTCCCCATCTCCTCCTCTTGCTTCCCCTCCCCATCTTCTCCTCTGCATTTTATCCTTACCCTCTCCATCTCCTGATAGTCTCCCCCATCCCCAGCGCGCCGTCTCCCCCACCCCCAGCGCGCCGTCTCACCCACCCCCAGCGCGCCGTCTCCCCCACCCCCAGCGCGCTGTCTCCCCCACCCCCAGCGCGCCATCTCCCCCACCCCCAGCGCACCATCTCTGCCACCCCTAGCGTGCCGTATCTTCCCCCACCCCCCACCAGCACGCCATCTCTTCCCCCAAACCCCCCCTCCCCCCAGCCCACCATCTCCCTCTCTCCACCCCCCGCCCAGCACACCGTCACCCCCCACCCCTTAGAGCACCACCTCCCTCCTCCCTGCCCTCAGAGCGCCGTCTCCCACCCCCTGCTCTTCTAAAACCCTCCTGCTCTTCCAAAACCCTCCTGCTCGTCCAAAACCCTCCAGCTGTCCCCCATGCCCCCCCCTCCTCCCATCTCCTCCTCCTCCCAACTCGTCCTCCTCCCATCTCCTCCGCCTCCCATCTCCTCCTCCTCCCATCTCCTCCTCCTCCCATCTCCTCCTCCTCCCATCTCCTCCTCCCATCTCCTCATCCTCCCATCTCCTCCTCCTTCTCCCATCTCCTCCTTCTCCCATCTCCTCCTTCTCCCATCTCCTCCTCCTTCTCCCATCTCCTCCTTCTTCTCCCATCTCCTCCTCCTCCTTCTCCCATCTCCTCCTCCTCCTTCTCCCATCTCCTCCTCCCTCTCCCATCTCCTCCTCCTTCTCCCATCTCCTCCTCCTCCCATCTCCTCCTCCCATCTCCTCCATGTCCTCCCATCTCCTCCTCCTCCTCCCCCCATTTCCTCCTCCTCCTCCTCCTCATCTTCTTCCCCTCCTCCTCTTCTTCCCCTCCTCCTCTTTTTCCCCTCCTCCTCTTCCCCCTCACCCCCTTCCTCCCCCTCTTCCCCTCCCCCCCTCCTCCTTGTCCTCCTCAATATCCTTCACCTCCTCCCTGATTTACGAGCATTAAAGTGATGCCCGGAACAATCTTGCACTCTCTGTATTAGGAATGCTGGTCTTACTTTGTCTTACGCAACTTGCAAAACAAACGAATCCCCTGGCCGAGCTTTAATTTATCTTTCTCACATGCACCATACACTCGTTCTACTCCAGTTCGCTCCATATCTTTACATCCTTTGTCTTTCCCTTCCTTTTCCTCACTTCTTTCTATATACAGTCCCTTTTTCATTTAATTTAAGTCCTGGCTTCGATGAAGACTACACAGCCCATGAATGCTGCCATTAACATTGAAACAAGACCGAAAGTCTAAGCGGCGTAGCTGTAGTACTCTACTCGCTGCAACGTACAGCTGTCCATGTGTAAATACACACGACAGGTTCGACCGCTTCAATGACATGTTCGGCCTGTGCGGCATATCAATTAAAATGTCCATCGGTGGAGTCGGCCGTCGTACGCCGTTGTACTTCATAATGACATCATAGACGTAATGACGTAGCGTGCGGACACAAAACTGCCGCTACTTGAATATATAGAAGATTAGCTGAATGCACCCGGCATTGCCCGTGTTCTTTTTGAATGAATTTAATCTTCTGTACATAGGTCTGACGCGAGCCCAGTATCAGTTAGTGCTCAACGATTCCTTGTTCTTTCTTCTGTCGGGCCCCGCGAGAGAGAATTTTTAAAGCATGTGTTACAATCAGTCAGATATTCCTATTACGTGCATAAGTTGTACTTCAAGAGAATTTTTAAAGAAGAAGAAGATTTATTGCGAAATGGGCCCAGCCTGGCCGAGGCGGCCTCGACCGGCCTCGCCACCTAGCCGATAACCTTCCCGGGGCCCGTCCCGACATTTTTTGTTTCAGGAGTTTCCTCCTATCTTTCACCGTTCAGGAGATTAGCACATGCAGACAGACAAACAGACAAACAAACAAACAAACAAACAAACAAAAACTTTTATATATATATGCTTTCTATATATATATATATGGTAAGGGGTTGCTCCCCTGAGCAACCCCTTACCATATATATATAGATAGATAGATAGATAGATAGATAGATAGATGATGATATATTTTAACCTCCAGTAACTTTGCAGTCACGACGAAGGGATTAGTGTTATGATTAGATTTACTATAATAACGTTATGTTATCATTATTTCGAAAATTATATTACTATCAAAAAACCGAGGCTAATTCCTTACTTCCGCGGTTATGAGGACCGTACACCACTTATCATCGATTCATGAACTATACACCGCTTCAATCCATTAAGTTTACATTGATGACAAAAGGATTGCAGTGTTACGATTATATTACTATATTTTTAGTATTAACTCTTATTATTATTATTATTATTATTATTATTATTATTATTATTATTATGACGAAAACAATACTATTGCATGAAGAAACCTGGGCTAATTTGTCCGAAGTGGCCTGAAGGTTAGTAGGCATGAAGTCATGAAGCCTAAGGTCTATACGTACTGTGTCGTTGGAAGAACCATGACGTCTATGCTTTCGATATTTGATGGTCATTTTAACAATCGGTTTGTTTGTGTTGCACACTGAATGAAAAACCTAAAGGTAGGGCATGGCGATTATGATATATGACAGGTTCGGCAATATGTTTGGCCTGAACGAAATTGGAATCAAAATGGCGGAGTGTGGAGTCGGCTGTGGTATTTCGTAATGACATCAGATGTAATCACATCACCCTGTCATGTGACCAGATCCTCAGCTCTGATTGGTATACGTTTGAGGGGACATACATACATACATACATACATACATACATACATACATACTGTTGCGGATCTCACCGTCGGCCCCTTTTCCCCTTACCAAGGGGGAATTAATCCCCTTGTCTGTGACTGACCGACGTGAGTCCTGAAGCTGCCCAGTTCCCTCCAGAGAGGCAGGTGAGCAACCTAGTTCGAGACCGCGGACAAGATGTTATTTGCCGAGCGGATTAGCAGCCGCGGCTCCAACCATTAGCAATACTACACTCGATCCGAAACGTTGGTCAAATCGTGCCACAGGTATTCAATGTGGAAAAGACAAGGATGAACGGACGAGGAAGAAGAAGAAGGCAAAAGTAGGGAATAACAGGATTTATTACTACTAATTATGTCCAAGTCAAAAGAAACCAAGGAGGAGGAAAGATACGAAAATAAAGACAGAAGGAGAAGAAGACACAGTGCAATACTAACTTATACAAGCTTACTTATACCCAGGACAAGACACACAAAACAAACTCACGTACACAAAAGGATGGATAAGGCCAGGCACGGATGACTGGAAGGGGAGGAAGGTTCGGCTGGACGCGGGAGAACGGCTGGGCCGGGAGTGAGCAGCCGCCGCCCCTCAATCGTGTTCGCACGGCAGCGTTGCTTCACAAAAGCTCAAAGCTGCGGTGGTCAAAGCTGCGGTGGTCAAAGCTGCGGTGGATTCAGCTGCAGTGGATTCCGCTGCGGTGGACTCCTTACTCATCTGCTCGTGGGGCTTCCTCGGTCATCTGCTTCGGTCAACTCTTTCCTCAATCGTCTCCGGTGGGGGCGTCGTGCCGCGGGTTATATAGCCACGCCCTACCAAGCCATACCCACTGATTTGTGGTTGGTCGTTCGGGGCTTTCCTGGCTCCACCTCCTGAAGACGATGGGCCGGCCACGCCCTTCTTCCCCGAGTTGACCGCGTGCGTAATGGAGTCTTGGGGTGAAGGTGATGCCAATAACCCCACCCAAAGTTACTGGCACTTTGAAAAGGCCATGGGGGTGTCGGAGGGATCTATCTTATTTCAATTCGGTGCAATGCAGTGTCAATTAATGGGAGACAGAGCCTTAAGCTAATACACATAATAAGGAAATAACTATTTAGAAGGGTATATGGTGGCCTACGTGCTTGTACATGGACTAGCTGCGGTGCACTCATTTCAATTAGCAGCCAATTAAAGGGGAAATGCACATAGGAAATTTTAATACTAAATTTACAAAGTGAAGGTTCTAAAAACCGTAACAATACATACATACATACATGTACATACATACATATACATACATACATACATACATACATACATACATACGTACAGACGGACAAACACTGTTCCAGACAGTTTTGCCCTATGGGCTACTCTGTAAAAACTACATTTTCTCTCCATCTTCCTGTATTCTTTTCATACTGTATTCTGTTCCTCCTCCTTTATTCTCTTCTTCCTCCTTTATTCTGTTCCTCCTCCTGTATTCTCTTCCTCCTCATTCCACCCTGTATCCTCATCTCACCCCCGTATCCTCATCTCACACCCATATACTCCGTATCTCTCCCCCTCCCCCTCCCCTGTATCTCTTCCCTCTCTCCTCCATATCTCTTCCCTCTCTCCTCCATATCTCTTCCCTTTCTCCTCCTCCATATCTCTTGCCTCCCTTCCATACTCTCCATCATCTCCTCCATACCCTCCATCCTCTCATCCATACCCTCCATCCTCTCCTCCATAGCCTCCATCCTCCCCTCCATACCCTCCATCCTCCCCTCCATACCTTCAATCCTCCCCTCCATACCCTCCATCCTCCCCATTCTCCCTCCATACGCTCCGCCCTCTCCTCCATACCCTCCATCCTCCCCATCCTCCCCTCCATACCCTCCGCCCTCTCCTCCATACCCTCCGCCCTTTCCTCCATACCCTCCGCCCTCTCCTCCATACCCTCCGCCCTCTCCTCCACACCCTCTGCCCTCTCCTCCACACCCTCCACCCTCTCCTCCACACCCTCCGCCCTCTCCTCCTTACCCTCCGCCCTCTCTTCCTTACCCTCCGCCCTCTCCTCCATACGCTCCGGCCTCACCTACATACCCTCCGGCCTCACCTCCATACCCTCTGCCCTCTCCTCCATACCCTCCGCCCTCTCCTCCATACCCTCCGTCCTCTCCTCCATACCCTCCGCCCTCTCCTCGAGACCCTCCGGACTCACCTCCATACCCTCCGTCCTCTCCTCCATATCCTCCGCCCTCCCCTCCATACCCTCCGCCCTCTCCTCCATACCCTCCGCCCTCTCCTCCATGCCCTCCGGACTCACCTCCATACCCTCTGTCCTCTCCTCCATATCCTCCGCCCTCCCCTCCATACCCTCCGCCCTCCCCTCCATACCCTCCGCCCTCCCCTCCATACCCTCCGCCCTCCCCTCCATACCCTCCATCCTCCCCATCCTCCCCTCCGCCCTCTCCTCCATATCCTCCGCCCTCCCCTCCATACTCTCCGCCCTCCCCTCCATACCCTCCGCCCTCTCCTCCATACCCTCCGCCCTCCCCTCCAGCCTCCCCATCCTCTCCTCCATACCCTCCGCCCTCGCCTCCATACCCCCTCTGCCCTCTCCTCCACACCCTCCGCCCTCTCCTCCACACCCTCCGCCCTCTCCTCCATACCCTCTGCCCTCTCCTCCTTATCCTCCGCTCTCTCCTCCTTACACTCCGCCCTCTCCTCCTTACCCTCCGTCCTCTCCTCCTTACCCTCCGCCCTCTCCTCCTTACCCTCCGCCCTCTCCTCCATATCCTCCGCCCTCACCTCCATACCCTCCAGCCTCAACTCCATATCCTCTGCCCTCTCCTCCATATCCTCTGCCCTCTCCTCCATACCCTCCGCCCTATCCTCTACACCCTCCGCCCTCTCCTCCATATCCTCCGCCCTCACCTCCATATCCTCCGTGCTCTCCTTCATATCCTCCGCCCTCTCCTCCATACCCTCTGCTCTCTCCTCCATACCCTCCGCCCTCTCCTCCATATTCTCTGCCCTCTCCTCCATATTCTCCGCCCTCTCCTCCATATTCTCCACCCTCTCCTCCATAACCTCCGTCCTCTCCTCCATAGCCTCTGTCCTCTCCTCCATATCGTCCGCCCGCGCCTCCATATCCTTCGCCCTCGCCTCAATATCCTCCACCCTCTCCTCCATAGCCTCCACCCTCTCCTCAATATCCTCCGCCCTCTCCTCCATGTCATCCTCTGCCCCTCCTCCTCCATTTCATCCCCAGCCACCCTCCTCCATTTCATCCTGTGCCCCCTTCTCCATGTCATCATGTCCCCCCCCCCCCCCTCATGTCATCCGCTGGCCCCTTCCCAATGTCATCCTCTGCTGCCCTCCTCCATGTCATCCTTTGCTCCCTCTTCCATATCAGCCCCTGCATCCTCCTCTTCCATATTCTCTTCAATCTATAGCCTTATCACCCTCTCCATCCTCCTCTTTCATGTCTTATTAGTCCCCTACCGGTGTACACCGGAGGGGACTATAGGTTTGCTGTCAGTCTGTCAGTCTGTCAGTCTCAGTCTGTCTGTCTGTCAGTCTGTGAGTCCGTCTGTCCGTCTGTCCGTCTGTCAGTCCGTCACGCAAAGAACAGTTTTCCGGACTTTTTTTCTAAACTCTTAATGCTAATGATTTCAAACTTGGTACATGGTTTCCTCATGATAAGTTACAGATAAAGTTCGAACTTCACGACGTTTCGATCATTTTTGACAAAGTTATGGCACTTTGAACTTTGGTAATTTCCCCAACAGTTTTCTGGACGACAGACTGCTGGTAGAGGACATGTATTGCAGCGCATTACTCAGAATGCTTGTTCATCCTCCCTCCTCCTGCATATACTCCATCTCTTCTCCTCCCATCCTCTCTTTCCTCTGCCCATCCTCTATTTCCTCCTCCCAGCCTCTCTCCCCTGGTTAGCTCATTCCCTTGCTTTTTGTGGGCCGATTGTCATATGGCTTGCCATTTTACCCATTGTCTACTTGCTCCTTCATGAGCCTCGATTTTCTAAACTAAAAGGGATATTCTTTCAGTTATCAAAAGGTGCTTAAAGGGTTTTTCTTTGTTATCAAAAAGTGATTAAATGGATAATTAACCTTTAGGAGTGAAGCTCATTGTGTTTGTTTGTATTCTTTATTTGCTTATTAGGCCGAGAAATATATATTTCCGGTCTCTGGTCAGCGCGCGCATCGATTTTGACCCTGCGCGTCAACAATGTTTTTTTTTCAAATTTGGTATCGACGTTCGCACACGGTTCTCCCCTACCAAACTACGTTTAGTTTGTCCAAATCCAACCAGCCGTTCCAAAGATATGAGTAGTTTTGTGTGCCGTGACGTCATGAATCCAATCGGCTGGATATTATTTATTGAAACGAAGACGTTCTTTGTCGGGTTCGTGTGAAGCAACCAGAAGGCTGAGAGAGCTGCGGGCTACACGATGACGTTTGCAGCATCAAAATCGATTCAGCGGTTTGGCAGATAGATAAATTAATTAATGTGATCCGTTTACCCTATGACGTCACCACGAGTTTCTGAATTACATGTCCTGCGTAAATACGAATCCATTTTTTTGAAAATAAACATCGTCTCGCGGTTCGTCCAGGATATCGCTATGACCACAAGCCCCACAAAGTCGGGAGTGGTCTCAAAATTTGTGCATTTATTCACACTACACGAAGACCTTTACGGCGTCGAAATCCGACCGGTGGTTTGGGAGATAAATGAAGAAATGTGATCCGTTTACGTTATGACGTCACCACGTGCATCGTGTCATCCCGTGCACGAACAGCTTTCCAGGGGGTGTAGTCATTTGCGCATGCGCGGTCTTTTCAGCGTTGAAGTCTTTCAGACCACTTACGCATGCGCAGTGTTGACGCGATCGACGCATTGGAATGTTTGTTGGTACGGCGAGGCGATCTCGAGAACGAAATGGCAGTCAATAATATGCTTGAAGAACTTAATGATTTTCAGAATAAATACATTTTAAAATGACTTAAGCTTGTGTTCATTATTTACAAAAAAAAAGGCCTACCAGTCCCATTGGCTGTCTTTAATTTCTCTCTGGACGGCGCCACAGCAGATGAGGAGGACCGCAAGGCATGAGGGCACAAAAAAACACCTCTATATGTGCAATCCATGCTTTTAAAAAAGAAAGAAAAAAAAAAAAACCGCATCGCCGCATCAGTTCTGGAACTTTGGTCTGACCAGAGACCAGCAATATATATTTTTTGGCCTACCTCCACCACCAAAAAGCAAGGGTGGAAATCACTCCATTTATGATGACGAAACGTCTGATGCCCGACGTGGAGATCGGTTTCTGAGATTTGGGAAATGGAATGTAGGGACAATGACAGGGATATTAGGAGAAGCGGTGGAAGTATTGGTCAGAAGAAGAGTGGACATATGTTGTGTGCAGGAGACGAGATGGAAGGAAAGTGGTGTGAGAATGGTGAAGCGTGGGCAGGGACAGAAATACAAGTTTGTGTGGCAAGGGTGCCCAGAAGGCGCACATGGTGTTGGTGTCCTGTTTTCTGAGGAGTTTGTAGACAGTGTGGTGAGTGTGACTGGAGTGAGTGAAAGGTTGATGATGGTGAAAATGATGATTGGAAAGCTCTTGGTGAACGTCATCTCGGGATTTGCTCCGCAGGTTGGTCGGAGCGATGAAGAGAAGGACAAGTTCTGCTGTGCGATGGAGAAGCTGATGGAAAACGTGAAAGATGATGAAGTTGTTGTGGTAGGAGGAGACCTAAATGGACATGTGGGAAGGAGTATGGCCGGTTTTGAGGGAGTTCATGGGGGTTACGGATATGGTGTGAGAAATGGAGAAGGTGAAAGGATTTTGGAGTTTGCTGATGTAGCTGATTTGTTGATTTGTAATACTCAGTTCCAGAAAGAGGATAATAAGCTTATTACATACACGTCAGGTGGGTCGACGACAACCGTTGACTACCTGATGGTGCGTAGGTGAGATAGGGGGCACCTCCGGGACACAAAGGTGATCCCTGGGGAGGAGGCTGTTTCACAGCACCACTTGGTTGTCTGCGACATAAGGGTGAAAGGTGTGAGGAGACCTCGGCGGGTGAAGTACCAACCGAGAATGAAGGTGTGAAGGTTGAAAGAGGTGACAGTGAGGAAGGCATTAAAAGAGAGGCTGAGTATGGTCGAGGATGATGTGGTTGAGCTTGAAAGTGGTTCGATGTGAATGAAAGATAGTCTGTTGGGAGCCGTTGGTGAGGTATGTGGATGGACAAAAGGACCACCGAGGCACTCGGAAACATGGTGGTGGGATGATGAAGTTGGATAGAGGATTGATGAGAAGAGGAAGAAGCTCAAGGAGTGGCAGAAGGCGATAGGGTACGGGGGCAGAAAAGGCAGAGCATGAAAGTTATAAGGCAACCAAGAAGGCTGCAAAGAAAGAGGTAGCGAAGGCGCAGGAGGCATGTAGGAAAATGTTTGGAGAACGCTTGGATTCGGAAGAGGGTCAGAGAGCGGTATTCAGGATTGCAAAGCAGATAGCGAAAGAGAGGTGTGATGTGATGGGGGTGAGTTGCTTGAAGGATGAAGTGGGACAAATCGTTGTGGACCCAGATGGAATTAAAGGAAGATGGAAGAGATATATGGAAATGCTGTTGAATGCAGAGAATGAATGGGATGGCAACATAGAGAGTAACCCAGGTTTAGGACTGGCAGAGAAGATAATTGAGAAGGAAGCTGAGGAAGCGATAAAAGCATTGAAGAGTAGAAAAGCGGGAGGGCCGACGGGAGTTGTGGGAGATATGTTGAAGGCAGCAGGAAGTTGGGGTGTGAAGAGAACGACAGAGATCTGTAATCTGGTGGTGAAAGAAGGCCGCATTCCAGTGGATTGGGAACTGAGTACCCTCGTCCCTCTATACAAGGGGAAATGTGACCCTCTGGACTGTGGCTCGTATCGAGCAATAAAGTTATTGGAGCATAGAATGAAGGTATTGGAAAGGGTGCTGGAGAGGAGGATAAGGAAGAAAGTGAAGATTGACGAAATGCAGTTTGGATTTATGCCAGGAAGAGGAACGACAGATGTGCTTTTTATTGTAAAGCATTTGCAGGATAAGTACATGGAGAAAAGGAAGAAGTTGTTTCTTGGGTTTTTTGATGATCTGGAGAAAGCATTCGATAGGGTTCCACACGAAGTAGTGACATGGGCATTGAGGAAGTTAGGAGTGGAGGAATGGTTGATCAGTGTCGTCATGGCAATGTACAAGAGAGCGCGCACAGCTGTAAGGACGAAGGACGGGAACAGTGGTGAGTTTAAGGTGAAGGTGGGAGTGCATCAGGGGTCGGTACCAAGTCCACTAATTTTTGTAGCTGTGATGGAGGTGCTGGCTCGGAATGTAAAGGAGGGTTTGCCATGGGAGTTGTAGTTTGCAGATGATCTGGAGTTGATTGCGGAGCGTGTGGATGGACTGAAGGAGAAGATGAACAAGTGGAAGGAATGTATGGAGACAAAAGGTCTGAAGGTGAATATCGGAAAGACGAAGGTGATGGCAAGTGGTAAAGCATGTCGTGAGGTGGAAAGAACTGGGAAGTGGCCGTGTGCTGTGTGCAGGAAGGGTGTAGGAGTGAACTCCATTCAATGTACAATGTGCGCAGAGTGGGTTCATCAAAAATATAGTGGTTTGAGAGGATCATTAACCAGTGTGGCAGCTACATTCAAGTGTAAGGTGTGCACAGAGGGAGCTGCAGAGGGAGGAAATGTTGAGTTGGATCTTGGAGACGGCTTGAAGCTGGAAGGTGTGAAAACATTTTGCTACCTCGGAGACATGCTGAATGGAGAAGGTGGATCAGACTCTGCAACGGTTGCTCGAGTGAGATGTGCATGGAAGAAGTTTCGGGAACTTAGTGGCGTGCTGACGAGGAGGGGAGTGTGGTTGAAGCCGAAGGGAAAGGTGTATGTTGCCTGTGTGAGAAGTGTTATGATTTATGGGAGCGAGACATGTTTAATGAATGTAGAGCAGCAACGAAGGCTGGAAAGGGTGGAAATGGGAATGGTTCAGTGGATGTGTGGAGTATCGTTGAAAGAGAGGAAGACAAATGATGAATTGCGAAAGATGATGGGAATAGAGCCTGTGATGGATGCTGTGAAGAGAAACAGGTTGAGATGGTTTGGTCATGTGTTGAGGAAGGATGAAAGTGACTGGTTGAGAAGAGTGATGGAAATGAATGTAGAAGGACGTAGAGGACAGGGAAGACTGAGAAAGACTTGGCTAAAGATGGTGGAAGAAGAAATGCGGGCAATGGGGTTAACAAGGGGAGATGCAAAAAATGGGGCAAAATGGAGAAGATTGTCATGGGGCCCGCAAGGCTAACCCCCGCTCTAGCAGGGAAAATGTTGTGTTGTTGTCCCTCCACCACCAAAGGTGGACGGATGTGGTTTTCATCCCTGCCTGTTCGTCTGTTTATCTGTCTGTGAGCAGGATATCTCAAAAGGTTGTTGACCGATCTGGATGAATTTGGTGGACAGGTTGGATGTGTGACGTGACAAGGACAAATTGATTCGATTTTGGTGAATAATCGGATCTGGATACAGATACAATAATTTTTAAAGTGATTCTTCATCATTGAGAGATGGAGCCAATAGCAATATCTTCTTTAATACAAGTTCGAGGCTCGTTGAAGGGCTAGGACACAGAACAGATCAGCACACAACACAGCAAGGGGAACAGGGAACAACTGGAGAAAGGGGAAACCAACAGCATGGCGGAGGGAGAAGGTACACAGAGACGGACAATGAGGGGATGCAATAAGCAAAGTTTTGGATAAACAAGATGGATACATAAGCAAAGTTTTGGGAGGGATTAGGGGTAATTTCACTGGTGTAGAAAAAAAAATCATGTTTTTGGTCGGGGTGGAGGGGAGGGGGTGGGGGACAGGAACAGCAGAATTGAAGGACAAGATAGTGGGAGATGGACAAACAATGGGTGTGAGGAATGAGGGCAGGAGAGGTCGCATGGTGTGGACAAGATGGATCCGGAAGGGAACTCCAAGGAGGGAAAAATGTAAATTTGGAAGGATGGGTTCATTCCTGGTGGAATTTTTTTGCCATCATCCAAACTTGCTTTCGGTAGGAATCATGTGGATTTGCGATGGTGCGCCATTCATTGACTTTGTAAATGTAATGGACAGTGTGATGTGATGTTCTCACCCCCTCCCTTCTCCTGTTTAATTTAAAAAGTGTTTATTCTGGCTTGTTGTTCTCTGTTTGCAGCATGAAAATAGGAATCATGGAATAGCACGAGGAAGCATACTTTTTTGACATTTGTGTTCCCTGCCACGGGCAGAGAACAGGAACAGATTTGGAGGAAAAAGAAGGAAAGTGGGCATTGGTGAAAGGTTGGCAATTTTTGCTGCTGTGGAAAATGGCAGATCCCATCATGGACCTCTTTGAAGAGGGAGGCCTTTTCGATTCTGAAGGGCTTTCAGGGCTTGCTGGTGGGGAGTTTTCTGACCCAGGTGGTGGGGATACAATAGAGTTGCAGCCTATTGAGCCAAACTATGTTGGTATTCCCCCCAGCACAGCCAAACTTCACCACTTTGACCAATTTCCGTCATTTGAGCAGCAGCCGAAGTTTGCAGCAGTTGACCAGGGAAATGGCATGACGACTGGCAGCTTGCACTATTCCACAGTGGTGCCACCCCCAGCTGGCCAGTACAATGTTTGCCAGCCTTTTGTAAATGCAGACCCTCTTTGGGGAGGCCAGTCTTCGGGTGGAAATGTTCCAGCGACCAATAACTTTGGAGCTGCAGTACCACCACGCCCCATAGCTCCTCAAGTGCAGCAACAGCAACAACAGCAGCAACAGCAGCAGTTGGCATACATGCAAACACGCCACAACTATGCCGTAACACAAGGACAGCAACCTCCGCATATAAGTCCTTATCAGGATAACGTAGGACCACGGCCAGCATTTGCAGGTACACCCGTGCAGGGTGGAATTGCTCAGGCTCGACCATCTCCACAACTTCATGGCATGCCCCAAGCACCAGTCTATACCCATGCTCCACTGACGAATGTTGTGCCGACTCGTCCGGCAGGTGGTTACATTCAAGTTGCTCAGCGTCCCGAAATGCTTCGGCAGGCCGGATACCCACCGCAAGGTCAGGTTCTGTCAATGGGGCGTTCACCACAGGGTCAGACCCCGATGCGTGCAATGACTGCTCCACAACATGCTGTCACTTCGGGACACTATGGCCACCAATATAGGTACGGCCCACCTGGGAACAGTGGTGGGCGCCCTTTGGATAGTTCCGGTGTTGTCTGTAGCTTTCCAGGTGAACCTGCGCAGCAGGCCACCTTTCCGCACTCCAATATTGTGCATCCCCCCCAGCCAACTGGCACCAGTGTGTGCACCTCAAACCCCCCAAGCCAAATGAGCCAGTTGCTAGCTATGCAGACCCCATCCCCAAGCACTGGGAACGAGCAGAAGTATAACACTCAGGGATTGTTCACCGCATCGCCTGGGAATGCTCCTGGCCATGTCCGGGTGCAGCCTCCCATCCAACCGCACCAAAGCACGCCTGCTAGTTTCCCTCGCCTGCATCCTCCTCAGCACCAGGTGGGTGAGCGTGGGATGTTTTGAGAACCCATCAATTGAACACAACAAAGTTGTTGAAACTGATTTCATCTACCTTCTTATATAAGCATTGATGTTCCATGAATCGTTACCTAGTGATTGTGTTTAAAATGACAAATAGCACTTTTAAGTGCTATTATTATTTATACTTTTGCATGATATGTACAAATTTGATTATGCTTCCACCAACGAAGTTACTGGAGGCATTATATTTTTTGGTTGTCCATCTGTCCGTCCATCTGTCCGTGATAGGTTTTCTTTTCCACGATAACTTGAGAACAACTGAAGGGATCTCAGTCAAACCTGGTGCAGGTTTATATATTGAAGTAGAGATGAACTGATTAGATTTTGTGGTCAAAGGACAGAGGTCATGTTATGTAAAAATCCTGTTACCACGATAACTTGTCAACCAGTGATGGGATTCTGACCAAAGTTGGGATGAGTATGTATTATGATGCTAACCACCTTTAGAGGCCATTTAGAGGTATTATGATGCTAAGATGAACTGATTTGATTTTGGGATCAAGAGGTGAAAGGTCAAACTCTGTAATAGCTTTATAACTTGAGAATGGCTGAAGGGATCTAATTCAAACTTGGTACAGGTATGTATAATGATGTAAAGATTAACTGATTCAATTTTGGGGTCAAGAGGTCAAAGTCTAATAGGTTTATAATTTGATAATAGCTGAGGGGATCTAATTCAAACGTGGTACAGGTATGTATAATGATGTAAAGATAAACTGATTAGATTGTGGGGTCAAGAGGTCAAAGGTCAAATATCGGATTTCCCGTCAGGGAAAAATTCTGCTACTGAGCTAACTTGTGAACCAGTTGTGGAATTTTCACGAAACGTGGTATAATTATATATTATGATGCAAAGATAAACTGATTCGATTTTGGGGTCAATATGTCAAAGATCAGAGGTCATGTTAAGTTGCAATTATTTTGTTACTGCGATAACTTAACAATGGCTGGAGGATTGAAATCAAACTTGGTACAGGTATGTATCATGATGAAAATATGAACTGATTAGGTTTTGGGGTCAAGATGTCATAGGTCAGAGATCATGTTAAGTAAAATCTATGTTGCCACACCAACTTCTGAACAAGTGATGGGATTTTGAACAAATTTGGTAAAAGTATATATGATGCAAAGATGAACTGATGGGATTATGGTATGAAGAGGTCAAATGTCAGGGGGTCAGGGCAGGTAAAAATGTGATGACTTGAGAACTGCTGAAGGGATTTAAATCAAACTTGGTACAGGTATGTACGAGTACAATGATGTAAACATGAACTGATTAAATTTTGGGGTCAATAGGTCAAAAGTCAGAGGTCATGTTAAGTCAAAATAATGTGGCTGTGCGAACTTGTGAACAAGTGATGGGATTTTGAACCAAACTTGGTATGAGTATATATATATATATATACATACTGTTACGCAACCGCGATTAACACCACAGTTGCGGATGGCCGATTGCGAGGCTTTACACTCCCGAGGCGAAAACTCAATGGCGGATTCCAAATCAACACAAAGTTAAACGCGCGGAATGGCGGACACAGCAAGCTCTGCAGCCTTATCTATTAAAATCAACACCCAGGAGACTGCGTTCAGATATATACAGAAAATAATATAAGGATTTATTATTGAAAAGTAATAACAGTAAAAAAAGCATGCGCCGGTAATACTAATCTTCTATCTATAATTCCAGTAATCTCTGTGTGTGTGTGTGTATGTGTGTATGTGTGTGTGTATGTGTGTGTGTCTGTGTGTTTGTCTGTGACCGCTGTTTCTCGACAACCACGGGTCCGATATACTTGAAACTTGCCAGGTATATTGCTGGGGACCTGAGGATGTGCCTTTTCAAGGTTTCATATTAATCGGAGAAGTAGTTACCGAGCTATGGCGATTTAGCCGTTCGCTTTGGCTTTGCGAATGGACCAAACCATTTCATGTAAATCGAGGGGGGGGGGGTTCTGTGGTCGTTCGCTTTGGCTTTGCGAATGGACCAAACCATTTCATGTAAATAGAGGGGGGGGGGGGGTTCTGTGTTCGTTACTGCCACGCGGTTTGGAATGTTTTTCCTTTTCATTTTTTTTTTTTTTGGCAAGGAACGGGCACCCACGTACGGGCACGTCCTAGTCTATCTATAATTCCAGTAATCTCTGTGTGTGTGTGTGTATGTGTGTGTGTATGTGTGTGTGTCTGTGTGTTTGTCTGTGACCGCTGTTTCTCGACAACCACGGGTCCGATATACTTGAAACTTGCCAGGTATATTGCTGGGGACCCGAGGATGTGCCTTTTCAAGGTTTCATATTAATCGGAGAAGTAGTTACCGAGCTATTAGTAAAAGTAACGCAAGCCGTTCGCTTTGGCCTTGCGAATGGACCGAACCATTTCATGTAAATAGAGGGGGGGGGGGGGTTCTGTGGTCGTTCGCTTTGGCTTTGCGAATGGACCAAACCATTTCATGTAAATAGAGGGGGGGGTTCTGTGGTCGTTACTTTTTTTTTTTTTTTTTGGCAAGGAACGGGCACCCACGTACGGGCACGTCCTAGTAACTCTAATAAGCCTAAATTGGGATCCCACGCACAACAGATTCCAAACACGATACGAGGGAGATGAATACGAAAATAACATGTCTTTTAGTTTTATGCAAAGTGTATTCGCGGGTACGGCCTTATCTCGTCCTTGTCGTCTTGGTGGCCGCCGTCCAACACCCGGCTCCTTTCGTCCCGCGGCACGCCTCGCTCCAAGTTCCACGGCCCCGAGCACCACCAGGCCTCGTCGGTTCAACGGCACACCCACACCACGAGCTCCCTTGCTCCAAAGGTCCCACGCAGGGCTGCACAAAGCAAACGACTCCACTTGACTCGACTCTCTGCGGGAGTGCTGGCGCGGGAGTGCTGGCAGCCAACTGCCAAGTGCCAAGTGCCAGCTGCCAACTCCTCAGTGCCAACTCTCAGTGCCAACTCTCAGTGCCAACTCTCAGTGCCAACTCTCAGTGCCAACTCTCAGTGCCAACTCTCAGTGCCAACTCTCAGTGCCAACTCTCCGTGCCAACTCTCTGGTGTCAACTCTCCGTGCCAACTCTCCGTGCCAACTCTCGGTGCCAACTCCCAGTGCCAACTCTCAGTGCCAACTCTCAGTGCCAACTCTCCCAAAGGGCGTCCGACCGTCGATCATATCTCTGGCCGATGACGTCACATTGGCGCACTCCTCAGCCAATAAAAAACCTCCCAACTCGCCGGCTCGCCCAGGTCACGCCCTCTGCGGCATCACTCCACTCTCCCGTCCCCGACCCCCGCGGTCCTTGTGTTATAACACGTGCCAGGCGAGGTTTGTAGGCCTTGGAGGTGTAAACGGTGGCGGCCAATTGTGGCGGTGGTTTTGGCCTGGTTTCCTGTCCGTTTGTTCCGAAGTCATTGTCAGGGAAAGGAATTATTTAATGTTGCGCTAAGGACCTAACTAATGTTTATGTGGTTTGGAGTGCCATAATGGACAAAGGTTTGACTACTAGGTGAAACTCACAGGGGCGTTACCTTTAATCCCTCACTATTTAACACCCGAATCTCCAGGTAGATCCACAAATTTTTTTTTTTTTTTTTTTTTTTTTTTTTTGGTATACAAGATCGAGGCTCGTGTTAGAGCGAACATTAATCACACAGAAAGACAAACCGACACATAAAACATATAACATCGGGAGCGGTAGACAAGATGGGGAGAGAGAGGGAAGGATACAAACACAACATTTGAGAGCAGGGACCGAGAGACATGGAGACATCGAGAGATCTGAGAGAGGGCGAGGGCTTTGGGGGGGGGGGGCATGGGAAGGGGGCGGTGGGAGAGGTATAAAACATATGGACACTGCCAGGACTTCCAGGAAAGAAGTTGGAATTTCAAACAAGGTGGATCTGGGGTGAATGAGCGGGGGTAGAAAAGATCAAGGTTTTGGATGGGGGAAGATAAGAGATGGTGGTGAACAGCTGTTTTAAAGACCTGGAGGGAGGAGTGGGATTGAAGGGAGTGAGGGAGTTTGTTCCAGAGGCGGGAGAAAAGAGGAATGAAAGAGTGAAGGTGAGCAGAGAGCCGAGATTTCAGCAGTTTAACCATCAGAGGGTTGCTGGCAGATCTTGTGCGACCTGTAGGAATATTTGGGGGACAGAGCACAGAGAGCTGGGGGTGCAAGGCCGGAGAGGAGTCGGTAGAAGACAGAAAGACCACCTACCTGCCTGCGGTGAGTGAGTGAAAGGCCCTCAGAGATAGCTTCATCGCGGGAGATTCCAATAATTCTGAAAGCTTTGGTTTCAACAGCGTGAAGCCGAGCTAGGTGTGAGGCAGGAGCACCGGCCCATAGGGGAGAACAGTATTCCATTGAGCTGCGGATGAAAGCCTTGTATGTGGTGAGGAGCTCAGGTGTGCCGAGGAAGGACTTCGCACGACGGAGGATGCCCAGTCGGCGACTGGCTTTGGAGGCCAGCTTGGAAATGTGGTTTTCCCAAGAAAGATCATGGCAGATAGTGAGACCCAAAAACTTGAGCGACAGAACTTCTTGGAGAGGATTGTTGAGAAAGTAGATGGGAGGGTTGTCCAGTCGATCTTTTCGGAGAGACATAGTAAGAGTGTGAGATTTGTCAGGATTGAAAGACATGTTCCACTTGTTTGACCAGTCTGTGATTTTGTCCAGGTCTTCAGAGAGTGAGGAGGCAGCAGACTGCCGATCTGAGGGAAGAGGAATGGAGCGGCAGAGAGTGGAGTCATCAGCAAAGAGATAGAGAGGATTTTCGAGAGAGTCGGAGAGATCATTGATGAAGACCAGAAAAAGCACGGGGCCCAGAACACTGCCTTGGGGAACTCCAGCCTGAACAGGAAGAGGAGATGAGAGAAACCCATTCAGGGCCACACGTTGACGACGACTAGAGAGGAAGTCCGCCAGCCATGTGTGGAGATTTCCATGGATACCAAAGGAGGAGAGTTTGGTGAGCAGAGCGGGGTGCCAGACCGTGTCGAAGGCACGTGATATGTCGAGGGAGACAGCTCTAATTTCCTGTTTGGCATTGAGGACCTCCATCCATTGTTGAGACCTCCAATCATACATATTACCCCGACAAACGCCTAAACATCAAGAACTTATTACATGTAGAGTCCCTGTCACGACAGTCGAATACCTACCTATCAGATCTACCTCGCTCTGGATGTTGCTCTACCAAAATTCATAACACAGCCCCCCCCCCCCCCCCCTGGAACCGTAGCTCCTGCAAGGTTCACCGCAGGCGCTACCATTCCAGCCTTAACACTTTCTGTCACATACTTAATTAACCTATGAAATAAATCAGGAAGGGCTGTGGGAAGTGAGTCGGACTACCTACCTACACTTCCTTAACATGCTAAACCCCTTAACCATCATGCAACTAGGTACATTGATCTTCATTCCATCGCTCCTGTGGAGGGAGGAAACAACCAACACGCAACACTAACTTAACCACAAAACTTAACCATAACCAGAAAATTCCAAAAACTCTATAAACATTTGTACCGACCCCACTCTACAGACCGCGTCCCCCGGTGGATGCCACAAGACACAACCTTACCTGCGGGGCCATCCCCAATGCATCCCCCTAAATTTCCACGGGCCCTGTCCAGATGTTACAGGTGAGTGACATGGCTCGGTGGATTTCGCCCACCTTCGTACAACACAACCCCTTAACCACTCATTCTCATTCCATAGGTCATCAAGGCATTTCAAAAATCAATAAGGTTCTTCTCAATACACCCCCCCCCTGCAGGACCATGGCATTGATGTCATTCGCATGTGTGTGCATTCCTCAACTAGGCAGCGGGGAGGTACCGCACAAAAAGATGGTGGGGGCGCATCAGGCTGTGGTGCCCGCAGTCCCAAAAACAAGTCAACCGACTTACAAGTTCATTGCCCCCCCCCCCCTTTACCTCTTGGCCCCGTGACAGCCCAACAGCCCCTTTCCGCCGTTACCTCACCGGTGAGGGTCTCCACACACACCAGGCTCCTTTGCCTCCTGCTTCCGCGCAGCAACACGGGTCGCCGGGGGACTTCCTCACCCCGCGGCGTCCAACCAGACCCTCCACCGACGAGCTCCAATTTCCAGTTACCACCGGCTGCCAGGGGTAATTGCCGCAGAGGGGGGCCCGCAGGCATCGCTCCTCAGAGCTTGCTCTGTACCTGCGGACACACACACCTTCCCCACCCACAAGACCCCAAAACACACTTCCTCCCCCGCTGCCATTCAATTCTCCACACAACTCAGCACAATTCAGTACAATTCTTGGTGTAAAAGGTGTTACAAGGCTTGCCATGGCCTGCCAATGTGAAATCCCATTCACAGTTCGAATCATTGAATCCTTACACATTTCCATTAGCACATTTCCAAAAAGCACAATTATCACCCTTCATTATCTCCAATAATCATCACTCACTCTCTCCAGGTTCCACTCTCACAACCACATCAAAACACAGAACCACAACACAAAAACATACGCCACCCACAAGACACTGTGTGGCCCCCATTCCATCCCCTCACCGGCCATGTCATCACTCTCACCCGCCTCCCAACTCCAAATTACATGTCCCCAATTTCCCAAAGCAAGTCCTGAAGCCTGGGACAGTACTCCTTAAAACACTCACCTCAAGTGCAGGTAGTTGCAGGTTGGTCGGGTTCAAGAGTGTCATCCACCCTCAAAATCCCAAAATTTCACATTGGGCCTACCAAATACTCCCAAATTTCTCTTTTGTCCCCACTACACTGGCAGGTATGTGGATCCGCATCCAACGTGATCCTCGCTACACAACTACCTGTGGCCACGACAGCTCTGCACCTCTACCGTGCAAGGGTCTCCGGGACAAGGTGAGCAGTCAAAACGCCAACATGGCCCATGAGTGTCCATAAGGGCGCGACCCACCATCCATCCTTCGGCCCCCCTGCGAGGAACACAGCTGCAGCAGCCCCAGCTGGCCAATGTGGTGAGCACTTGCTGCCACAACACACACTACCGCACACACAACCTCGGCCCTGGGGGGCACGGTCGCAGAGCGTGGCATTCCTACAGCCACGTCCCCTGCACCTCCCCATCATCCCCCAGTCCGACTACAGAACTGCAGCCCCCCAGTGCTCACCCACACTTGACCACACCAAGGTCCAGTCAACAGCCATGCTCCACCAGGAGACCCACCCAGAAGACATGGTCCACACACCTCGGAAACGCACAGCACCACGTTGACCCTCAGGCTACACAACTACATCCCCATCATCCCGCGTCCCAAATATCAGCACAGTTGCCCCCGCAACCAGTTGAAAGCTGTGTCTTGCTACCCTATTAATTTCATCACAGCCTCCAACACGTTGGTCTGCACACCTGGATCAATAATGGCGTCACTGTACAGTGTCAATCGTGACATTTCAAAATCCACCCTTAAATTTGCATCTAACCCACAGATTACCCATGCCAACCATTTGTCACATTTCACTAACCTCACCAAAGAAGGATGCTTTGCCATACACGTGCCAGCCGAGCATGGCCCATATGCTCGGCTCGTTACACATCTCCCGATTCACATCCCCATGGCTCTCTTCCCAACCCGAGAGTCCATAAATCATAACGGAGCATCTGTGGAAGGTCACTCACACCATCACGTTCCACAGATGCCCCAATGGTTGTCCGGCAGGCTATCTCCATCCCTGTCCATTCGGTTTGACCCGCGTCCATCGACCAACACGGCATGGCAGGTCATCACATGCCAGTTGTCCCAAAGTCTCAGGGAGAGGGTGTCAGGTCGCATGCCCGGGTGATCACTACATCAGGCCCAAGCTGGCCATCTGCGGTGCCACCACCAAAGCGCGACCCACAACACCTCCCCCTAGTGGTCCTCAATAAATGCCAACCCAGGCTTGAGAAACCACCTCGGACCCCTCTGGAGGTCTTAACCCCCACCAGGGTCCGGTGACCCTGCCGGCCCGAGCCACCAGCTCGGACGGCGCCCCGACGGACAAGGGACGCCACACTCCACCAGACCCCCCGTGGGACCCAGGTCGTACCTCGACACCCAAGGCTGGACCCCACGTCCAAATCTCGCCATCACAGCCCCCCAGCTGGCTGGCATACCCAAATTTTGAAAGGGGCAACTTTTGCCCGAGGCCATCACCCATGACCTCTCCATGTCCAGATCCCGCAGCCCGTGGACCAATCCCAACCATGGCTGCTCCAAATCAAGTTCCCATTGTAATTTTATTTTAAATTTTATTTTACAAATTTTCATTCCCACTGCCAAACCGCAGCTGCAGGGAACAACCTCTACCACCAGTTGTTCTGCCCCTCCCTGCAGTTGATCCAAATTCCCTACAGGGACCAAATCTCCAGAAGCTCTATCTCCCGATCCTCCAAGATCCAAATCCAGCCCGGAGCCAACACACTCCCCCAAATGGTTGTCCAATTTTGGAGCCTCTGTTTCCAAATAGCAGTGTACGGTGAGCGTCCCCTCGGTCATTCCAACCACCTCCTTGGACCAACTCACCTCTTCCCCCAGACTCCTTTGGGCCTGGACAAGCTCTACCTCCATGGGACTGTCACAGGTCTCCAGCCGCTGGATCGAATCATCCTCATCATTTCCACAAATCATTCCTGGCCCCGCCAGGCTTTGATCAATATCCCCAATAAATACCTGGTCCGGCTCCATTGCACGGACCCCCAAAAACTCTACCCCCTCTTGCTCCGCACCACCGCCCTGGTGCTGCACAATTCCAAATTCATCCCCCGGTTGGGGTGTTGTGACATCCACACGGTCCCGATAAACAACCAGGCCAGAATGTGGGAAACATTCCCCATTACAACTCTCACATTCCAAATTTCCTTCCAATTTTTCATTCCTCGCTTTCATTTGTTCATTCACTTTTCCCTCCAATCCCTCAATTTTGCTGTCCATCCCTTTGATCTGTTCTTTCAAACCCTCCTCTAATCTACCCATTTGCCCCTCCATGTTTTTTGTTTGGGCATTAATTTTGTTCTCCAATTGCTCGTTCTGAGCATTCATTTCCCCTTTCAATCCATTAATTTGGTCACTCATGTCCTTCAGTCCTTCCCTCCATTCCTTCCCCTGCGACTCCATTTTATTTTCCAGCCCGTCAATTTTATCATTTATTCCCCGAATTTCTGCAAGGTTTCGCTCACCCTGTGCGTTCATGTCTCCCATATTTTTTTAAATGTTATTTTCCATCCCTTCCATTTTTCGAAGCAATTGACCCAACATCTGGTCGGTTGTCGGGGCCGTTCCTACTGCTCCCGACTCCCCGGTGGGGGAGGGGGATAAGTTGGTGCTCGGGACGGGGGAGGTTCCAAGGCTCACCTCGACATCTAATTCCCCTATTTCCGGCTCACTCCCGACGCTGACGGAGGCCACGCTGCGTACCTCCATTTCGTCCATCTCCGACATCCGCCTTCCGGAAGATTGTTTCCCGCGCGCGTATTTCTTTTAATTCCAGTAACACAATTTAAATTTGACGAAGACGCGATATCGCGCTCCGTATGCCCAATTGATTATTAAATTTCCCCGCCTCGACTATAAAAATTTTGCGTTCGAACGTCGGGCGCAATGCACGCCCGACTGTGTCGATGTCTCGCCGCGGACAAAAAAAATTTGTCCGACGGGTTCGAATCCTACACTCCTGACACCACTTGTTACGCAACCGCGATTAACACCACAGTTGCGGATGGCCGATTGCGAGGCTTTACACTCCCGAGGCGAAAACTCAATGGCGGATTCCAAATCAACACAAAGTTAAACGCGCGGAATGGCGGACACAGCAAGCTCCGCAGCCTTATCTATTAAAATGAAACACCCAGGAAACTGCGTTCAGATATATACAGAAAATAATATAAGGATTTATTATTGAAAAGTAATAACAGTGAAAAAAGCACGCGCCGGTAATACTAATAACTCTAATAAGCCTAAATTGGGATCCCACGCACAACAGATTCCAAACACGATACGAGGGAGATGAATACGAAAATAACACGTCTTTTAGTTTTATGCAAAGTGTATTCGCGGGTACGGCCTTATCTCGTCCTTGTCGTCTTGGTGGCCGCCGTCCAACACCCGGCTCCTTTCGTCCCGCGGCACGCCTCGCTCCAAGTTCCACGGCCCCGAGCACCACCAGGCCTCGTCGGTTCAACGGCACACCCACACCACGAGCTCCCTTGCTCCAAAGGTCCCACGCAGGGCTGCACAAAGCAAACGACTCCACTTGACTCGACTCTCTGCGGGAGTGCTGGCGCGGGAGTGCTGGCAGCCAACTGCCAAGTGCCAAGTGCCAGCTGCCAACTCCTCAGTGCCAACTCTCAGTGCCAACTCTCAGTGCCAACTCTCAGTGCCAACTCTCCGTGCCAACTCTCTGGTGTCAACTCTCCGTGCCAACTCTCAGTGCCAACTCTCAGTGCCAACTCTCCCAAAAGGCGTCCGACCGTCGATCATATCTCTGGCCGATGACGTCACATTGGCGCACTCCTCAGCCAATAAAAAACCTCCCAACTCGCCGGCTCGCCCAGGTCACGCCCTCTGCGGCATCACTCCACTCTCCCGTCCCCGACCCCCGCGGTCCTTGTGTTATAACACGTGCCAGGCGAGGTTTGTAGGCCTTGGAGGTGTAAACGGTGGTGGCCAATTGTGGCGGTGGTTTTGGCCTGGTTTCCTGTCCGTTTGTTCCGAAGTCATTGTCAGAGAAAGGAATTATTTAATGTTGCGCTAAGGACCTAACTAATGTTTATGTGGTTTGGAGTGCCATAATGGACAAAGGTTTGACTACTAGGTGAAACTCACAGGGGCGTTACCTTTAATCCCTCAATATTTAACACCCGAATCTCCAGGTAGATCCACAATCATACATATTACCCCGACAAATGCCTAAACATCAAGAACTTATTACATGTAGAGTCCCTGTCACGACAGTCGAATACCTACCTATCAGATCTACCTCGCTCTAGATGTTGCTCTACCAAAATTCATAACAATACATACTACCGGTCAAAAGTTTTAGAACACCTCAATTTTCCAGTTTTTGTTGAAATTTATGCAGTTTAATGTCTCAATGTACTCTGAAATTAAGCACAGAACAAATAAACAATTGGAGATAAAAAAAGAAATCATAGAATCATTTTGTTTAACAAAATTTAATTTAAATTTTTGACTCTGCAAAGTAGCCACCTTTTGCAGATATAACCGCCGAACACACTTGTGGCATTCTTTCTACAATGGAAATCAAATATTGTTCGGGAAGTTCTTCCCAACACTGTTGCAGAAGTTCCCACAAATGTGTTGCACTTGTAGGTTGCTTTGATTTCACGCTTCTGTCCAGTTCATTCCAAACCAGCTCGATGGGGTTCAAGTCTGGAGACTGTGCTGGCAAATCCATGATTTGAATCCCACCTTCTTGTTCTTTTCCTCGAAGGTAGTTTTGACATAGCCTGGAGGTGTGTTTTGGGTCATTATCTTGCCGTAGGATGAACCCCTGACCAACAAGGCGTATACCAGGGGGTATTGCATGGCGCTGCAAAATGCTGTGGTCGCCCTTTTGGTTCAGGGTGCCAGTCGCCGACTCTGGATCCAGCAAAAGAGCCCCAGACCATCACGCTTCCTCCTCCATGTTTGACAGTTGTTGTCACACACTGAGGAACCATCCTTCCACCTACTCAACGGCGTACAAAAACCGTGCGTGATGAACCAAACATTTCAAATTTTGATTCATCGGTCCATAAGACCTTCCAGTATTCAGTAGTCCACTGGCGGTGCTTCATGGTCCAGGCAAGCCTCTTTTTCTTATTTTGCCATCTTAGCAATGGCTTTCTTACTGCCACTCGACCTGTCAAACCAGCAGCTCAGTCTTCTCTTCACAGTTGAAACTGAGATTTGCTTACTTCGACAAGTGTTGAGCTGTGCTTGAAGCTGTTGTCCTGTGAGCCGCCTATCACGCAAGCTGTTGACTCTCAGAAACTTGTTTTCTGATTCTGTTGTGGCTTTGGGTCTGCCGGACCTCCTCCTGTCAGAGTTTCCTCCAGTTTCCAATATACTACTTCCTGCAGTGCAATATTGTCCACATAATGCTTCAGAGGGTGTAATAACAGTCTGTTCCAATACTGCTTTTCTACAGACAGGGGGTTTGTAATCAAGTAATCAGCAGAGGTTGGGACACCTGTAGGAATTGTTTGCATCAACTTTCAAGGCTTAATTTACTTTCCTTGCTGCAGAACAGCTGTAAGTTATGTTATAAAAGTTAAATCCACAACATTGTCCCAATAGTAGGTTTAATGACAACTCGATCTCTGGCAACATCCTGTAAAAATACGATCAGGCAATATATCAAGATTATACAATCAAGGAGAAGTTCAGCAATTATCAATCAGTGCAAGCAAGCCTAGTTCATCTACATATACGCACCATTCGAGTCTACGTGTCACAGATTAAATGTCACAGGAATGATCCGGAGCGATGGCCGTCCGAGTTCTTATAGACGCCTCTCAGTGGTTGGAGAGAGCATAACACCTGGGTTCAACTTAGATACAATTTCATTACATTCTCCCCGCCGTTAAAACTACACTTCCGCTCAGGCAGGAATCAAGCACGCAGCAGCAATAGTAGGGCAGCGATTGTCCGTCCATGTCGGTCGGTCCATCCGTAGCGATCGGGGCGATGAATTTCCCTTCCAGCATGGGTCCGGAACCTACCGGGTACTACATCCCCAAGTCCGGAGTCCCCTGTGTCGGAGTAGCCACCCAAGTCAGGTGACGAAGGTGGCACCACAGAGCCTACAGGTTGGGGTGTATTTGGCGGCGACGTGGCCGGCAGATGCTCCATAGGCGGAGCAACGGGAGAGTCCATAGACTCGTAAGTTGGTTCGTCGATTTCCTCGCAAGGGGCCAGGTGGCGTACGGAGACAGTTGACTCGCGTCCATCAGACATCAACACACGAGCATGCTCGGGATTAGCTTGGAGTACTTGCACCTTATCCACTAGTGGATCATACTTACTCATGCGAACCGCATGTTTGAGGTAAGCCGGCCCCGGCTCTGCAAGCCAACTAGGTAAAGGTCGGATACTACCCGAACTCCTCGGGTGATGAAACATCCGTTCGTGGGGAGTTTGGTTGGTTGCCGTACACAGTAAAGTCCTGATCGAGTTCAGTGCCGCAGGTAACGACCAAGCCCATTTATCTAGGCCTCGGCCGAGGGACCTAAGGCTTAGCGTGACGGCTCTCCATATAATACCAATTAAGCGTTCGACCTGTCCATTCGCCTGCGGTCTATACGGAGTGGTATAGCTATAAGCGACATTATGCTGGAGTAAGAAGTTCCTCATCTCCTGGGACAGGAACACCGCACCTCGATCGATATGCACGTAGGCCGGATTCCCAAACATAGAAAACAAGTTCTGCAGGCACCGGATAACCGTGGCGGCTGTCATATCGACGCACGTGAAAGCGAAATGGAATCTCAAGAACTCATCAACGATATTGAGCAGATAACGAGAGTTACTCGATGCCGGTGACGCCAGCAGTGGCCCTTTGAAGTCCATCGCCAATCTCTCCTACGGCCTAGTTGCTCGGACCAGTGTTCCCATATGAGGGTTGTAAAAACGCGGTTTGAGTTCAGCACATACAGAACAATTGCGACAGATCTGGCGAATGTCTTCAACCGAGTAGGGCAAGTTACGACTACGCACAAAATGAGCGAAATGCGTCACCCCGGGATGGCACAAAGTGTCGTGCAAAGCGCGCAGATCCTCCAAAGATATGAGGCCCGCACACGTCGCCAGCCGCGATAAGGCGTCGGCAACCAGGTTATCCCTCCCAGGGCGATATTTGATTGTGTAGCAGAAATTGGCGAGTTCGATTTGCCAGCGAGTGATTTTCTCATTCTTAATGCGTTGAGCATGCTGGGTGTCATACATAAACGCAACGCTCTGCTGGTCCGTGATAATTTGGAAGCATCGTCCGAGCAAGTAGGGACGACAACGCCGAATCGACTCGACGATGGCATACGCCTCCTTTTCGACAGACGAATGTCTCCGCTCAGCGGAGGAGAGAGTTCGCGAAAAGAAGGCCACAGGGCGTCCCCCTTGGGAGAGAGTTGCAGCTATCGCATGATCCGATGCATCACTTTCCAAAACAAAAGATTTATTTTCATCAATTGTCGCCACAGCGGCGCCAGTGATGTCGGACTTAAGGCTATGGAAAGCGGCCTTGGCGGCAAGGCTCATGGGGAACGCTTCGCAGTCCACAAGTGGGCGGAGCTTCACAGAGAAATTTTGTACCCACTTAGAATAATGAGCGAACAGCCCGAGAGCACGCCCCAACGAAGCACGATCGCAGGGCGGGGCCATGTCGATCAAGGGTCACAGACGCTCCTTATCCGGAGCAACAGAGCCGTGGGTCACGGTGTACCCCAGAAGATCTATCGTGCGAGCGGAGTAACGACATTTAGCCTCATTCATAGCTAAGTGATACCTCTGCGCGACCTCGAGAAAGCGCTTCAGATTACCATCATGATGTTCCTGGTCATACCCGCAAACAGTGAGATTGTCCAGATATACAAAGACATCGGTCAAGTTCTCCGTAGCGATGAGGTTGTCCATAGCCCTCTGAAAACAAGCGACCCCGTTTGTGACCCCAAAAGGTAGCCTGGTGAACTGGTATAACCTTTGACCTGATTCAAACGCTGTATAGATGCGATCGGCCTCGGAGATGGGGATTTGAAGATACGCACTACGCAGATCAAGAGTGCTATAGACCGAATAATGGGGCACCTGTCGAACCAGGGAGTCCATTCCCAGAAGGGGGTAGGCGTCCAGCTGTGTAAACCGATTAATCGTCTGCGAATAGTCGATTACCATGCGTTTGCGATGCGCTTTGCTTCGTACCACCAGAACTTGGGCCCGCCATGGCGACCGACTAGGTTCTATGATACCTTCCTTTAATAGCTGGGCCGTTTCTTCCGTAATGAATTGCGCGTCAGCTCGTGAATAGCGTCGCGATTTAACCGCTACAGATGTGCAGTCCGTGGTCATATTGGGGAACAGCCACAGCGGCTCAATTTTCGTCCCTGCAAGAGCACACACAGCAAGCGTATCAGTGCCACCAAATTCCATTTCCAAACATCCATGTCGCTTGAGAAAATCATGTCCAAGCAAAACTTCTGCACATAATGCGGGTAAGACCATTAGATGCACATCCAGAAACATTCGTCCCTTAATCACAAGCTTCAGTCGACATTCCCCTTTTGTGCTGAGCCATAGCCCCTGAGAGGCCATAAAGATTCGGCGTCTTGTCCCAAGAATCGGCCATCCATGTTTTTGCACAAGTCAAAAATCCACATCACTATCCGTGGAACCTGTGTTGAACAAAGCTTTCGCAAAAATTCCTTCGATCATGAGTGGGATGATGGCGAGAGCCAGGCCAGGTGGACCTGTAGTTATCGAGTCGTCTAGGCGAGGCGCTCGTGCCTCGCGTGCCAGCTAAAGTCTTTCGTGCCGTTGAAGTCGTTTGTTGGCCAGTTGTGCCGCCTCCAGAGGGCGCACGTGCCACGCGTGAAGTTCCCAGGTTTCGTGCCGTTGCAGTAGCTTGTAGTTCATACGTGCAGCCTCCGGAGGGCGCTCGTGCCACGCGTGGAGTTTCAAAGCCAACATTAGCCGTTCGGGTGGCCGATCCAGGAAGTTGGCAGGGTGTCGGAAGAATGCCGGCCAAGGACGGTCGCACCGCGTACTGTCGTGTGTGCGCCACTTGTTTAGTCGGCGCGGCGAGTCTCACCAAGGTCGAGCTCTCAACTTGGGACCCACGGGAAGGGGCGATCCCCATCAAAGTCAGGCGAGGCGCGCAGCGCGCTGCTCGGTCCGCTGGCTCAGCGATAAGCACATTCATCGTCGAGCGGGCTTGTTTGCCCCGCGACGATCGGCAAACTTTTGCAAAATGACCAGGCTTTGAGCACAAATGACATGTCGCATTTTTAGCTGGGCAAACCGACCTGAGATGATTCCGATTCCCGCAGAAATAGCACGTAGCGTTACTTCCGGGCTTGGGTCCAGCTGCTGAGGCTGCCGTCAAGCCCGGATCGGGATCCTCGGGAGTGGCCGGGGTCTCCGATTCCGGCGGAGGTGCAAAGGCTGCATCCACGACCTCGGCGGTAGCTCTCTCCGGTCGAGTTTGTCGAGATGTCCCCGCAGTGACGTATGGATGTTCATACGTGTCGGATTGTTCCCGTGCTTGGGTATACACGCGAGATAGCTGGAGTGCTTCGGCGAATGTCAAATCGGCTTCTTCAAGAAGTCTCTGTCTGACGACTGGGGACCTAAGTCCTGCGACGAAAGAATCGCGTACAAGGTCATCACAGACTTGTTCATGAGTACGTACCTCCGGGGCACTCTCGGTCAGTAGACGTCGGAGGTCTTGAGCAAAGTGATCTAAAGTCTCCGTGGGCTGTTGTCGTCGTATTGCGAGCAAATGACGGGAATAGACTGCACTTCGTTGTTTTATGTAAATACGCTTCAGCTCTGCCATGGCTGCATTGAACGTCTCACATTGTTCGATTGCCCTGTACACATTACGGTGTACCTTTGATTGCAGTACTTCTAGTTTCGTTTCATCGGTGACGACTTCCTGAGCCTTGAATTGGTTATCCAAGATTTTCAGCCAATGTGTCAATTCTGCGGCCGCGTCCGCCGCTTGAGGGTCGGCTGCGAAGATCGGCACTTGGATCATTTTGTGACTCGTCATGTCGCTCGCGGACGTGGCACGTTCAAGACGAAGAGACGAATTGTCATTAATTGTTATAAAAGTCAAATCCACAACATTGTCCGAATAGTATGTTTAATGACTATTCGATCTCTGGCAACATCCTGTAAAAATACGATCATGCAATATATATATATATAACCACCTTTAGAGGCCATTTTTCCCCGCAAGCGGGGGTTGGCCTTTTTCGGGCACCGTGGTTGTTGTTGTTTTTTGGTCCCCTTTTTGAAGCAATGTTTTACGGCCGGATGCCCTTCCTGACGCCAACCCTTTTTGCCGCCTTTAACGACAAACAGGGAATTACCAGTGAACTGGTACTCAATTAGCCGACCTCGGAAGGATGACAGGCTGAGTCAACCCCCCTGGCGTTAATTCAGCAATCGACCGGGATTCGAACCCAGGATCCTAGGATCCTAAGCCGGCATCCTAGCCGCTAGCCCAACACCAGTGTTGATTAATTTGAAATAGATCAGGATTATATAATCAAGGAGAAGTTCAGCAATTATCAATCAGTGCAAGCAAGCCTAGTTCATCTACATATACGCACCATTCGAGTCTACGTGTCACAGATTAAATGTCACAGGAATGATCCGGGGCGATGGCCGTCCGAGTTCTTATAGACGCCTCTCAGTGGTTGGAGAGAGCATAACACCTGGGTTCAACTTAGATACAATTTCATTACAAGTTATTAACCCATTACTTGTTCCCTGAAGAAGGCCTTTTTTTTTTTTACAATATAACTGTGCAATTTACATTATTTTCCCGTTTTTGCTAACCTAAACTTTTTTTAAACCTCAAGCAGTTTAGTGCTTACCTTTGTACCATTTCAGGTTATTCACTGGACATTAAACTGCATAAATTTCAATAAAAACTGGAAAAATGGAGGTGTTCTAAAACTTTTGACCAGTAGTGTATATATATATATATATATATATATATATATATATATATATATATATATATATATATATATATATATATATATATATATATATATACAGTGGTACCTCGGCTTACGAGTTTAATCCGTTCCGTGACGGAGCTCGTAAGCCAAATCGCTCGTAAGTCAAAGCAAATTTTCCCATTCAAATGCATTGAAATGCTATTAATCCGTTCCAGCCTCAAAAAAAAAACACCAATTTTTTTTGTTAGGTGCTTTTAAATAACAAAAATGTACTTTATAAATAACAAATAATGTATAAACAAGCACGACCTCGTATATACTGTACATAATACAAGAGAATGTAAAGAAATAAACTGGTTTTATTAAGCAGAGGAGAAGAGCATGCCAGGTGAGGTGTGCGTGTTGTCGACTTGGCGAGGCAGTACGATCGTACTCCTTCTACGATATGTACGATTTTGAAGCAGAAGGAGTCCATAAAGGCTATAACGCCAGCCAAGGGCGTTACGATTATTTCAAAGCTCCGGACCTCTATCCATGAAGATATGGAGAAGTTGTTGTTTGTGTGGTTGAAGGAGAAGCAGCTCGCAGGAGATACCGTGACCGAGAGCATCATGTGTTTGAAAAGATTGAAACTCGGATATCGAGCACGGACCACGAGGTGTTTTTTCTTTTTTCTTAATCTCGGTTTCAGTGAACTTTTGCTCTGTGCTCACGTGTACTGTACCTGTACCTGT
>NC_136270.1:67877595-67907595 GCF_964187855.1 Myxine glutinosa | reverse complement strand
GGGCCCATTTCGCAATTAAAAGCTGAGCTGAATTATAGTAGTCAATCTTCTACGGCCGCGAGTAAAAGCTGAATTATCTTACTATAATTCACCAAATGTCCGTCTGTTTGTCTGTCCATCTGTCTCTATGTCCGTTCGAAGGTACCACAAAAACAGCTGAACCGATCGCAACGATATTTTGGGTGGGTAATCCTGGGATCCCCAGGTTTAAAATAGGCTATTTAATTTTTCCAATTTCAGCTTTGGTCTCCAGCATTCTCAGGTTTGGACTCCCGATAACATTCGCGTTCGCATAACGTTCATTGTGACGATGTTTGTGTTCACGGTAGTGTTTGACGTGACGGTGTGAACGTAATTTCGTAATGTTTTTCGTTACGACAGGAACGGGATTACATACGTATCGGGAGGGAGTACATACGTAAAGGAAACACGTATCGGGAGTACATACGACATAGCGATTGTGAATGTGACAGCTCTGAGGCGTCTTTCGCTTCGCATCAAATTTTCATTACATTCATTCATTCATTCATTTAATGAGCATTACGCTCATTCTTACGCTCATTAAACGTACATTAAACATTAAACGTTCATTCATCGATTACGAAAATAAAAACGAAAAACATTACGAAATTGCGTTCACACCATCACATCAAACACTACCTTGAACACAATCATCGTCACAACATCGTCACAATGAAAACATCGTCACAAACGTTACGTTACGTAATTCAAACCGTGAGCACATCGAATATTGGAGAGCCCATTGCCCAAATTTGAAACACGATGGAATTATATTTACCGATCTGATAGTCAGGATCACTATGTTAACAAATATAATTTCGTTCAAAATTTTGGTAGATGAGCAAAACTATACATTTCTGGAATCATCAGAGCATGGAGAATCCGAAAATTAATGTTTGCATTTGCATAGACACCTTTGCGAAAATGACACTCAGGACTGATGAAGAGTCAGGTTCACTATGTTAACAAATATAATTTCGTTCAAAATTTTGGGAGATTAGCAAACCTGTACATTTTTGGAATCATCAGAGCATGGAGAATCCGAAAATCAATGTTGGCATTTGCACAGACACCTGCATGGCCGCCATTTTGGATTTTCAAAATGGCCGCCATAAAATACATATTTTGCGCTATCTCGGCTTCTAGTCAACCTAGAAACTTAACTAAATATGCTAATCCTATGTTTTCTGGGTTAAGGAATCCAATAAAGGCCTCAAAATAGTGCTCAGGATTATAGAAAAGCAACAAACAAAGGTAATTGAAAACCATTGTCTTTATATTTGTGATATAACTGTATTACATAATACATGATATTGCAAGACCTTTGAAGTTATAGGTATGGGTTTATAAAGCAAGAAAGCAGCCTTGTTAGTATCAGATTGAACTATAAGTCCTACACACAGGATCTACTAGGTCTACACCGTTCAGGAATATGCTTTTACAGATCTTCATCACTGTCCTGAGGGTCATTTTCGCAAAGGTGTCTATGCAAATGCAAACATTAATTTTTGGATTCCTCATGCTCTGAGTATTCCAGAAATGTATAGTTTTGCTAATCTACCAAAATTTTGAACGAAAAAACATAGTGAACCTGACTATGAACAGTGATGTGGCTTTTATTGAAATTCTTCAAATACTGTTGAGATTTTGATGATTTGCATGTGATATGATTTAACGGATGTTTATATAAATCGTTTAAAATAAAAAAGCCTTCAATTTCCGATATTTTGCCTTTTCATTTGGGCTTCCCAATTGAAGCCCCGCCCGTAGAGCGGGTACCGTTGCTAGTAGTAGTAAATTCATTCAAAAAGAACCCGGGCAACGCCGGGTGATTTCGGATCGTCTCCGATATAAGAGAGATGTCTGTCTGTCTGTCTGTCTGTCTGTCGCCATTTTTCTCAGAGATGGCTGAGCGGATCTTCGTCAAACTTTCAGAGGTTCATCAGTGAGTGCCTGGGAGTGTTGTAGGCAAAAAATAAAAGTAAAAATAAAAATAGAAAGAAAAAAAAAGATCGGTTTTTTTTGAGTAAAAAAAAAAAAAAGATCGCTCGATAGTGCCTTAGCCCTTTTAAAGTAATGACAGTTATATACAAGTACACATTCGCATAAATAAATAAAAAACAATTGCCAGACATTTGAACACAAATAAATCAAACAATTCCTGAAGTGGACGAAGTTGGTATTACGGCTTCTTCTTCTTACTGATCGGCATCACACTTGCCTCAAACGCGATGAATGCCACATTCACCCCATTGACCCACCAGCATATATATGAACCCCCTTCCTCTCCTGCCTCCCCCCTCCCTTCCTCTCATCCTCCCTCCCCTCCTCTTACCTCCCCATCCCCCCTCCCCCTCTCCCCCATTCCCTCCCCTTCGCCCCTCCCTCCCCCTTCCCCACATCCCTCCTCTCCCTCCCCATCCCTCCCCATCCCTCCTCCCCCTCCCCTCCCCATCCCCCCTCATCTCCCCTCCCCTCCCCTTCCACCCTCCTCTCCCCTCCCCTTTCCCCCTCCTCTCCCTTCCCCTTCCCCCCTCCCTGCCCCTTCCCCCTCCCTGCCCCTTCCCCCTCCCTGCCCCTTCCCCCCTCCCTGCCCCTTCCCCACCTCCTCCCTCCCTCCTCTGCCCCCATCCCCCCTGCCCTTCCCCCCCTCCCTTCCCCTTCCCCACCTCCCCCCTCCTTTCTCCCTCCCTCCCCCTTCTCCTCCCCACCTTCCCCCTCCCCCCTACCCACCTCCTCCTCCCTCCTTGCCCTATCCCTCCTCACCCCTCCCCTCCCCTTCCCCCACCCACCCCCTTCCCCCCTCCCACCCCCTTCCTTCCTCCCACCCCCTTCCCCGCCTCACACCTCCCTCCTCCCTCCTCCCATCCCCCCACCTGTTTTTTTTTTATTCGTTTTTTTTTTTTTTAACTGTTTCCTTCACTCAGCTGACAGGATGACCGAGTAATAACGGACACTTGCCTGTAAGCCGTCTAGCCTGGATTTGAATTCCAACCTAGCTATCAACTGTCATCCCGTTGTTTAACAGGCAGTCCCTTATCCCTCGTTGATGTGTGTTCCGTCCCTCGGATGGACATTACACCGGGCATCCCATCTACCGACATTAGTTGATTGACGTTAAATATCCCATGGTGTCCTTCATGAAGAGTAGGTGAGCCAGCACCATGGGCAAATTGAAAATTCTTGCCGTGACTACTGTTGGCAAAGCAATGGCAAACTGCCCAGAATAAAAAACTGCCTCGGCAGTACTGGACCTGCCTTCGAACATAACACCAGCGTAAGAAATACCTTCATATGTTCTGTAATTAAAAAATTCTAAAATATATATTCGGCTTTTGGTTTTTAGAGCTTGAGAAGTGAATTGCTGTTTGAAATTACCACTGGTCTGGTTGCTTTGTCTTTGCCATCTACAGGTAACCCTCCTATCTGCCACCTCTGTGGCTCCGGGTACAATGGTTAGTGGTGCTGGTAATCTGGTGAAGCTGGCGGGTGGTCAGCGCCTAGTTTTGACTTCTACGCCTGCTGCCATGGCCTCGGGCTCGGCCGTTATGGTCTCTGGGCCTCCTGGCACCATACCAGTGAAATTGCAGATCAAGCTGCAACCTAAACCAGGACAGCTCCTCTCACAAGTAGTCTCCCAGGTAAAGATATTGCAGGAGAAAGTAGTCACATGTTGCAGGATGGAATAACTGAGGTTTTGACCTGTTGACGACAATATAAAAAGTGCTGTTTTAATCTTCATCGATGTACCAGATTTCTACCAATTATGAAATTTCCACTTTATTTGCCTCAGTATTGGTTGATGTTGAATTTTAGTGAACATGGTATTGTTGTTCTTTCTTTCGCTGATGAATGCTGAGTATTGCATGAAATGAATAGGAAATGTTGATTTTGGTTCACGAGTTATCAAGTGACCACTATATTCGTCGTGTGTGTGTGTGTCTGTGTCTGTGTCTGTGTCTGTGTCTGTGTCTGTGTCTGTGTGTCTGTCTGTCCGCAGCATAACTACCCGATGATATCATCCGATCTTGATGAAACTTGGGTGGGAGTATTGCGCCCATTGGGAGTATTGCGATCATATCATGATCTAGTTGTGTCCTGCCTAGAGTGGGAGTATTGCGCCCATTGTGGGCGGAGCCACGCCCGAAAAAGATGTCTTTTTAGGGGGTAATCGAGTTCAAGCTACATCTTCTCGGAGGGAGTTGGTGGAATCTAACAGGGGTTTCGATATTTGGTTAGGCCAATGTCATGTGTCTAGCTAGCCTCACGGAGCTGTTAAAAAAAAAAAAAATTATTATTATTATTACTATTATTATTTTTTTCATTTCATTTTTCACCGAATTTTCGGTATTGTGTAGCTAACTGACCTCATAACTGATTATACATTATTTTCTATTTCATTTCAAGGTCAGTAACCTTCGTTTTGACATTTCCGGGCCTGGCCTGTCCGGGCCTGTTTCGGTTATTGTCCGTTCTTTGTCATTGAATACCACTCGCTCGTGAACCATCGTCGTCTCCTGACTTGTTAATCTTTATTTTGCAATGTCATATAAATATTATTATGCAATTTATTATAGCCCCTCTGGCGTCAGGAAGGGCATCCGGCCATAAAAACATTGCCTCAAACAGGGAACCATGATTGTCATGGGGCCCGCAAGGCTAACCCCCGCTCTAGCGGGGAAAATGGCCTTAAAACGATCATTCATTTTTATTATAGCCCCTCGATCTGTACTGTTTTGGCTGGTCATCTCCAATGCAGGCTCTTGCTTGCAACTTGATGCCTTTTCTAGTGGTATTTGGGTTCTCTATTATTTCTTGAGTTCGTGGAGAAGCTGTTCAGCCACTGCCTTTTACTCTTATTTTTTGCTGAAACCTTGTCATTGACTTCAGCATCAATGTGAATTTTAGTTGATGTGCCAGGTTGATTTGAACGAAAGAGCTCATTTTGCTATACTATTGCATCAATTAGTTTTTCACAGGTATATTTTAAGTGGTTTTGTTTTTATGATTCAAAGAATGCTATGTTTGTTAAAAGCTATGACAAAGACTTGCAGTTGCGAATCACAACAGTTTGCATTTACCTTTGTACTTCGACCTCTGTACCAACAACGGAATTCACAGAGACAGAATGATCTCACACCTGTCACCTTACCCATCTTCATGCAAGCCTACCGGAGCACACTTGTATCTGATCAGTCTACTTTTTGCATTGGAAAACCTCGGAATGGGCTATTTCATATTTTTTGTATCCAAAGCCAAGATGTTGGAAGATCCTGAAGATTGGGCTATTTCTCCATTGAAGGAACCTATTTCTACCATTGAATATCCTGAAGATCGGACCCTTTCCTCTGTTTGAAGATCCCGTTGATCGGACTCTTTGCTGCATTTGAAGATCCCGAGGTCCAGGCTCTTTCCTCTGTATGAAGATCCCGAGGACCAGGCTCCTTCCTCTGTATGAAGATCCCGAGGGTCGGGGCTTTATTCTCCTTTGGAAGACCCGATAATTGGACTCTTTTCTCCAGTGTGCAATCCCGAGGATCAGGCTATTTCCTCCGTTGGAATGTCTCGACAGTCAGGCTATTTCCTCCACTGGAAGGTCTCTTATTTCTTTGCTTTGCTGGAAGGTCTCTTGTTTCTTTCCTTCACTGGAAGGTCTCTTGTTTCTTTCCTTCACTGGAAGGTCTCTTATTTCTTTCCTTCGCTGAAGGGTCTGTTTCTTTCTTTCACTGGAAGGTCTATTTCTTTCCTTCGCTGGAAGGTCTCTTATTTCTTTCCTCCGCTGGAAGGTCTCATTTCTTTCCTCCGCTGGAACATCTCATTTCTTTCTTTCGCTGGAAGGTCTATTTCTTTCCTATGCTGGAAGGTCTTTTATTTCTTTCCTCCGCTGGAAGGTCTCTTATTTCTTTCTTTTGCTGGAAGGTCTATTTCTTTCTTATGCTGGAAGGTCTTTTATTTCTTTCCTCCGCTGGAAGGTCTATTTCTTTCATCCGCTGGAAGGTCTATTTCCCTCCTCCGCTGAAAGTTCTCTTATTTTTTTCCTTCACTGGAAGTGCTCTTATTTCTTTCATCGCACTCGGGTCTTATTTCTTTCTTTTGCTGGAAGGTCTCTTATTTCTTTCCTCCGCAGGAAGGTCTCTTATTTCTTTCCTCTGTTGGAAGGTCTCTTATTTCTTTCCTCCGCTGGAAGGTCTCTTATTTCTTTCCTTCGCTGGAAGGTCTCTTATTTCTTTCCTCTGCTGGAAGGTCTTATTTATTTCCTTCGCTGAAAGATCTCATTTCTTTCCTTCACTGAAAGGTCTCTTATTTATTTCCTTCACTGGAAGGTCAATTTCTTTCCTCCGCTGGAAGGTCTCTTATTTTATTCCTTCGTTGGAAGGTCTCATTTATTTCCTCTGCTGGAAGGTCTCTTTTTTATTTCCAACGCTGGCAGGTCTCTTTTTTATTTCCAACGCTGGCAGGTCTCTTGTTTAGTTCCTCAGCTGGAAGGTCTCTTTTTTATTGCCTCTGCTGGAAGGTCTCTTGTTTATTTCCTCAGCTGGAAGGTCTCTTTTTTTTATTTCTTCAGTTGGAAGGTCTTTTATTTTTCCTCTGCTGGAAGGTCTCTTTTTTTATTTCCTCTGCTGGAAGGTCTCTTGTTTATTTCCACAGCTGGAAGGTCTCTTTATTTTATTTCCTCTGCTGGAAGGTCTCTTTTTTTTATTTCCTCAGCTGGAAGGTCTCTTGTTTATTTCCTCTGCTGGGGGGTCTCTTGTTTATTTCCTCAGCTGGAAGGTCTCTTTTTTTTATTTCCTCAGTTGGAAGGTCTCTTGTTTATTTCCTCTGCTGGGGGGTCTCTTGTTTATTTCCTCAGCTGGAAGGTCTCTTTTTTTTATTTCCTCAGCTGGAAGGTCTCTTGTTTATTTCCTCTGCTGGGGGGTCTCTTGTTTATTTCCTCAGCTGGAAGGTCTCTTTTTTTTATTTCCTCAGCTGGAAGGTCTCTTGTTTATTTCCTCAGCTGGAAGGTCTCTTTTTAAATTTCCTCTGCTGGAAGGTCTCTTTTTTAAAATTTCCTCTGCTGGAAGGTCTCTTTTTTATTTCCCTTGCTGGAAGGTCTCTTGTTTATTTCCTCTGCTGGAAGGTCTCTTATTTGTTTCTTCCATTTGGAGGTTCTCTAGCATTGGGCTATTTCCTTTTAGAAGATGTATCTGGAATCTTTACAACAATATTGATACGAGTGAGCATTTGCCTGACAGGATTAAGGAAAGCATTAAAACTAATTGTGATGTGGTACATCCATGAATATGGCACTGATCTTGCACTTTGTTGTTTATCTCTGCATTGGCGCAACCATAACTTCACAATTGACTAACAACCGGGCTCCTACTAGCTGTTAAATCAACAGAGGCATTTCGAGTAAGGAAACCTGTCTCTTTTGTTCTGCCGAGGAATAAACCCTCGTCCTGTCGGCTCTCAACCAAGTGTGATATATATATTGCACACACAGACACGCACATATTTGAACACATTAAGACTGTATTGTGAGCATGTGGAAAGAAATGTTGCCTACCCTTTCTTTTAAAGTAATCCACTTAGCCCTATTTCTCCATTGTGTGTGCAAGTTAAACTACTGAACCATTTCAATCACATGCAATGAAAAGATGAGCTCAGTTTGAGCATAAATATAGCTTTACAAGGTAGAGCAAATGCTATGCACCCAATGTGAGCTTGTTTTTAAAGATTCAAAAGCTTTTCGAGGATCATTGTGACCATGTGGCTAGGGTAACACATGTGTATCTGACATTGTGAACATCAGATGGATTAAAAATGTTTCTGATTTCATTGTGAGCATATGAAAACAGTATTCTCCATATTGGGGTGCGTGTCATCGGTGTGGCATAAAAGTTTATTATAATTTTGCCATCGACTCATGTAAAGTACTAATAAGCAAGGTATAATCAATTTTCATTGGTTTTGACCTGTTCTCCTGCGGAAGGAGCTATCTCGGATAGCCAAACTTCTTCCATTATTTTTAGCTTTCTTGTCATTTTCGAAATCGGAATACTTGGCTCTTTATGGATTAAAATGACGATGTTGTTGCATATGCGTTCATCCCGCTCTGCGGCCGCCCTGAATATCGGTGATACTGAAATATGTAGCCAACTGAAGCCATCTCGTGGCCAGGATTATGCAAAAAGCAGTCTGTTGGGCAGGAATTGGGAATTTGTTCAATCGAGGGGCTGGTGATAACTCTACTACTGTTCGTCAGACATCTTGGGATATGTTTTGTCCACCAGTTAAAGCAAGAGGATGAGGAATCCAGCTTAGCATCCGTCCGAGGGATGGCAAACTCTATGATGTAATGCCTGACCTGTGAAGTGCCAATTACGCAGTTAGTTGGGTCTGACATCGAATCCAGATTTGATGGCTTAAATGTAAGTGCAGAGGTAGTGCACTATATTGTCAGGCAAATAATGAATGTTGCATTGTCCATTACACATGCACCCTGCCGTTAAATTGTCATTGTTTTAATGTCTCCGCTGACAAAGTGAACCGAGGCATTAAGTTTTTTGGGGTTGTCTGTCTGTCTGTGATCGATTTTTGTTAACACGATAACTTAAGAATGGCTGAAGAGATGTTGCTGTGCTAACTTTTGAACCAGTGATGGGAATCTGACCAAACTTGGTACAAGTATATATTGTGATGCAAAGATGATCTGATTAGATTTTTGCATCAAGATATCAGAGGTCATGTCATTTAAAAATGTGGTACTTGAGAACAGCTGAAGGGATTTCAATAAAACTTGATATAAGTATGTGTCTTGATGTAAAGATGAACTGATTAGATTTTTAGGTCAAAGGTCAATGCTAAGTAAAATCCTGTTGCCTTGATAACTTGAGCCAGTGCTTGGATTTTAACCTAATACAAGTATCTCCTATATGAGGTCTGTGTGTCACCATTTTTCTCAGAGACTGCTGAACGGATCTTCGTCAAACTTTCTGAGGGTCATCAGTGAGTGCCTGGGAGTGTTTTCGGCAAAAAGAAAGTTCGTTTTTTTGGATATTTAAAAATCTGTAGTGCCTTCGCTGTAGTGCTCTGTAGTGCCTTCGCCTTTTTGATTAATGACCGTTGTATACTAGAACCGCACTCAGTAGAGAGCATACCTCCGCCTGGTTGGCCATACCACTCAATGGTGAAGAATCACTTCAGAAATTAAATAATTCTCATATCCGAATCCATATTCAGAACTTCACCAAAATCTAATCTATTTGTCTTTGTCATACACCCAACCGGTCCACCAAGTTTCGTCCAAATCCGTTCACAACATTTTGAGATATCCTGCTTTATCTGTATCGTTTTTGGCTTTATCTCCCAATGGTGAAGAATCACTTTAAAAATTATAGTAGCCGGATCCGAATCCGGATCTTCACCAACATCTAATCATTTTGTCCTTGTGACATACGCTACATCTCTGCCAAATTTCGTCTGAATCCGTCCACAACCTTTTGAGATATTTTGTTCACAAACAAACAAACAAACAAACAGACAGGGGTGAAAACATAACCTCCATCCACCTTTGGTGGCGGAGGCAACAAGTACACATTCGCATAAATAAATACAAAACGATTACCAGACATTTGAACACGAATAAACAAACAATACCAGAAGCGGTTGGAGTTGGTGGTAAGGCTTCTTCTTCTTCCTGAACGTCATCATACTTAACTCAGAAACGTGATGAATGGTACATTCACCAGCATATATTCAACGAAAAGGTAAAATGATGATTTGACATTTGTGATGGATTCTGATTTGGATGTAATTGCTTTTCCCTTATATTTGCCCTCATTTCAAATATGTTAATGTTTCTTTTTCGCTTGAGCAACACTTTTCTGGTGCTCCAGTTATAAACGCTTTTATACTTTACTCGGGGTCCAAATACAAATTTGTCTGGGGGATAACATAGGCTATGTGGCCGCGGCCTCATGTGGGGGTGTGGGGTACCGGGCGAGGGGCGTAAATTCTCTATGTAAATGTGTTATGTGCAGCACCACATGGTGATGGTGGCAGAGGGTATTACAATTTCCGTTTTTACCTGGGCAACACTGAGGTTAAAGCGCTGTTTTCACGGGTAAATTTTTCCTCCGTTCCTTCCCTTCGGCGTTGCCGGGGTTGGGGTGTGGTTATGGCAGAGGGACGGCAAAGATATACAACATATACATCTTGTGGGGGGTGGGATGGCTTTGACAGGCCCCTCCATTTTGGGGGAGGGCGGGGTGCGGATCGGAAGGAGGAAAAATGTACGTGTTCTGGTCTTAAAAATTTGGAAATTTAATAAAAAATCGCTCTATCATGTCTGAGTCTTTGTAGCTATGGGAGAGGTAATATTAAATGATCGTGTGTGTGTGTGTTCGGGTGTGTGTGTGTTCGTGTTCGTGTTATAATATTTAATGTAAATTTTACTGAGGAGATGTCAGGAAGTGTTTTCGGCACCCACAAAAGAGAATAGGAAAAAAGCCAAATTGATGCCGGTCAACGCCGGGTACTCCTGCCAGTACATAATAATAATAAACAGAACATTGATCATAATATGCTAACTGCCATGGGAAGTAAGTTGAAGCCAACATTTTGGACGTTAATGCTTCGTTGGAGCAAAGAAGTGAGTCGTGAGAGTGTGTTCATGTCCGCGCGTTACGTTTATTTATTTATTATTCTTCCGCCGACAAAGTCGCCGGAGGCATTATGTTTTCAGGTGGTCTGTCTGGCTGTCTGTGCGTCCGTCCGTCCGTGTGTCCGTCTTTGATAGGTTTTCGTTCCTGCGATAATTTGAGAACGGTTGAAGGGATCCAAGTCAAACATAGTACAGGTATCTATAATGATGTAAAGATGAACGGATTAGATTTTGGGGTCACAAGGTAAAAGGTCAGAGGTCACGTTATGATAAAAACCTTTTACCATCATAACTTGTGAACCAGTGATGGGATTAAGACCAAAGTTGGTACAAGTATGCATTATGATGCAAAGATGAACTGATTTGATTTTGAGTTCAAGAGGTCAAAGGTCAGGGTGTGCAATAAGTTTTCATTACAGTGATAACTTACTAATGGCTGAAGGGAACCAAGTCAAACTTGGTACTTGTTTGTGTAATGATGCAAAGATGAACCGATTCGATTATGGGATCAAAAAGTCAATGGTCAGAGGTGTCGTCATGTTAACATTTTTATTACAGAGCTAACTTGTGAACAAGAGTGATGGGATTTTGACCAAACTTTGTATTAGCATATATATTATGATGCAAAGACGAACTGATTATATTTCGGCATTAAGAGGTCAAATGTCAGATTCTGTAATAGGTTTTTGTTATCGCGATAAGTTAAGAATGGCAGAAGGGAACCAAGTCAAACTTGGTACAAGTATGGAATATGGATAATGATGTAAAGATAAATTGATTATATGATGGGATCAAGAGGTCAAACTGCAGATGTCTCATTCGGTAAATATTTTGTTGCTGCCCAACTTGTGAACCAGCGATGGCATTTTGACCAAGCTTGGAAAAAGTATCTATTATGATGAAAAGTTGAACTGGTTAAATTTCAGCATAAAAGGTCAAAGGTCATGTTAGGTAAAATATGATAATTGAGAATATCTGAGGGGATTTAAATCAAACTTTTGGTACAAGTATGTATTCAGCTGTAATAATGTTGACATCATAATGTATAATGACGTAATAATGTTTTTCGTGTTTATTTTTTTTTTCATCCTCGTTTTTCCTGAACTTTACTTTGTTCCACTTGCTTCACATCCTCCTGCATGTGTGAAAAGTTCCAATAATGTGACGTCTAATGCGATAATGTAAGCATTTGTAATGTGGCAGAGCAATTCATTTATTTGTGTTTATCTTGCCACACTGCTGCCATCCTCCTTCTCTTTCTATACTTCTTTCTCTTACTCCCTTTGTGGCCCTTTCCTTCCTTCTGCCCTTCTTTCCTTTGTTCAATCCTCTCTCTTCATTCCTGCTTCCTCTCTCAAGCACCTTCTTTCCTAACTTGCAGCTTGTTCTTTGTAGAATGAGCTTCTATTTGCATATGAAATTTATTTTTCTGTTTACTTTGAGCATTTATGCTGTGATTGAAGTTTTTTTTAAATGTTCAAATGCCATAATGTTATTGTTACCAAAATAGAATGAGCCATCCCTTTGCTTGCTGTCATGATGTTGCTATCTTCCAAATTGAGGCCACCACCCGTAAACATTTTTTTCCCCGATGCAAAATTGAGGCTCATGGAAGAGCAGTGGGTGACATTTGGACATGAGCAAGGATTTCAACGAACAGGAAAGGAGAGGGGTGGGAGGGGGGAGGGGGGCCCAAACCAGACCAGAACACGAGTTGATTTGCATAGTCAACCTGAATTTGGGGAATGAACAGGTGGAGGGAGTTCCTGGACGATTGTGTGCATTCTGAAGGAGCTGGGGGATTTCATTGCTGAGAAAGCAGATGGAGCTTGAACAGAGGAGAGGCAGAAAAAAAAAGCCAGTGAGGCAGCTGACTTTTCTGCAATGCTAGATGAACATGCCTGGTGCTTTGGCATCATTGTGTGGGATATGAATATTGTTGAGGTTTAGATTCCATGGATTCTAGGGAATAGAGATGTGATGGGGAGCGTGCGTGGTTTCGACCTACAGGAGTGTCATTTAATTATGGACAATTCCTCTCAAGTGTGAATACTACTTAATTTTTAAGGAATTATTTTGAACGATTCAGGGTGCCCACTCTCCAACATTGCAATTTCGTTTGCCCAGGAGGGATCTCAGGCTGATGGTGAGGCCTAGAATGAACCACAGTTAGTGGCTATGGAACTAGATAAGTGGATGAGTTTGACAAACCTTCTGGAGCTACAGGGTGACACTGAGATTTTCTCCTATTGATAAACACACAACCTTTTTTTGACCTTCATGTAATCAATTCCAGATCGGCAGAGTGCTGCAGCTTCTGTCTGCCTATCAGTGGGAGTGGGATTGGGGTGCTGTGCAGCAACATGCTGTCATCTGCAATAAGGAAAAAAGTGTTTTTTCAGACCAGTGGGAGAATAGTTTATGTAGATGAGTGATAAGACTGGGCCCAAGATAGTTCCTTGGGGCACTCCAGCCTCCACTAGGGTCAGTGAAGAGGAGAGGGTTTCATTTCTAGCAATATGTTGACTGCGATTGAAGGAAGCCAAAAAGCCAGGTACAAAGGTGGCCTTGTATCCTGCAGAGACAGCAAGCTTGGCAAGCAGAGCAGGATGCCTGGCTGAGATTTGTCCAGGGAGACAGTCCTAACCTCTTGTTTGATAATTAGTGCCTTGAACCCTTGCTGAGAGTGGAGTGCATCCATCGTTAAGTGGAATTCAAACTGATCGTAGAAAGTGATCAGGCTATTTGCAAAGAGTACAGATGTGACATCATCAGAAATGATACATTCCACGACTGTTTATAATTGAAGTAAGCTGACTGGTATATACTTGAGAGGATGCTTTTCTGCACCCTTATTGTGGATGGGAGTGATGTTTGCTGACTTCCCAGCCAATTGCAGATGGCCAAAGGAGAATAACATGCTGAAGACAGCAGACAGGAGTAAGCAAGAGCAGCAGTGCAGGGTTTTGAAACACTTTTTGTTCTTTGTGTTTACGTCTTCTGCAGGTTATGGCAGGAATTTTATTTTGTGTTTTAGGTCTGATTTAAACCCGTTAATGAGTGCAGATTTTGATGCGGTCAATGCACCTTTGTTTGCCATCAGATATGAAGCTTGTGGCGAAGCTTCATCAAAGTTGTGGTTGGTTCAAGTGATAACGACTGAAGTGTTTACAGATTCACTCACTACTTACTCACTCACTCACTCACTCACTCACTGACTGACTTACCTACCTCCGGACACCGTAGACTCCCCCATTGGGACCGACACACACACACACACACACACACACACACACACACACACACACACACACACACACACACACACACATGCTGTGAACAAACTTTGCTTCATCACTGTTGATGAAGGTTATGGTCAAGTTTCATCAAAATTGTGTCTATAGTTTCAGACAACACATGCATTTTAAGACCATCTTCCCTGCAAGAGCGGGGGTTAGCCTTGCGGTCCCCATGACAATCTTCTCCATTTTGCCCTATTTTCTGCATCTCCCCTTGTTAACCCCCTTGCCCGCATTTCTTCTTCCACCATCTTTAGCCAAGTCTTTCTCGGTCTTCCCCATCCTTTACTTCCTTCTCCATTCATTTCCATCACTCTTCTCAACCAGTCACTTTCATCCTTCCTCAACACATGACCAAACCATCTCAACCTGTTTCTTTTCACAGCATCAATCACAGGCTCTATTCCCATCATCTTTCGCAATTCATCATTTGTCTTCCTCCCTCAACCATACTCCACACATCCACTGAACCATTCGCCTTTCCACCCTTTCCACCCTTTCCACCCTTTCCACCCTTTCCACCCTTTCCACCCTTTCCACCCTTTCCACCCTTTCCACCCTTTCCACCCTTTCCACCCTTTCCAGCCTTCGTTGCTGCTCTACGTTCATTACCCATGTCTCGCTCCCATAAATCATAACGCTTCTCACACATGCCGCATACACCTTTTCCTTCAGCACATCTCACTCTGGCATCAGTTGCCGAATCTGATCCACCTTCTCCATTCAGCATGTCTCCTCGGTAGCAAAATGTTTTCACACCTTCCAGCTTCACGCCATCTCCAAGATCAAACTCAACATTTCCTTCATCTGTGCACACCTTATACTTGAATGTAGCTGCCACACTGGTTGATGACCCTCTCAGACCGCTACATTTTTGATGAACCCACTCAGCGCACATTGTACATTGAATGGAGTTCACTCCGACACCCTTCCTGCACACAGCACACGGCCACTTCCCAGTTCTTTCCACCTCACCACATGCTTTACCAATTGCCATCACCTTCGTCTTTCCTATATTCACCTTCAGACCTTTTGTCTCCATACATTCCTTCCACTTGTTCATCTTTTCCTTCAGTCCATCCATACTCTCCGCAATCAACACCAGATCATCTGCATTCAAGAACTCCCATGGTAAACCCTCCTTCCATGCACATCAATAGTTTCAGAGAAGAAAGAAAATACCTATCTATTTACTTGTATGGAAAGATAATAATCGATTCACTTGGGTGGAAAGCTAATAATCGATTTACTTGGTGGGTGGAAAGCTAATAATCGATTTCCTTGTATGGAGAGATAATAATCTGATCACTTGGTTGGAAAGCTAATAATCGATTTACTTGGTGGGTGGAAAGCTAATAATCGATTTACTTGGTGGTTGGAAAGCTAATAATCGATTTACTTGGTGGGTGTAAATCTAATAATCGAATCATTGGGTAGAAAGCTAATAATCAATTTACTTGGTGGGTGGAAAGCTAATAATCGATTTACTTGGTGGTTGGAAAGCTAATAATCGATTTACTTGGTGGGTGTAAATCTAATCGAATCATTGGGTAGAAACCTAATAATCAATTTACTTGGTGGGTGGAAAGCTAATAATCAATTTACTTGGTGGGTGGAAAGCTAATAATCGATTTACTTGGTGGGTGTAAATCTAATAATCGAATCATTGGGTAGAAAGCTAATAATCAATTTACTTGGTGGGTGGAAAGCTAATAATCGATTTACTTGGATGGAAAGCTAATAAGTAATTTATTTAGGCCAAACATTTGTTTGTTTAATCATAAAGATGCCTGTTTTTAAATCCAGTCTTTTCTGGAGAAAAGAGGAAGAATTGGGATTTGGAGCTTAATGAGGCGGTTACAACGGTAACATTTTTTATTATTCAATGACAATGAGTTGGGCTAGCGGCTAGGGTGCCGGCTTAGGATCCGAGGATCCTGAGTTCGAATCCCAGTCGATTGCTGAATTAACGCCAGGGGGGTTGACTCAGCCTGTCATCCTTCCGAGGTCGGCAAATTGAGTACCAGTTCACTGGTAATTCCCTGTTTGTCGTTAAAGGCGGCAAAAAGGGTTGGCGTCAGGAATGGCATCCGGCCGTAAAACATTGCTTCAAAAAGGGGACCAAAAAACAACAACAACCACGGTTCCCGAAAAAGGCCAACCCCCGCTTGCGGGGAAAAATGGCCTCTAAAGGTGGTTATAATGACACCAGAAACCCTTTAGAATAGAGCATCTATTCTGGAGTTATTATTCTAGAGCAGGAACACAACAATAGTGTCATGCCATCACCATGTGACCCCATACATATGTTATCAGTTATCACTGTTGTGGCTTCCTCTTTGTATCTGACATTAACGTTTTCGTTTCCCTTAGTCGTGTGTATTGCCTTTTCCTGTTATTTATGTGATCTACTTTATGCTCTTATGTAGTTTTTTTTTTTCCCATTGTGCGTTTTCTCCTGCTTCACCTCCATTCTACCTCTTTGTCTTTATGCATATTATTTTGTGTGTCTGTGTTCTTATCCATTTTAAACTATAACTACTGTTTAGCGTATGAAGTGTGGAGCGTTTTTTTTTACCTCCGCCACCGAAGGTGGATGGAGGTTTTGTTTTCACTCCATGTTTGTTTGTCTGTCTATTTGTGAGCAGGATATCTCAAATAGTTGTGGTCAGATTTGGATGAAATTTGGTGGAAAGGTTGGGTGTGTGATGTGGATAAAATGATTAGATTTTGGTGATGATCCGGATTTGGGTCGGATAATATTTTACGTGATTCTTCAACATTGGCTAAAACCGATATATAGCACGATGTCTCAAAAAGTTATGGACTGATTCTACCAAGTGCTGTTCCATCTCGTCTTTTATATGTGCTGCGCACTCGTGCAGTAAATAGTAGGTACAGAACTGTTCCTTCTTCCCTCGTTCCTCATCCCTGTTGTCTATATTGGGCATCTCACACTGAGCACAAAACTCACAATTTTTAGTTAAAGGGGCACATTTACTGCAAAACGAGTTAAATGAAAAAAAAAAAATGCACAAACGATTATTTATCTTTGACGCTTTGCCATGAGTGCCGGTTTACTCTAATCACAGGAATTTTAATTATCTTTGGATGATTAGGGAGCACGGTTTCATACCAGTCCACTGATTAGCTGTTGTATTTAAATAGTAAAAAACAAAACATCAATATTCATCAAAGATTATCAAAAAAAAGAAATATTTTAGGCAATTTGAGGAGTTTGGAGAAATGATTAATAAACTGTATGCTTGTGTTGCAAGTCCCTACTCTCTTTATTGCTGGTCTGTGTCATTGGACACCAGAATGTGTTCCATAAGCAGAGAAATAGTCAATTTCTCCCATTGGAGAGAAGACGCCTGAGTCACGTATCTTTAAACGGAAGACTTGATCCTATGGGAAAAGAAAATAATTAGCAACTTTGTAATTGAGATAAATGACACAAATGACCTTGATCAAGATCAAATACCTTTGGGGTTTTCAAGTTTTCAAGTATGTACAATATAAGAACCACAACTAGAGATACATTTGTGTACGCAACTATTGTCTGGAGCCCTTCTTTATCATTTGGCTCGCTCGTGAATGTTTGTTTTAAGACCAATCTTAACATCACGTGCCCTTTGAAAATCATTTTGCAGATGATAACTGTAGTCTGAAGCATCTGATGTTTCCTCTCTTCTACGTATCTCTTTCCTCTCTCATACTGTCATGTGACTTTAATTACATCCGTCACTGAAGGTGGACGGAGGTTATGTTTTCACCCCTGTCTGTCTGTCTGTCTTGTTTGTTTGTCTGTCTGTCTATTTGTATGTGAGCGGTATATCTCGAAAACGCATAGCAGGATATAGCAGGATATGTATTGTGGACGGATTCGGACGAAATATGGTGGACATGTTGGGTTTTGTGACGAGGATAAATTGATTAGATTTTTTGGAAATTTGAACTGGCCTCGATGAGGACGGTCTTGTATAGTCCTCATCGAGGCCAGTTCTGAAATAAACTGCTGCCCGGCGTTGCATGACAATATGGTTCAAAGATTCGGGTCGAATGCCTTTCTTGTAGACAACCTTGGTGACAATAAAAACAAACCCTCCCACCCTGTTTCATGATTGCTCACCTTTGCGTTCTTTTTTTCATCATTTTTGTTCGTACATTTGGGTCATTCCATGTCAAATCATCAAGTGGAAGGAGAACCACACCATCTCAGATTTTGTGCATACTTGTGTCAAGGTTGGGTACAAGTATGAAACCACAGGATCTGAAGTGGTTTGAGCCAGCTCCCAATATTAAGGGGAATCTGGAGACTTCTAGTTTTCCCGTTGCCAATGGCAATGTGTGGACCATGCCCATTCCTACAAGCCTATTTCCCCTCAACAATACCTTAACTATCTCAGTTGGACTTACCAAACCTGGTGTTTAAGGTGAACTTTTCATGCAGATTTTGAATATGCAGTCAAAATCATGCTAGCTCAAATAATTACGGAGATAATTGTAAAAAAACAGTTTTTTCCGCACTCCCTCAATCGAACGCCAAATAATCCGTGTGCCTGTGAACCAAAATGGTCCTGATCTATGCTTCCAGATTCCAGAAGACCTCATCTCGAACATATAAAAAAACCAAGAAGGTGTTTTGTCTCATTTTTCAGACGTAAAGAAAATGATATCAAGTGAAGAAATCGTTTATTTTGCATTTTCCGAATATCATACCTCGGCTGTTTTTTATTTATTTATTTATTTATTTATTTGTATGTTGAAGACTCCAGTCACTGACTTTATATAGTCCTCATCGAGGCCAGTTCTGAAATAAAATAACTGCATTGATAAATGTGAGGAAAGAGAAATAAAACAGAGAATGTAAAGGTGAGGAGTGAAAATGAGTAAGAAAAGTGTGATGAAAAGTGGTATGACGTTTGCTTGCAAGAGAGAGGGATTGAAGCTAGCCTGGTAACTGTAGTTTGAGTGAGACAGAAAGTAAGACCAGCAATCCAGACACTGAGAGTGTAAGATGGTTCCGGGCATCACTTTAGCACTCCGAAGTCAGAACAGTAGTACAATAACAACAAAATGAATGCAATCAAACTTCTTCGGTCACCCTTGATGGTACATTAACCTCTTTTAACCCCAAACACATGGCATGAAGATGATCATGAATGGTAGACGAATGGCCGAGTCACAGGCTTCTTGCTTTGTATTGTAGGAATCATCTCAAGACCTTGTTTGACTGTCACTTGTTCAATCTTGGACCAGCGGCCACTACTATCTCGTGACGTTTGTACAGGAACACTGTACGGTACATGATTGAATGGGACATTATATTCATATTCATCCCTTCTAGCTGGCCATGAAAGCTTATTGGTAGGTCCATCATGTGCATGGAATTGACACATTATGTGTCTATGTTCATTAGATCTTTCTGAAATGCAGCCAACATACCATTCATCATCATACACTACAGCCACATACTGCCCTGGCTTCAGTTCTAGTTCACTTGGAAATTCATCATTCACAGTGGGTTCAGCCAAGCCAACCTGTATGGTTGTGCGGACTGTGTCGCTCGAGAGCCGATGCATTCAAATTTCATCATTGGATACCTCAGTGTATCCAGCCAATCTCCAGCCAATCGGAGCCAGGGACAGTGGTGACTGAGTCAACCAATGGGTGTTCAGAACACCAATGATGTCATGACTGAAGAACCAATCGGTGTCAGGGTTACTTAGACATGCTTATAAATGCACTAGTTATCATCTCTTCTGGTCTCTTTGCTGTGAATCGCCGGGAAGAGTACAGCACGAAAAGCTTAGGTGTTATTGTCATTATGTCGTGTTTTTTTTCCTGTATACTAAAGTAAATAAATTGTGACTACCTCACTGATGGTGGTTCAGCCTCACAATTGATATCTGTGTAATACGATTCAATAATGTTATTGAGTGTTCCTTGTGGGTGTGTGCCCCGGTTTAGAATGGGTATACCATATCCCTGCGTGTCGTAAGAGGCGACTAAAGGGTTGGTGTCAGGAAGGGCATCAGGCTACAAAATATTGCCTCAAAAAGGGAACCATGATGATTATCATGGGGCCCGCAAGGCTAACCCCTGCTCTAGCAGGGAAAATTGCCTTAAAAAGGGAATTTAAAAAAAAATGTTACTGAGCGTTCCTGAAACCATTTTGGGGATCCACAATGCCGTCGTTTAAAGCTTTGAAGGATCATTGTGTTCCTCCGATAAATGTAGGGTCATGTTCTGTTGCTGTCAAACAGCAAACTGTGGGATTGTTGTTTTGTTCTTCTCCCATCTGTTACCTCACATTCCCCCTCTCCTGCCACACAATCAGTTCAGTTCACTTGGCAGTTTTCAACAAAGCTAGAGCTTTACATAATGAGGGGTACAAGGGCGAGCTGGGGCCATAAGTCGTTGGCAATTTTAACGGGGAAAGGTTTTAACTGAAATGGTACCGTATGAAAGCAAACTGATTCACATTCCCAGTTGCAAACGGTCAGAGTCAAATACTTGTCCCCAGATGCTATAAGTGATGAGATCGCTGATTGGCATCGAGATTATAATATTGAATTGCTTTTTACTTCCATCTTGAACCGTTCATGCACTGTCCGGATAGTGCCGCACAGTTACCTCCTCTTATCAGGACATCTCTAAACAGTTGGTTACCTCCTCTTATCAGGACATCTCTAAACAGTTGGTTACCTCCTGGTATCAGGACATCCCTAAACAGTTGGTTACCTCCTCGTATCATGACATCTCTAAGCTGTTGGTTACTTCATCATATCAGGGCATCCTAAAACATTTGGTTACCTCCTCTTATCATAACATCCCGAAACAGTTGGTTACTTCTTCATATCAGACCATCCCTAGATAGTTGGTGTCCTCATCTGCCTGGGTTCGTTGGCGGAGGCATTATGTTTTCAGGTTGCCCGTCCGGCTGTCCGTCCGGCTGTCCGTCCGTCCGTCTGTCCGTCCGTGATAGGTTTTCATTACCGCGATAACTTGAGAACAGCTAAAGTGATCTAATTCAAACTTGGTACATGTATGTATAATGAATGAATGAATGAATGAATGAATGATCGTTTTAAGGCCATTTTCCCCGCTAGAGCGGGGGTTAGCCTTGCGGGCCCCATGATAATCATGGTTCCCTGTTTGAGGCAATGTTTTTATGGCCGGATGCCCTTCCTGACGCCAACCCTTGGTCACGCTCTTACGATGCGCAGGAAATACTGTTGATTATAAGTTTGGAATTATCAATGATCCAGAAATTCTTAACGGAATAAAAGGTCGCCTTTTCATGGTCGTTTTTTAAGCATTTATAAATATAGCCCCTGTAATACTACCTGACAAAGGCTTCAAACTACATTGCAATGATGAACCTCATCTTAGACGGGTTTTGTGCATTTTGGGATCCAGTACATTAATGTTAATTGATGGTGTTTATCCAGAATCAAGTCTTCTTGCTTCCGAGTGATATATATGCTGTTGTCAAGTATATTCTATTATTGCTACTTATTTTGTAGGTCTTCAAAATTCCCTTCTCTAAGCCCAATTCATCCAAAACTGCTTGCATGTAAAATGTTTTGCATAAAAATGCAATATCATTATTTGCTTTAGCAATTTTAAATAGAAAGAGCAATCAGAGATTGCAGACCCTCGCCAGGATGTTTTTTCTGTAATTTTTAAGGCTTTTGTGTTAAAACAAATATGGCGGCCGAACCATGTGACCGATGGCCATTATTCTTTTTCTCCACCAATTTATCCCGAGATTATGCTCAAGAAATTTTATCTTGATTGGATTAAGTTTTGTATTTGTCGAATTATGACGTCATAATGGAGGCACCTATGGCATCATCATATGTATGTATAATGATGTAAAGATTAACTGATTATATTTTGGGTTCAAGAGGTCAAAGGTTTTAACCTTTGCTGATACACCTTTTCTCCATTGAAACCTCATTACCTCATTATGTAAAGAATTATGAATTATGAATCGAATCACCTCATTATGTAAAGCTCTCGCTCTATGACCCCAAAAGGTCAAAGTCTGTAATAGGTCTATAACTTGAGAATGACTAAAGAGATCTAATTCAAACTTGGTACAGATATGTATAATGATGTAAAGATTAACTGATTAGATTTTGGGGGGTCCTAAGGTCAAAGGTCATGCGAAGTAAAAATGTGAGAACTTGTGAACAGCTGAAGGGTTTTAAATGAAAACTTGGTACAGGTATGTATAATGATGTACACATGAATTGATTAAATTTTGGGGTCAACAGGTTAAAGGTCAGAGGTCATGTCAGGTAAAAATGTGCCAACTTTGGCACAGCTGAATGGATATAAATCAAACTTGATGCAAGTATTATAGTGTAATAATGTCGGCGGAGGCATATCGGTCGATGTCGTGACGCCGAAGAGTGCTGTTCTATTTTTTTTTTTTTCTAGTTGACCTTGAAAATTTGTTGGGAGACAATTGTTAGAAACTACACCCTGATAAAGACATGACTCATCGGTGATCGTACAGAAAACGTTGCATTGCATTTGAATTCCCAACTTTGCAAAAAAAACAAACAAGCAAACACAATACAATAAAATAGCTGCATTTTTCTTCTTAACAGCAATTACGTTTTTCAGAGAGGCGTCTGGGGCAAAGTAGCAAGAGTACATTTGACTTGTCCTGTGTCAAAATAATAAATATGCCCAAGTTAATTTGGCAGTCTCATGTGTGCCAAAGCTAATTCCCCGTCATCGCTTCCTATGTCATTGCTGCTGTTCCCAGTATTTGCTTCGGACTGTTCCCAGTACGGGAATTTTCAAGAACGTAACCCCTGCGAATGGCAAGGCTGTCTGTAATGAAAGTTAAGGATGCAAAATGGGAATGAAAGTTCTTCAAAAAACAATTCTGATATTATGACCCATTTGACTATGACTATGACCTCTTTGGGAAAAGTCAGGGTTAAGTGTTGGGGGAGGGGCCAGGGTTGGTGGCACTGCTTCCTAAAATAAAGCAAAAATTGCATGGAATATTTGAAATACAATACAGAACTGTACTCGCAAAGCAACTAATGACGACATATTTCCCAATCACTTGCTTCACCGTTACTTGATCATTAAAACGAGTGAACGAGTGAATGAGCCGAATGAAGTTGAATATATTGAGCGATTGAGATGATTTATTCATTACCTCAGCCACCGAAGGTGGATGGAGGTTACGTTTTCACCAGTCTGTCTGTTTGCTTGTTCGTCTGTCTGTGAACAAGATATCTCAAAAAGTTGTGGACGGATTCGGACGAAATTTGGCAGATTATGTGACAAGGAAGAGATTATTCAATTTTGGTGAAGATTTGAATATATGAATTCGGATACGAGAATGATTGAACTTTTAAGTGATTATTCATCATTGGGAGATGGGGCTAAAACCGATACATTGCACGATATCTCGAAGTTATGGAAGGATATGGACCGAACTTGGTGGACCGGTTGGGTGGGTGACGAGGACGAATGGATTCGATTTTGATGAAGATCTGAATATGGATTCGGAGTTATTTAATTTTTTTAATTGGTGAGAATTATTACATTTTTAAAGTGATTCTTCACTATTGAGAGATCGGGAAAAAAGCGATAAATAACATGATATTTGAAAAAGTTATGGACGGGTTATGACTAAACTTGGTGGACGAGTTGGTTATGTGACAACAACAAGTTGATTAGCTTTTGGTTCAGGTCCGAATCCAGATCCGGCCTTTCAGTGGGATACAAAATGTAAACTGTTCAGCCTGGCAGAGGTATTCGCTCTACAGTGTGCCGTTCTACTTTTAATTATTTTTGTATTTATAGCCGAGGCTTGTGGTAGAGCAAGTACACTGAATGTATCAAGATGCAACAGGACAAATGGAACAGTAGATAGAGGGGAGGGGGACATCAACAGCAGGGTTGAAGGATAAAATAGTGGAATGCAGACAGACAATTGGTGTGGGGAGAAAAGATTGATAGGGGAGGACACATTGGGGTTGACGAGATGGATTTTAGTTATCTTTAAGCTTGATAAAAGCCTTTTTTGCTTCTTCTTCCTCTTTCATTCCACCTGATGTTCATTGGCATTTATAGAGTGGATTTTCATTTCTCCATTAATTGTGCAGTAGTTTCCTTGCTATTTGAAAAAGAGGAAGAATAATATGGGACAAGGTTTGTGGGAAATTACAATTGACTAAGTATGGGACCATTTTTAATAGGAACGATGTCCTATATTTGGGGAAAACATGATGGGCGATTTATAAATTAATTTTAGACTTTGTTGGTGGGTTCAATTAGTTCACTGAAGCTCCAGGAAGCATATCAGATTCCGTTTTGAAAAGCATTTAACACATGGTCATGAGTTGTCTAATCGATCTCCACAAAGATGATGTTTTGCACAAGTATTAAAACACCAAAGGATTTTATTTTGATACCACCCACCTCAAGGACGTTTTATATGGAGTAGAGCTGTTCCGTTGTGTGGCGATTGGTGGTTAAGAGGAAGACCTTGCTTCCACCACAAAAGCTTCTCCTTTTCTTTTTTTCAAACACCCTATGCACATCTTAAGGTAAAACGTTCCATGGTTTTTACAAATTATTTCTAATCCTCACTCTGCTTGGTGAGGTACTGGTTGTGCAGTGCATAGTGATGGTCATTGTTTTCTTTCAAAAAGGATTTGTGAATGCAGTTTTCATCATGTCCATTCACATTTTGAGCATGCTCGTTCAAAGGTGAATGAAGGGTTGGTGTCTCTTTTCCTGGGTCTCTCTCACCCACATCCGGCAGCCAATTTTCTGGGTGCTGCAGCAACCTTTCACCCTGAGTCATGTTCCGGTTCCACCGAGCACCTCATGAAGTCTATTACATTGCTCAACTGTAGTGGTCTGGACAGTTTGTATTCGTCGTCCCGCTGATAGCCACAGTACTCTTTGTAAAAGACACTGTGGGATCGATAACGTCCATAGACTAATCAATTGGTAGCAAAGGAGACACCTGGCTTAAAGTCGATCCAAAGGACGGTACACTTTGTATTGCAACTCCTGTCCAATGAAGAGCCAAGCCGATGGTTTGTCGTCTGGTCAGGATTCAAACCCAGACCAAGTGGGTCAAAGGCAAACACGCTACTTCCGAGTTACCCTGCCAGCCTATATGGATGATGGATTAATGAGGTTAATGACCTTGGCTCTTTGTTACAGTTACAAACGAGCTTGCATTCGTTACCATAAGAATGTACATCAAGTTGTAGCTTGCTGTGTATGAATGTTATTATTACCTTCGCCACCGAAGCTGGATAGAGGTCTGTCTGTCTGTGCATGTCTGTCTGTGAGCAAGATATCTCAAAAAAGTTATGGATGGATTCAGACAAAACGTGGTCGACAGATTGGGTTTGTGACATTGTCCAATTGGTTTGATTTTAGTGAAGATCTGGATACAGATTTGGATCTGAGAATTTTAAAAGTGATTCTTCACCATTGAGAGATGGGACCAAAAGTGATAAGCTTATATAGCACAATATTTCAAAAAGTTATGTGCGTGTTCAGACAAAACATGGTGGAGGAGTTGTGTTGGTGGCAATAACAAGCTGATTAGATTTTGGTTAAGGTTCGGATCCATATCTGGCCTATCATTGGGATCCAAAACGGGAACTGTTCAGCCTAGCGGAGGTATGCGCTCTACCGAGTGCCGTTCTCATTTTAATTATCGTATTAAATCTATAACTTGCAATTTCATGGTCGTTTGTCAATTGTTTTGAATGGCTGGGATAGCAAAGCTTACTATTCTGCTGCTGTTGTCTCATCAACATGTATTCTTTGTTGGAAAATCACGGACTTGTCATTCATAAAGATGCATTCACTTATCTTTGCACAACAAACATCAGAATGTGAGAGCAGTACATCGAATTGTCTGGAACTTATTGGGAAAATACCCCCTACTCCCCCACCACACTCCACTCCCAACTCCTTTGTCATTGCCTTCATCACAAGCTTATATATATATATATAGTATATATATAGTCTATATGTTGAAAGTCTACAAATATATATAAATATATAGTCCACAAATCTATGTCGAAAGATTTGTAGCTCAGGATTCATATTGTAAATGATAGCACACTGAGCAGTAGAATAATCAAAAATTCTTTATTAATTGCCTGGCATTTCAAGAACAAACTAGTTCTCTTCCTCAGAGGCGTTGAGTGTGGTGTTAACCGTTAAGTTCCGTTGGGGACGGTTCACGTGATGGATTGGTCCAAGACCTGACCAATCACAGGGCTTCCCTGCATTCAAATGACTCTGCCGTTTTTGACGTTGTAATTGATTGTGTAGTGCTTTGTATGTGGGGTGTAAGTCGATGTGTCGGTTGATGGAGATTTTGTCAGTACCAGGCCTCGACAATCTCGCGGTTCACTCTCAAAGATCCTGGAGAGAGAGAGAGAGAGAGAGAGAGACACAGAGACACAGACAGACAGAGAGAGACAGACAGAGAGTGTCACAACCAATGACAACCTGGCTTTTCATCTTACAGCACGTTGCTGTTCAGTTAGCCTTGTGGTTAAGCGTTTGGATGTTTGGCCCACATAATTAGCTTCACAATCTTCACATTGTATGTTGTGGATGACATTCTTTCTGTCAAATTTGTTCACCTGGTCTTTTGGCTTTGACAGCTGTGCTGGTAAGGATGATTGTGGTTTTTTGGGTGATGTTGATGTTGTATTCACGTAGAATGCGGCTTGTGGTTTCGGAAGCATGTTGTGTGTATGGAAGTGCCACCTGGTGTGGAGGTTTGGTTGGATGGTTGTTGTTGGAATTGTAATGCTCCAAGCTTAATTGCCTGATGATCGTCTGTAATGACCTAATCATGCAAATGACACATGAAAGCCTGCTTGGAGTTTGCAAAGAAGCACCTAAAGGACTCTCAGACTGTGAGAAACAAGATTCTGTGGGCTTTCATGTGTGTTTCACTGAGGAGAGGCTTCCATCTGGCCACTTTGCCATAAAGCCCAAATCGGTGGAGTGTTGCAGTGATGGTTGTCCTTCTGGAAGTTTCTCCCATCTCCACACAGGATCTCTGGAGCTCAGCCAGAGTGACCATCGGGTTCTTGGTCACCTCTATTACCAAGGCCCTTCTCCCCCGATTGCTCAGTTTGGTCGGGCGGCCAGCTCGAGGAAGAGTCCTGGTTGTTCCAAACATCTTCCATTTAAAAATTATAGAGGCCACTGTGCTCTTTGAAACCTTCAATGCAGCAGAAATGTTTTTGTTGGCTTCCCTAGATCTGTGCCTCGACACAATCCTGTCTCTGAGCTCTGCAGGCAGTTCCTTCGACCCCATGGCTTGGTTTTTGCTCTCATATGCATTGTCAGCTGTGAGACCTTATATAGACAGGTGTGTGCCTTTCCAAATCATGTCCAATCAATTGAATTTACCACAGGTGGACTCCAATCAAGGTGTAGAAACATCTCAAAGATGATCAAGAGAAATGGGAGGCACCTGAGCTAAATTTCAAGTGTCATAGCAAAGGGTATAAATACTTATGTAAATGTGATATTTCAGTTTTTTATTTTTAATAAATTTGCAAAACTTTCTAAAATCCTGTTTTCTCTTTGTCATAATGGGGTATTGAGTGCAGATTGATGAGGGAAAAAATGAATTTAAACAATTTCAGCATAAGGTTGCAACATAACAAAATGTGAAAAAGTGAAGGGGTCTGACTACTTTCTGAATGCACTGTATATATACACAAAGAATTAAGTTAAGCACCCCCCCCCGTTTTTTTACAACCTCGCACATTACAAGTTTGTTGTCGTCAAAACAGTGTAATATACCCATGATATTGCTATATTTTCTGGAGAAGTGATATTATGGTCACATAAAAACATAACAATCATGCCGTTTTCAATATTTTATTCTGAATAATTTAAGGTGAAATTTTTTGGGAATTTTAGGCATATTTTCACCTCAATTTAAGTATGGAGCTATAGGTCCATCACGGACAGTGTGGATGACGTTTATGTTTTCTAACGTACAGTCATTGTTCTGAGAAGACCTCTAGCGATCTTTGCGTCAATAACGTGTGTAGGACCCACGTGATCGGATCACTGACTCAACCAATCACTTTTTTTCACTTTGATCACTCAATTTCATCAATGGATAATTGCTAATGTCATACCAATCATTATTTGATCTCACATACCTTAGAATATATGCCAATGTATACATATACACAAAGAATATATATTAGGGGGTGCTTACCTTAATTCGTTGTGTAGGGGTGCTTAACTTAATTCTTTGTGTATACATATACGTACATGTGTAGGGTGGTCGACAAACCCTGGGCACATTTTTAAGAACGATACCTGCAACAAACAAGTTAAACAGTCTAATCAGACTAATATACATGAAACAGATCAGTTCAAATGTTCAAACTGCTTCCCTTCATTGTCTATGCACATCTGCAGCCGTGATGAAACACTCTGACACACAGCTCTGCATGTTTCAGTCTTTAAGGCAGCAGTCTCATTACGGATGAATTGTTTCAAGTCTCTAAAGGTCGTATGATTCCTTGCATACACTTTGTGTTTGAGGAAACCCCAATGGAAGAAATCACAGGGTGTTGTTAAATCACAAGACCACGGCGGGCATTCAACTGGACCACGACGGCTAATGCATTTGTCTGTAAAGTTCAAACCAAGGGCCTGGTGTACACTGGCAACATAATGAGCAGGCGCACCATCATGCATGAACCACATTTGGCCATCATTGTGTGTAAATACATGGTGCTCCAACATAAGAAGGTCATTTGCAGCATTCACATTTTCATCGAAAAATATTGGTCCAACAACGCCTCCAGAAGAAATGCCTGCCCAGACGGACACACAAGCTTGATACTGGACGTTGTGCTCAACAGTAAATCGTGGGTTGTCTACTGTTCATATCATGCTGTTATGACGATTCGCAGAACCAGACAAAGTAAACTTGGATTCATCTGATCACAAGATCCGGTTCTGCAAATCATTGTCCATATCCAGTAACCCAAGCAATGTCTCACATGCCTCAACGTGCCTGTCACAATCATCCTCAGATAGTTGTTGAATTAATCTGGGTATGTACGGTTTCGCATTACGGTATTTTAGTATTCTTTGAATCGATGATCGGCTTATGTTATTGACGTTTGATAAACGACGAGTTGATAATGGTGTGTTACTGTCGAGTTGTTGTTGAATGACAGCTCTGCTTTCCTCAGTTCGAACAGTACGAGGCCTACCTGGTGACTGTTTTGGAAGAATGCTGCTGGTTTCATCAAACTGCTTGTTTATTCAGCCGATGGTTCTTCTGTCGATTACGTCGGCGCCATATTCTTTGACAAGTTGTCTGTGAACTTCAGCCGAATTTCCAGATACAGAATACAAGCATACAGTGCAAATTTTCTGTCTCACGATGTCCTGCATCATATTAAGGCGTCTAATTCACAATGAACTGAACTAACGCAAAGACAAACTCGTGCAGCACAGTGAGAGAAGCTCACCCCGATCCATATCACGTGATGCACTTCACCCTGTGCTTATCATGTGATGCCTGTGCGTGTTGAAGCGGTCACATCCATTTACGAGTAATCACGTTTTGTTTTGCACCAAAGAACAATAATAAACTTAGTTGCTTGTTGCAGGTATCGTTCTTCAAAATGTGACCAGGGTTTCTGGACCACTCTCTACACACACACACACACACACACACACACACACACACACACACACACACACACACACACACACACACACACACAGACACACACACACACAGTAACACACACACACAGTAACACACACACACAGTAACACACACACACAGTAACACACACACACAGTAACACACACACACAGTAACACACACACACAGTAACACACACACACAGTAACACACACACACAGTAACACACACAGTAACACACACACACAGTAACACACACACTAACACACACACACAGTAACACACACACACACTAACACACACAC
>NC_136270.1:67740095-67872595 GCF_964187855.1 Myxine glutinosa | reverse complement strand
TTCAAGAGAGTCAGAGAGATCATTGATGAAGACCAGAAAAAGCACAGGGCCCAGAACACTACCTTGGGGAACTCCAGCCTGAACAGGAAGAGGAGATGAGAGAAACCCATTCAGGGCCACACGTTGACTACGACCAGAGAGGAAGTCCACCAGCCATGCGTGGAGATTTCCATGGATACCAAAGGAGGAGAGTTTGGTGAGCAGAGCAGGATGCCAGACCGTATCGAAGGCACGTGAAATGTCAAGGGAGACAGCTCTAATTTCCTGTTTGGCGTTGAGGACCTCCATCCATTGTTGAGAAAGCAGAAGCAGCATGTCCAGAGTAGAGTGACCAGGTCTGTAACCAAATTGATGATCAGAGATCAAGCCATTGGAGAAGAGGAAAGATTTCATATCTGAAGCAATGATGGATTCCATGACTTTGCTGATAATTGGGAGAAGGCTGATAGGTCTGTAGTTGCTCGGATCTGTTTTTGCACCTTTTTTGTGCAAAGCGGTGATGTTGGCTGATTTCCAAGCAGATGGCAGATGACCTTGAGCAAAAGAGAGGGTGAAGAGAACAGAAAGAGGGAGTGAAAGAGCTGAAGAACATGATTTTAGGACCCGTGGGTTGATGCCGTCAGGACCAGTTGCAGAATCAGAGTCGAGGGTTGACAGAAACTTTTCCACCTTGTCAGGAGGAAAGGACACAGAGTCCAGGAGCAACTGGGTATGGTGGGTACAGAGAGGGATGGGTTTGGGCCACAAGATTTAGAGGCAAACACAGAGTTGAGGCATTCAGCTTTTTCACGTGCGGAGTCAGCCGTTAAGCCGTTGGAGGTGAGGGAGGGGATGGAGGGGGAACAAACACCAGAAACAGATTTTACCAGACGCCACCAGGATTTGGAAGAGGGAGACAGATAAGAGAGTTCGGTCTTGAGAGCGGTGAGATATTGTTTCCTGGCTCTCCTGAGGGTGGACACACACTTGTTTCGGGCTTTGTGAAAGGAAATGAGATTTCCTTCCGTTGGATTTGCTTTCCAGGAGACTAAAGCAAGTTGTTTCAGGGCAACAGCCTCACCACAAGATTCCGTGTACCATGGACGGGAGGAAGGGTATGACAACTGAAGACGAGATGGGATAAATCTGTGCATGAGAGAGAGCAATTTACTTTGAAAGAATTCCCAGGATGAGTTGATGTCAGAGGCGGTAGAGATGGGAGACCAGTCCAGATGATTGATGGCTGCTTGAAGACCGTGCCAGTTGGCCTGAGTGGAATTCCAGACTCGTCGACGCTGAGGAGGCTCTCTGAGAATGGTCAGAGAGATGTCCACTTTGACAAGCACATGATCAGATGAGCCGATTGGAGCAGAAGAAGAGCAGCAGACATTTTCAGGGAAGTTAGTCATAACCAAGTCCAGAAGAGAAGATGCTCCGTTGACTGAGATCCGGGTCGGGAAATTGACAGATTGTGTCAGTCCCAGTGAGTCGCAGAAGTCCTTTGCTGAAGAGCCATGGCTGGTGAGAGAGGTACCCACACCCAGCCAACTGGCATGGTGACAATTGAAATCACCACATATGAGGAAGAGAGAGTTGGGATGGGTAGATAGAAGTTGGTCCATATTATCAGACAGCGAGATGTAGATGGAGTCATCACTGTTTGGTGGACAGTACAACACACATATGAACAAAAGGTGGGAGCGAAGGCGAAGCCGTAGCCAAAGGTATTCCTGGGGGTGAGGTGGAGAGAGGGCAGTGGAGGGCATGTGAGGAAGAGAGTTTTTTTATAAAGATAGCAACCCCACCTCCAGGACGAGCCTCAGGTCTATCATACCGGAGGAGGGAGTAACCTGGGAGAGATACCAAGGCATCAGAGACATCATGAATGAGGAAAGTTTCTGTTAAGCAGATCACATCTGGTTTGTCAGAAGCAACCTGTATGGAGAGATCAGTCAAGTTTGAGCGAAGGCCCTGGATATTTGAGGTCCATACCGTTAATGAAGAGGAAGGGGGAGCATCGGGTACAGAACAGGGGGGGGGGGGGGTGGGGGAGGGGTAGAGTAAGATGTGGATGAGGAGGAAGAGGTAGGGAGAGCTGTTGAAGGTGTGTCAGAGATTTCAGAGATTTCAGAATAGCTTGGAGAAAGGGAAGAATGGGGTGGACAAAAGGTTTGATGGAGATTGGGTGAGGCACAGTGAGGTGTTATTTGAGGAAGGGGAAGATCGAGGCAGAAGGTTGGGGGAGATGAAGGTGAAAGTTGGAAGGGGGAAGAAGCAGGGAGGATGCTTTGAGGAGGAGAGGGGAGTCTAGGAGGGGAGGAGCGAGGGAGAGTCTCGGAGGGGAGGGGTGTGGGGGGAGTTTAGGAGGGAGGGGAGGGAAGGGGCAAGGGGGAAGTTTTGGAGGGGAGGGGGGATGGGGAAGATTTGGAGGGGAGGGGTGAGATTGGATTTTGAAAAGTGTACGATTCATGGGAAACGAACATTTTTTGCAAAATGAGTTTGAGACCTTCGAGTCAAAAATACGTTTGAGGACGCTGAAGGAGGGGTGGAGTTCTGGAGAGTTTAGGGAATGTAGAAAAGAGGAACTGTAGGAGATGGTATTATTATTATTTTTTGGAATGAATAGATTTGGTGAGCAAGACGAAAGCATCCTTTTGTAGGAGAAGAAGAAAAAGGTGTTATAATATATGAGAGAAAATAGTTGTTCAGGGGAGAGATCATACATTTCTAACCACGTGATCGCGAACAACATGAACGAAGAACGAACGAACAAATAAGAACAACAAATAAACGAATAAGACCTGAGAAGGAAATATTTTTTTGGGTTTTTTTTTTTTTGAGTAGAGATATTAAACAAGGTGGTATGGGGTGAACGACTGGGACGAAACAGAGAACGAAAATAATTGCAGCGCATTCGACGAACCGCTGAGAGAAAAACAAAACCACAAGGTCGGAGACGGTACGGTAGCCTCAGCCTACGAGTACTACGAGTACTAGGTACTAGGACCTATAGTGTTTTACAAGGATGAAATTTGTTCAGGCCTCAAAATGACAGCTGTGGTTGAGGGGTTGAGCAAGGGATGTGTGTAATGTGCAACGTAGGGTACAGGTGGTTTATGGTGTTTGAGGAAGTGGAGTTGAGTGTATTACTTGACATCATGTATGTATTGCACCATTTTGTGGGGTTAGTAGAGGTATTGCCGTACTGCTGCTCCCTCCCCACCTCTCTCTTCCTCACCTGCCATGTTTGTGTAGCCTGATATATTTCGAGCGATTTCTTCCTCTGGCAAGCTTGTTCTTACAAGTATGCATGATATGGGCCTGCTTATTTGCTTTTGGTTGAAGATTTTGTGCAAATGTACCTGGCATTTGTTTGACATTTCAGCCACTACATGATATGCCCTTCTTTCACCAGAGTTGATGTTTTGTGAGTATATACCCAATTAATGTTTGGCGGATTACTTGGCCATATCATCCCTTTTAATCTACTCAAACGATCCGTCCCAGTTTTGCTCATCGTCGTTTCTGAGCTTGTTGTGACGTCTCGTGCTACCATTTTGGGTTGCTTGCTCAACGCGTGTAGCAGGTGGCTTCATGTCCTGTTCGGGCTAAAAAGGTTGTTTTATATTTATTTATTGTTTCACTCTGCGTGGTCGTGGTTCAACCAAATAACCGCACGTTCTCTAGTGTGCTTCTTTGGCAAATGCTTTGATGACTGCCAACTGCACTGTTTGACCACATTTTCATGATTGCATTCCTGCTCTTCCCCTGGCAGGGATGCAAGTGCAGGTAACGATTGTGTCTGTGTCCGTGTTGTGTGTGTGTGTTGCTTTATCCATTGATTAATATATGAACCATCGTCTTGCTTTGACAAGTGGGTCCCTGATTAGGTGTAGCAATCTGTTGTCCACCCCCCCCCCCCCCTAAGAACATTTTTTTTCCTTCTGGAGTACCATTCCAATTTTGTTTCCATAATACTCATTACCGAGACGCAGCGATCAGGATTCCACCATTTTCCGATGATACCCATCCAACCCCAAATGTGCATTCTCTTAAATTATTTTTGTTTCTTGTGCCATGCATGAAAGTATTCATAATTTTGTTTCTCCCCCTTCTAAATGGTTAAATGAATATGTGGCAGTGGCGCTTGTGACGTTACGCACAGCATTGAAATAGAGCAATTTTCAGTGGCTCTCTCACTTTCTCTATTAAGAATCAAGTCGCGTGTTTGGTCCATTTCGGAGGTGGGAGGAGGGGAGCTTTAGTATGTTAATTCCTGGCATTCTCATTTAAAGGAATCGGTTAGGAAGAGTTCCCTGAGGCGCCCACTCGGGAATGAGAACCGATGGAGCTATGACCGTGAGTTGGTGCTGCGGTAATCTTGAGGGTTTGCCTGTAACTACGGTTTAACCACCAACGAGAAGCTTGAACGTTCGTTTGCCGTGAGCTCATTTTGTCCGTGATCATACATGTTGAAGTGCTTTTCTCGCCCTGCATCCCAGAATATGGTATAGGACGAGGGCGTGTTGACTGGCATTGTGAGCGGGTTGATTTGCCATCCGGACGGGTTTGAGGTCGTGCTGTCGCGAGAAGAAGGAATTATTTTTTTATTTTGAGGATTCAAGGTATTGCAGGGCCTGCTTCAGAAGGAAAATGATGCACTTTGTGGTGCATTGTAGATTCCAAACACGTTGATGACGAAAATAGTCGCAGAGTCCTGGTACAATGCCAAAGGCTGTGCTTTTGCTGCCTGAAAGTAATTGGAGGCAAATGGACGAAGGTTGATTCATATTATTATTATTATTATTTTTACAAACTTTAAGGGTTCATTGCAAAATGTTGGATATGTTTGCGCTTGAGACTATGTGCTATAGATTGGGTGGTTCATGGTCAGTGCTTTAATTCTATGCCGATTGCGGTACTGATGCTCGCCTGCATTTTTTGAGCGTATTTGTATGAAGGTGTACGACGCTGTGCTTATCGACCGGGCCTCAAGCCGGATCCGGCCAGATTTGCCTCCCTTCCACTATTTGCATCATAATCAGTAGCAACTGTCATGGCCTGACGTGCCTTCATTGGCTCGCATCGCCCTGTGAGAGGGCAATCCTGTAGGAAGCGAATGGGTGATTTGGGTTTGTGGTTGGGGAGGAGGGGCAACTGTTCTCTCTCGGCTGGGCGATTCTTCTTTGCTGCGGTCTGTGGGGTGAGGCGAAAGTGTTTGAGGCCGTCCTTCCCATATCTGCAACATTTACGATAATCCTCTGTTGGGCATGTGTGCCGACCGATGATATGCCTTGCAGCACGGCACACTTGCCGAGATTTCCAAATAGAGCTTGGGCCCAGCAATGCTTTTGCAAATCTTACCTGAATTGGGTTGTGCTTTTTCTGCCACAAGCAATCACGTTATATTTTGTTTTTCGCTAAATTGGAATTTTATTATTCTTTGCTCTCTTCATTCTCTTTTTGAAACGTTCATGAGCTTTATATCCAATGTTTGTTTTTAAGAATCACAGATAGGTTTGTGTAGCAGAAGAGAGATGAAAAGGGTATATTTTATGGTTGGAGTTGAAAAATATCCTTAGCTTAGAAAGCAATCTGTTGTTCATTGCTGTTTATCCTTGATGTGCCAACAACGTTTTGAACCTGTAAATGAAATATGATTACGTTGAAGGTTAGAATTGGTGTTATGTTGGTACTTTGTATCATTATCTCCCTTAAAGCCAACACGTTTCTCCTCTTTGTCTTCATAAGGGAAGCTTTTCTGGTCTATGAGATGTTATTCCACAGCATTTGTGAGTTGCTCATCCTCACAAGTGCACCATACTTGGTCATCCTAACAGGTGCATGCACTTGGTCCTCCACACAGTTGCATCCACTTGGTCATCTGCACACCTTTTGTTTCGGAAGAGGAAGTAGTGTTGAGTGGCCAAATTTTGGGATTAAGGGATTTTTGATCTTTGTTCTGCAGTGGTTTGTAAATTGTATCATCTGCCTTTCCACCCCTTCTTATTGTTGTGTTGAATGTTGTAGATATTCTATCATAATTATTTTTGGCCTCACCCATTCTCCAACGGATGGGAGAGGCTGCTGCAATTGATCTGTGTCGGCGTGAGTCGCACGCAGATATACTTTAATATATAGATCATTCATTCTCAGATGCACTGTTTTATGCATACCCCTGCAAGTCTCTGCATTTTTTACATTCTGCCTTCTTTTCTACAAGTTATCGACCATAACCTTCCAAACTCAGGCTCTGACTCAGATTGGAGTCAGTATGGTTTCTGTGCCGCACCGTCAGTTCCATTCGGCATCAAAATGGTGAATTTGTTTTTCTTCTCAAGTTGTATCCTAGTCAAGAAACTATTCCCGATACTCATCTATCCAAGATTTGCTCGCATAGTAGTTGCTATAACCTTTGAAACAAAACGGTTCCCTAAGGCGTCCACTTGGGAATACGAATCTCTTTTGGACCTCCTCAACATTTTGAGAACCCATCCTACCTCCACCTATTTCTTTTTTTATGCCTAATCGTTTGTGTGCCATAGTTTTCTCTCACCAATTTGATAGGTAGTTGACTTCTGGCCATTAAGATGAAAGATCTTTGTTTTCAATCTTGGTAACGGTGCAGTTTTGGTGGTGCATCCACTCGAGGGATCATCTTTCACTACTTTTCCTCAATTCGGACTTGTTATCCCACTCCTCAAATGTCGCATACGGAGACCGTCCAGACGAAGCATTAACCGTATCTGCATAGATTTCCTGCCGTGCCGTGCCATGCTTTATTTATTTATTTAATTTTTAATCTTTTGTCTTGCCTCCATTTTAATATGTCGTGTGGGGAGACTTGAAATATGACAAACGCATTTAAAACGGTCCTGAACTTGTGCAACTCAAATATTTTGCTTCAAACGTTTTTGTATCTCGGGCTAAGAACCCGCTTTGCCCCATTTGTTTTGATCTGTCTGATGAACCATCGAGTTCTAGTATATGATGCATTGGTACTCGTTGTAGATTTGCTTGAAATCTGTCCTTTTCGTGCATCTCTTGTTATCATGTCTTGTGCAATCCGTTAACTCTATTTGGTGATGTCCAAATCGTACACCTCCAGTGCTGCGGCACCTCAAATAAGTGTGAACATTTCTCAAACTAACGTTTGATCATTTGATTCGCGTTTTCAACTCGACTGTATTCATTCATTGGCAAAAATGATGACTTGTGTGAAAATTGTCCACTCACCATTGCCGGTTTCTGCTCCCAGCGTTTTTTATAGCGTTGCTCATGGCATTTTCTTCTCATGTCCCAGTTGATTTTTTTTGTTGTTGAAAGAGCGTGCTTTGGTTGGCAAGGACATTGGTTAACCCTGTTACCAAAATGCAAGGTGACACCATTTGCACTTATCTGGGCCTGTCTTTTCAGGTGCCATTCGATTTTATCCTTCTCTCTTTGCTTGCGTACTTGCCCTATCTTCTCCTTCTGTACATGCTTTGCACCAGGTGCCTCAAAGAAAGGCCATGGGCCAGGAAACTTTCAGTGTTAGAAATATGAATTGTTTAAAAACACGGGTCGAGACTCGTGTAATAATCTAGACAACCAAGTGTAATAATCTAGACAACCAACGGCAACAGGTTTGCAAACTACTAAAGAGTATGGCTATTGGGGGAGAGAGGGTGGGAGAAGAGGAGGAGGAGGAGGAGGAGGAGGAGGAGGAGGAGGAGGAGGAGGGGGGGGGGTGGTGGGTTTTGGTTTATGGACATACACATGGAGAAATGAAACGAAGTCAGCAACAATAGCCCGTGAAGGACAGAATTAGAAAGAATCACCATGTGTGGAAGACATTGTGGATGTGCATCCAGGGTGTCGACATGAGGTACTGTAGAGTAACAGTATTAATTTGAAAGACTGAAGTGAGGGCGATGAGACAACGGACCAGGAAACAATTCCAGAGTCCGAAAATTAAGGGACGATTTTAATATACCATCTTTACATAATTTATTACCTTCTTTAATTTATCCCCACACTTCCCACCTAAAGGAAAGTTGAAAGATGGCAAAGTTCCACCGGGAACGACCCGGGGTCAAATTTTGAGTTGAATTCTTTTTTCCTGTTTTGACCCCTGTGCCCCTAAATCCTCACCCCCCCTGGGCATGAAGCATGTGTGGGTCAAATCCAAAAAGCCGTTACATATTTCATGCGTCTCCAAATGTTGACTCCATATTACGTTTCATTGTGAAAACGTTTAAAAATGTGGCTGAAATTGCATTTTTTTGTATTTGACCGTTTGACCCGACCCCAGGGGGCATAGCCAAAAATGATGCTGCTTTCTCACTTTCTCAAACTTCACTTTCTCAAATATCAAGTTCGGTGAATTTCTGCTCAACTGTGTCACAGGAGATAGACAGACAGACCAACTGAGCCAATTACAATATACCTGGGTTTTATTTTTAATTTCAAAGCGTGGCGATAAAAACACACAATACTGGAGAGTTCATAGATCACCTTACCCCACACACAGTGTTTAGGTATATACACTATACAGGGGTGACAATTTTTTTTCTTTGGTCCACCGGGCCACCGAAACAGATTTCTTTGTTCCTCTATCCCTCCCCCAGTCCCTGGTGTTGGGCTAGCGGCTAGGGTGCCGGCTTAGGATCCTAGGATCCTGGGTTCGAATCCCGGTCGATCGCTGAATTAACGCCAGGGGGGTTGACTCAGCCTGTCATCCTTCCCAGGTCGGCTAATTGAGTACCAGTTCACTGGTAATTCCCTGTTTGTCGTACAAGGCGGCAAAAAGGGTTGGCGGCAGGAAGGGCATCCGGCCGTAAAACATTGCTTCAAAAAAGAGGACCAAAAAACAACAACAACCACGGTTCCCGAAAAAGGCCAACCCCCGCTTTGCGGGGAAAAATGGCCTCTAAAGGTGGTTATTTTTATTTATATATATCCCTCCCCCCAACATTTTTTGTGGCCTGACCATACATTATTTGGTAATGAATCAAACTTCATAAAAATCAATATCCACGTTTAAATTACTATTTCTCACGACACCTGCAAATCAAATTTCAGCGCTTTTCATACGAGCAACCTCAACTTGCAATCACAGAACACTCCCGTCAGCTATTCGATCTACCTACGACCTTGCAGCAAAATGATATGAGGAAATTTTTAATGTTTGCTGAAGAAAAATTTCTTCACATATTAACCCATTTATTGTGTTTTCAAAAACAATTGTAAGCTCTGCACAACTTTCAGCTATTGATGAGATAATTGTAGTCATGAAATCTCAAAAATAGTACAAAAACACGTCACTGTAAAACTTGAATATTTTTATTTGAAGAACAGTCAGTTTCAAAAATATTGGGTCAAATTTGATGTAAAGAACAGTTAATTTAACAGTGTGAATTTTCCTGACGAGCATCTGGCTAACAATGTGATGCCAGCTCGTGGCCTTGTTTATATATCCAGACGATTCCAGAGGTGCTGTTAGCGGCATGCAAACCAAACTCGGTCTAGTGCATGTGCTGGGGTATATTCACTGAGCTGTATATACAACTGAAACGCACCTGCAGCACGCGATTGTGGGACAAGCAGCCGCAATGTTGGAATACCCTTCCCTTGCTATAATGCTGGAGGTACAGGCCCAGCTGAGAGTGTGATCAGTGTGAACGCATATGGACTTTATCAGGTTCCATTGACAGATTGATTCACATTTGTTTTCCTCTTTTGTTTGTTTTGCTTCAGAGCCTTGTAGTGGAGCTACGAAGGTGACTGACAAAACGAAGTCTGATTTTAGTAAGTCGGAAGCATGAAGTATGACGATATCTTTGTCAAATTTCCGCTGGGTATTTTGTTGTGTATGTGTTATTGTGTGTTTCTATTTGGTTTTGGTTTTGTAGTTGTTGCAAATTTGTGTGTAATTAGTCGTATTTGTATTTTTGTTCGCGTCGCGTGCGCGGCCTGGTCTCTCCGGGCTCCCTTCCCCCCCGTCAGTGTTTTGTGAATATGGGTTCTTTCCTTCATAGTATTTGCTTGTTTCTTTGATTTTCTTTTATCCCCCCTACCTCTCACGAACATCTTACCCTTTGTCCAGCGTTTTGAAAACAGAACAAACAAATAAACAAACAAAAAAAATTTCTATATTAATTCTTTCTCTCCTCCCGGACACGTGCTTGTTCGCTCTCCTCCTCATCTCGACTTGTGCCCCGCCCCCTATATCTCGTTTTTCTTCCACCTCTGCTCCTGCTTTCTCAAATCCACGTTCTTACTTAGAGACTTTTCCCAGATTGTTTTTCATGGTTTTGTTTAAATATTATTTAAATATGTTTAAACCGCAGCCGTGATGCTGACGCCCCCCCCCAGAATTTCCATGTTTTGAACGTTTCCCAGTGTACACCCTGGATTAGAATAGGTACACCGTATCCCTGCGTGTCGTAAGAGACGACTAGGAGGGTTGGCGTCAGGAAGGGCATCCGGCCATTAAAACATTGCCTCAAAAAGAGAACCATGACAATTACAACTACATATGGGCAGGGTACAGCCCGAAGTGGAGATCGGTTTCTGAGGTTTGAGACATGGAATGTAGGGACAATGACAGGGAGATCAGGAGAAGTGGTGGAAGTATTGGTCAGAAGAGTAGTGGACATATGTTGTGTGCAAGAGACGAGATGGAAGGGAAGTGGTGTGAGAATGGTGAAGGGTAGGCCAGGACAGAAATACAAGTTTATGTGGCAAGGGTGCCTGGAGGGCGTGAATGGTGTTGGTGTCCTGTTTTCTGAGGAGTTTGTAGACAGTGTGGTGAGTGTGACTAGAGTGAGTGATAGGTTGATGATGGTGAAAATGATGATTGGAAAGTTCTTGGTGAACATCATCTCAGGATATGCTCCGCAGGTTGGTCGGAGCGATGAAGAGAAGGACAAGTTCTGGTGTGCGATAGAGAAGCTGATGGAAAACGTGAAAGATGAGGAAGTTGTTGTGGTAGGAGGAGACCTAAATGGACATGTGGGAAGGAGTATGGATGGTTTTGACGGAGTTCATGGGGGTTACGGATATGGTGTGAGAAATGGAGAAGGTGAAAGGATTTTGGAGTTTGCTGATGGAGCTGATTTGTTGATTTGTAATACTCAGTTCCAGAAAGAGGATAATAAACTTGTTACATACACGTCAGTTGGGTCGACGACAACCGTAGACTACCTGATGGTGCGTAGGCGAGATAGGGGGCACCTCCGGGACACAAAGGTGATCCCGGGGGAGGAGGCTGTTTCACAGCACCACTTGGTTGTCTGCGACATAAGGGTGAAAGGTGCGAGGAGAGCTCGGCGGGTGAAGTACCAACCGAGAATGAAGGTGTGGAGGTTGAAAGAGGTGACAGTAAGGGAGGCATTAAAAGAGAGGCTGAGTAGGGTCGAGGATGATGTGGTTGAGCTTGAAAGTGGTTGGATGTCAATGAAAGCTTGTCTGTTGGGAGCCGTTGGTGAGGTATTTGGATGGACAAAAGGACAACCGAGGCACTCGGAAACTTGGTGGTGGGATGATGAAGTTGGAAAGAGGATTGACGAGAAGAGGAAGAAGTTCAAGGAGTGGCAGAAGGCGAAGGGTACGGGAGCAGAAACAGCAGAGCATGAAAATTATAAGGCAGCCAGGAAGGCTGCAAAGAAAGAGGTAGCAAAGGCGCAGGAGGCATGGAGGAAAATGTTCGGAGAACGCTTGGATTCGGAAGAGGGTCAGAAAGCAGTATTCAGGATTGCAAAGCAGATAGCGAAAGAGAGGTGTGATGTGATGGGGGTGAGTTGCTTGAAGGATGAAGTGGGACAAATCGTTGTGGACCCAGATGGAATTAAAGGAAGATGGAAAAGATATATTGAAATGCTGTTGAATACAGAGAATGAATGGGATGGCAACATAGAGAGTAACCCAGTTTTAGGACCGGCAGAGAAGATAACTGAGAAGGAAGTTGAGGAAGCGATAAAAGCAATGAAGGGTAGAAAAGCGGGAGGGCCGACGGGAGTTGTGGGAGATATGTTGAAGGCAGCAGGAAGTTGGGGTGTGAAGAGAATGACCGAGATCTGTAATCTGGTGGTGAAAGAAGGCCGCATTCCAGAGGATTGGGAACTGAGTAACCTCGTCCCTCTATACAAGGGGAAAGGCGACCCTCTGGAGTGTGGCTCATACCGAGCGATAAAGTTAGTGGAGTATGGAATGAAGGTATTGGAAAGGGTGTTGGAGAGGAGGATAAGGAAGAAGGTGAAGATCGACGAAATGCAGTTTGGATTTATGCCAGGAAGAGGAACGACAGACGCGCTTTTCATTGTGAGGCAGTTGCAGGAGAAGTACATGGAGAAGAGGAAGAAGTTGTTTCTTGGGTTTGTTGATCTGGAGAAAGCATTCGATAGGGTTCCACGCAAAGTATTGACATGGGCATTGAGGAAGTTAGGAGTGGAGGAATAGTTGATCAGAGTAGTGGTGGCAATGTACAAAAGAGCGCGCAGCTGTAAGGACGAAGGACGGGAACAGTGGTGAGTTTGAGGTGAAGGTGTGAGTGCATCAGGGGTCGGTACTGAGTCCACTACTATTTGTAGCTGTGATGGAGGTGCTGGCTCAAAACGTAAAGGAGGGTTTACCGTGGGAGTTGTTTTATGCAGATGATCTGGTGTTGATTGCAGAAAGTATGGATGGACTGAAGGAGAAGATGAACAAGTGGAAGGAATGTATGGAGACAAAAGGTCTGAAGGTGAATATCGGAAAGACGAAGGTGATGGCATGTGGTAAAGCATGTGGTGAGGTGGAAAGAACTGGGAAGTGGCCCTGTGCTATGTGTAAGAAGGGTGTCGGAGTGAACTCCATTCAATGTACAATGTGCGCTGAGTGGGTTCATCAAAAATGTCGTGGTCTGAGAGGGTCATTAACCAGTGTGGCAGCTACATTCAAATGTTAGGTGTGCACAGAGGGACCTGCAGATGGAGGAAATGTTGAGTTGGATCTTAGAGACGGCGTGAAGCTGGAAGGTGTGAAAACATTTTGCTACCTCGGAGACATGCTGAATGGAGAAGGTGGATCAGACTCGGCAACGGTTGCTGGAGTGAGATGTGCATGGAAGAAGTTTCGGGAACTGAGTGGCGTGCTGATGATGAGGGGAGTGTCGTTGAAGCTGAAGGGAAAGGTGTATGCTGCATGTGTGAGAAGTGTTATGATTTATGGGAGCGAGACATGGGTAATGAACGTCGAGCAGCAACGAAGGTTGGAAAGGGTGGAAATGCGAATGGCTCGACGGATGTGCGGAGTATCGTTGAGAGAGAGGAAGACAAATGATGAATTGCGAAAGATGATGGGAATAGAGCCTGTGATTGATGCTGTGAAGAGGAACAGGTTGAGATGGTTTGGTCATGTGTTGAGGAAGGATGAAAGTGACTGGTTGAGAAGAGTGATGGAAATGAATATAGAAGGAAGTAGAGGACGGGGAAGACCGAGAAAGACTTGGCTAAAGATGGTGGAAAAAAAATGCGGGCAAGGGGGTTAACAAGGAGAGATGCAGAAAATAGGGCAAAATGGAGAAGATTGTCATGGGGACTGCAAGGCTAACCCCCGCTCTAGTAGGGAAAATGGCCTTTAAAATGCATGTTGTTGTTGTTGTTGTTGTTGTTGTTGTTGGAAGCATCAAGTTGAGTTGGTCTGCGAGAATAACTGAGTTTCATTTCAGTGTTTTAATGAAATGAAATGGAATGAAAGTTTGTGGGGGTGGGTTAAACTACACATTGATAAATGTCCAGAAACAATTGCTACTTTGATTGTCTTTTTTTAAGCATTTAGAAAGAAAGAAGGAAAATCAATAAGCAATAAGAAAGAAGACGCACACACACAGATACACACACAAACAGGTGGATACTTTGAGACCTGGTGGGTCTCCATTCCATCTCATGAAACCCACCCATGTGTGGAGATAGCAGGCAACACACACACACACACACACACACACACACACACACACACACACACACACACACACACACACACACACACACACACCGGCACGCACACGCACACACATGCGCACACACACACGACCACACTCATGTGCATGCACGCACGCACACACACACACACACACACACACACACAACCCCCTCCCCCCCCACAAACACACACATACACACAACCTCCCTCCCTCCCCTCAACCAAGTTGCAGAAGTGCTTTGCTGATGTGTCATGCCAGGTGCGAGAGGGACCCACACCCAGGCAGCTGTCCTGATGCCAATTAAAATTGCCACATATGAGGAAGAAAGTTTGGATGAGTTGATAGAAGTTGGTCCATGTCGTTGGAGAGCGAAATGTAAATGTCATTACTGTTTGGTGGACGGTCCAAAGCACATATAAACAAAAGGTGGAAGCGGAGACGAAGCCATCTCCTGGGGGTGTAGTGGGGAGTGTGGAATAGAGTTTTTGATAAAGAAAGCCACTCCGCCACCAGGACGAGGTTCTGGACTGTCATACCATAGGAGGGAGTAACCAGGGAGCGATACTAAGGAGTCGGAGACATCTTGAAGGAGGAAGATTTATGTTGAGCAGATTAAGTCTGGTTTGTCAGAAGCAACCTGTATTGAGAGATCGGTCAGGTTTGAGCGAATGCCCTGGATGTTTGAGATCCATATACCGTTAAGGTAGAGGGAGGGGGAGCATCAGATATAGGAGAAGGGAGGGGAGGGGTAGGGAGAGCTGTTGACTGTGTGTCGGAGATTGCAGAAGAGCTGAGAGAGGCAGGATGAGGAGGAGGAGGAGGACCAAGGCTAGGTGGTGATGGGATGAGGCACAGTGAGGTGTAATTTGAGGGGGTGGGCAGAGGGAAGTAGAATATTGGGGTGGAGGTGGAAACTTTGAGTAGTAGTGGTGAGAGGGGAGTTTTGAAAGGGATGGGTGACAGGGTAGTTTTGAAGGAGAGGGCAAGGGGGAGTTTTGAAGGGGATGAGTGAGGGTTGTTCTGAAGGTGAGGGTGGTGTTTAGAAGTGGAGGTGTGAGGAGGAACATTTGAAGGGGAGGGGTGAGGAGGGCGTTTTGAAGGTGATGGGGGGAGTTTAGAAGTGGAGGGGTGAGGAGGAACATTTGAAGGGGATGGGTGAGGAGGAACATTTGAAGGGGATGGGTGAGGAGGGAGATTTGAAGGAGAGTGGGGAGTTCAGAAATGGAGGGGTGAGGAGGGAGATTTGAATGGGAGGGGTGAGTTGGGACGTTTGAAGGGGAAGGGTAGGTGGAAGGTAGTGATGGAATGGGGGTCGGAAGGAGTCGAGGGATGGGTCATGGGGTAGGGTTTGTAGGGTAGTGGCAAATAGGAGGGGCGGGAACAGATAGGGGAGGATTCGACAATGAAGATGTACAAAAGGAATGATGTTTTTTTTTTTTTTTTTTTTTTAAGATGTACAAAATTTTAAATTTGTACAAATGTACCAATTTTTTTAAAATTTTACATTTTATGTACAAAATTTACAAAAGATGTACAAAGATGTACAAAAGATGTACAAAAAAAAGAAAAAAAAGAAAAGAAAAAAAGATGTACAAAAGGAATGATTAATGAAATACTTTTATTAAAATAATTAATGAAATCCGTTTTTTCTTTTTTTGCTTTTTTAAAAGACATTAACAGGGTTTATAATTGGGAGGATTTTTTTGGAGAAATAAGTGGACTGGGGAGAAAACAAAAGGGTTGAACTGAAGGTAGCAGGGAGAAAAGACCATTTAAAAAGAACGATTGTGGACTCGAACTCGGAAAATGTCGGCCTCAAATGCCTGGCACGAAAAGTTTGATAAATACTTAAAAATTGGCAATTTAAAAAAAAAAAAAACCGAACTAGAAGCACACAGTAAACACAGAGACAGTAAAATAAACAGCAAAACCTCGACAAAACCACCGGGAGTACTTATCTTTGAGGAATTCAGCAGAATCCAAAAACCGCACAACTTGGCTCAACAAACTGGAAGATCATTTATCGTTAGACAGGGTGACTGTAGCCTCTTTCCTCTTCAGACCATGACAAAATCACAAATGGTCAAACACTGACAAATCTCTGAAAGGACCATTTGGCAACCCCTCCGAGCTACTTTCTTGACAATCCTCTTGAGGAGGTTCAGTCATTAAAACTCCTGTTTCTCACTATCAGCAATGATCTTTCTTTGCAAAGCACATTCCAATGTTGGCCTCCAAAGCCAATCACCAACTGGTCATCCTCCACCATATAAAGCCCTTCCTTGGCACATCTGAACTCCGATCCACCTACAAGGCCTTTATTTGCAGCTTGATGGAGTATTGTCCTCCCCTCTGCACTGGCTCCCTTGCCCCACACCTTGTTCAGCTTGACACCATGCAAACAAGGGGAAAACAAAAGTAAAATAAAATGAGGTTTCGTTTCAAGCCGCCAGCACTTAGCTTTGCCTCCCCAAATGGCTGGCAAGGCTTGCTGGTCGTCACCTCGAACCACTGCACGGGAAACGCACAAGATGGCGCGGAATCACACCTCTAGCCAGCCGCCGCCTGCGTGAGGCAAGCAGGCAGGATCCTTCTTTGCTAACAGGGCTCCGATGATCTCTCTGGTGCACACAGACGAGTGCCCATCGTCCTCCCACGCAAAACAACCAAGCGACCGCTGCGATCAAGACCAGGACAAGAGCAAAAGGGAAACACAGCCGTTCTCTTGAAAGCCAGCACACAAGAGAAATGTGACCGCCTCCAATGAACACCACAAAAGAGACCAAGATGGCGAGACGGTTTCTTCTTGCTCTCGAATGTTCCACCGCTGACGTCACACTCTGTCCAATCACCGAGCTCTGTTCATCACTTAACCAGTCACGAAGCTCGGGGCGTGGCCTCCCCGTCACGAGTCGTCGGGGGCAGAGTCTAATCTCTGTTCGGGAATGTTTGGATGACGTCGTTCCCCTGTTGCGTCCTGGCGGTGTTGTGAGCAAATGAGTCCATTGCCTGGCCGGCTGAGTTTTATAAGAACATTAGGGAAAAATCATAGGGAGGCAAGCATGTACAGGGGAATTTTATCCATAAGTCCTATAATTAATTAGCACAAAACCACCCTCCTTATGGCGACATTCCAACACTTAACCGGACAGACGGCCTACTTACATACATCAAGATGGCTTCTTCGCGGCATATGAAGCATTCTAAACCTACATGATTCTAACTTTCCAAAGGTATTTCTTTGTTTACCCCCACAAACGTAACAATATGTTGTTGTCTGTCTGTTTGTCTGTCTGTCTGTTTGTCCCACCTGTGGTTTTTCAGACTTTTTCCCCATACTCTGTCATATTAAACAGAAACTTGGCTTTATGATTACAAGTAACAGAACAAGTTCCAATTTCCGTGTGTTTCGTAAATATTTCAGAGTTATGCTCTTTTTGGACTTCGAAAATATCACATCAGTAGTGGTCATTTCTTGCAAAGCAGTTCTCGCTCTTGTTCTGTTTGTTTGTCTATTTTCAATGTGGTTAACTTTACAGCTCAACCCAAGCATAGGTTTTGGTCAGGGTACCTTGTCACAATGGCCATGTTTACTTGGAAAACACTGGTGGGCAATCCAATTTGAATTTCCAAGTTTTCCTTGCAAAGTCTTTCTTTTGCTACGGAGCAGGTCACAAGGGAAATCTATTTCGACTTCCTTGTTGCAAATTTCCCCTGAGCCTGGCAGAGAGGTGTGCGCTCTACCCAGCACCGTTCTCCTTTGACCATGTTTTTGGCTTGAAGTTTGGACGTACAGTACATGGAGGTGAAAGACAGCAGATCATTGAACAAAGGTTGATCGGAATCGATCTGAACCTTTACTCATTTGTGGTAATTCCCTGCAGAGGAAATGTTACCATCTTTGAAGCAAATGCTGATCATCCAGCATCGTTGGAAATGTTTCATTTCACAAAGCACACTCAAGCTTTCTGCGGTTCACTTTGCTAATGGACCTAGCAAAGTGCACCAATGTCAGAAGCGACGTTCTCGTGCGAAATGATCTACACACACTCGTCACAGCACCACCTGCTTTGTTACCCCTAAATTACCTGATCCTTGTATATTAACTAACAAGCAGGCAAATCTAGGTAGGGTAACAATAGAGCCTGCAACATGGATTTCAGCCCCGCATTTGCAGCGCAGACACAACCAACATATTAATGGTTTACCTTTCTATCAGACAAGCTTTATTCCCAAGCAGAGCTATCCTCGCGCATTTTGTTTAAAAACGAGGAGGGGTGATATTGTAATCGGCTCTGTCTGCCTATTACCACATCTCCTAAACGGTGTGCAGAAATAGTAATGATCACCACATGGCACGAAGGTGCAAGAGAAGTATCATTTTTGGCCCTGCCCCCTGAGATTGTGTCAAAAGGTGGAATACCAAAAATTCAATTGCAGGCACGTTTTTAAACATTCTTTAATTAAACTTTGTATATGCCATAAACATTGGGGGATGCATGCAATACGCAACGAGTTTTTGGATTTGAACCCCGGTTCATGCCCCTTGGGTGAGGATTTAGGGTTACAGTGGTCAAAACGGGGGAAATTTTTTTTAATACAAAATTTGATATTAGGTCAATCCTGGTGGAACTTTTTGCCATCTTTCAACTTTGCTTTAGGGGAGAAGCGTGGGGATTGCGATGGCGTGCCAGCGACTTGGTTCTAGTTGTATCTGTGATAGAAAAATGGTGAATGAAACTTTAGTTGCAAAAATCCTAATTATTGCTTCTCCACCATAAATCCAACAAATTGATGGAAAACTTCCAAAACTGTCAAACACTTGATGTTTAATCTCATTATTTTGCAAGTCTCCATGCTGATCACACCATTGGCCAATGGCCATTTGCACACACAACGTATATCCATTGGAATATCTGCTTGAGCAGTTCCGTTGTTGTTTAAGATTCTGGTCCATGATGTGAAGCTTTTTGTACACCGCTCCTTTCCGATGCCATCTTCCAGGCATTGCAAAACGTCATTGCCGGGCACCGAAGGGGGCTCGGCAGTGGAACGCTGAAAGGGAGTACTCAGTTTTCACTCTGGTTGTTTGTTTGTTTTCTTGTTTTCTTGTTTGTTTTCTTGTTTGTTTGTCTGGGTGATATCTCAGCTATCCTTTGAGCTAGGAAGCTGAAATTTCAGCACAATAGTGAGCAAGTCCTTTGTCAAAAACGGTATTTTTTTGTTTTTTGATGCATCAATTAATTGAGGAGTTATTTAATTATTAGCAATTAATTAAGTACTTATTTAATTAATCAAATTTCCTTTCTCTTCTGACCATTAACTCAGGCACCTTTTGAGTTAGGAAGCTGATATTTGGACATGCCAATGACCAGGTGATTTGGCTGCAAAGGCTATTTTTGATTTATTAATTCATCAATTAATCAATTAATCGATTAATTATTTAATTATTCGATTAATGACTAAATTTTTATTTTATTTAAAGTTACAGATCCTGATGAAATGGTGGGGGATTATGTGTTCAATGACAGAATTGACTAATAATTTTTTAAAAAAATGATTATTATTTATTTATTTTCATTATTAATCATTTATTTATTTTCTTTCTCATTTGGCCAATATCTCAGGCACCTTTTGAGCTCGGAAGCTAATATTTGGACATGAGTGACCAAGTGATGTGGCTATCAAGGATATTTTTGATTTATTGATTAATCAATTAATCGATTAATTATTTAATTATTCGACTAATTACTAAAAAAAAAAATTTTTCCCCCCAGTGACAGATTCTGATGAAATGGTGGTGGTTTATGTGTTCTGTGACCGAATTGATTAATAATTTAATTTTTAAATGATTATTATTTATTTATTTTCATTATTAATCATTTATTTATTTTCTTTCTCATTTGGCCAATATCTCAGGCACCTTTTGAGCTGGGAAGCTAATATTTGGACATGAGAGTGACCAAGTGATGTGGCTATCAAGGATATTTTTGATTTATTGATTAATCATTTAATCGATTAATTATTTATTGAATAATTGATTAATTATTGATTAATCAATTAATTATTTAATTTTTTATTAATGACTTATTTAATTAAATTTCTAAAAGATACATCTTCGGATGAAGCACTAGTGGTTTAGTTATGCTATTAGCCAATTGATTAAGAAAATATTTTGTGATAATCTTTTATTGATTTTAATTATACAATTAATCAATCAATTAGTGGACACCTCTCCCTCCCAATGCAGCCTCAATGAGCTGCACTGCGGTATTGCCGGGCGCCTGAGGCGCCCCAGCAATGCTGCGCTGTAGGATATTTAATTATTTGGCATGGGGGCGGTGTACTTTGAATGTATCTGGACTTGTTTTCTTTCTTGTTTTCTTTCTTGTTTTCTTGTTTGTTTGTTTGTCTAGACGATATCTCAGCCATCCTTTGAGCTAGGAAGCTGAAATTTTGGCACAGTAGTGAGCAAGTCCTTTGTCAAAAACGGTATTTTTTGTTTTTTGAATAATCAATTAATTAAGGAGTTATTTAATTATTAGCGATTAATTAAGTACTTATTTAATTGATTAAATTTCCTTTCTCGTCTGACCATTAACTCAGGCACCTTTTGAGCTCGGAAGCTTATATTTGGACATGAGTGACCAAGTGATGTGGCTATCAAGGATATTTTTGATTTATTGATCAATCAATTAATCAATTAATCGATTAATTATTTAATTATTCGATTAATTACTAAAAAAAAAAATTTTTTTTCAGTTACAGATTCTGATGTTTTTTGCTGATCACACCATTAATTATTTAATTATTCGATTAATTACTAATTTTTTTTTTTTCAGTTACAGATTCTGATGAAATGGTGGTGGTTTATGTGTTCTGTGACCGAATTAATTAATAATTTAATTTTTTCATGATTATTATTTATTTATTTTCATTATTAATCATTTATTAATTGTACACCGCACCTTTCCTATGCCATCTCCAGGCATTGCAAATCGTCATTGCTGGGCACCGAAGGGGGCTCGGCAGTGACGCACGCTGAAAGAGAGTACTCAGTTTTCACTCTGGTTGTTTGTTGTACACCGCTCCTTTCCTATGCCACCTCCAGGCATTGCAAATCGTCATTGCCGGGCACCGAAGGGGGCTTGGCAGTGACGCACGCTGAAAGAGAGTACTCAGTTTTCACTCTGGTTTCTTGTTTGTTTTCTTGTTTCCTTGGTTGTCCGGACGATATCTCAGCCATCCTTTGAGCTAGGAAGCTGAAATTTCGGCACAATAGTGAGCAAGTCCTTTGTCAAAAACGGTATTTTTTGTTTTTTGATTAATCAATTAATTGAGGAGTTATTTAATTATTAGCGTTTAATTAAGTACTTATTTAATTAATTAAATTTCATTTCTCTTCTGACCATTATTAACTCAGGCACCTTTTGAGTTAGGAAGCTGATATTTGGACATGCCAATGACCAGGTGATTTGGCTGCAAAGGATATTTTTGATTTATTAATTAATCAATTAATCGATTAATTATTTAATTATTCGATTAATGACAAAAAAATTTTTTTTTTTAAAGTTACAGATTCTGATGAAATAGTGGTAGTTTATGTGTTCTCTGACCAAATTGATTAATAATTTAATTTTTTTATGATTATTATTTATTTATTTTCATTATTAATCATTTATTTATTTTCTTTCTCATTTGGCCAATATCTCAGGCACCTTTTGAGCTGGGAAGCTAATATTTGGACATGAGTGACCAAGTGATGTGGCTATCAAGGATATTTTTGATTTATTGATTAATCATTTCATCTATTAAGTATTTATTGATTAATCGATTAATTATTTATTGAGTAATCAATTAATTATTTAATTTTTTATAAATGACTTATTTAATTAAATTTCTAAAAGATACATCTTCGGATGAAGCACTAGTGGTTTAGTTATGCGATTAGCCAATTGATTATGAAAATATTTTGTGATAATCTTTTATTGATTTTAATTATACAATTAATCAATCAATTAGTGTACACCCCTCCCTCCCAATGCAGCCTTAATGAGCTGCACTGCGGTATTGCCGGGCGCCAGAGGCGCCCCGGCAATGCCGCGCTGCAGCATATTTAATTATTTGGCATGGGGCGGTGTACTTTGAATGTATGTGTACTTGTTTGTTTTCTTTCTTGGTTGTCCGGGCGATATCTCAGCCATCCTTTGAGCTAGGAAGCTGAAATTTCGGCACAGTAGTGAGCAAGTCCTTTGTCAAATACGGTAATTTTTGTTTTTTGAATAATCAATTAATTGAGGAGTTATTTAATTATTAGCGATTAATTAAGTACTTATTTAATTAATCAAATTTCCTTTCTCTTCTGACCATTATTAACTCAGGCACCTTTTGAGTTAGGAAGCTGATATTTGGACATGCCAATGACCAGGTGATTTGGCTGCAAAGGATATTTTTGATTTATTAATTAATCAATTAATCGATTAATTATTTAATTATTCGATTAATGACAAAAAAAATTTTTTTTTTTAAAGTTACAGATTCTGATGAAATAGTGGTAGTTTATGTCTTCTCTGACCAAATTGATTCATAATTTAATTTTTTTATGATTATTATTTATTTATTTTCTTTATTAATCATTTATTTATTTTCTTTCTCATTTGGCCAATATCTCAGGCACCTTTTGAGCTGGGAAGCTAATATTTGGACATGAGTGACCAAGGGATGTGGCTATCAAGGATATTTTTGATTTATTGATTAATCATTTCATCTATTAAGTATTTATTGATTAATCGATTAATTATTTATTGAGTAATCAATTAATTATTTAATTTTTTATAAATGACTTATTTAATTAAATTTCTAAAAGATACATCTTCGGATGAAGCACTACTGGTTTAGTTATGCGATTAGCCAATTGATTATGAAAATATTTTGTGATAATCTTTTATTGATTTTAATTATACAATTAATCAATCAATTAGTGTACACCTCTCCCTCCCAATGCAGCCTCAATGAGCTGCACTGCGGTATTTCCGGGCGCCTGAGGCGCCCCGGCCATGCCGCTCTGTAGGATATTTAATTATTTGGCATGGGGGCGGTGTACTTTGAATGTATGTGTACTTGTTTTCTTTCTTTCTTGTTTGTTTGTTTGTTTTCTTGGTTGTCCGGACAATATCTCAGCCATCCTTTGAGCTAGGAAGCTGAAATTTCGGCACAAGAGTGAGCAAGTCCTTTGTCAAAAACGGTATTTTTGTTTTTTCATTAATCAATTAATTGAGGAGTTATTTAATTATTAGCGATTAATTAAGTACTTATTTAATTAATTAAATTTCCTTTCTCTTCTGACCATTAACTCAGGCACCTTTTGAGTTAGGAAGCTGATATTTGGACATGCCAATGACCAGGTGATTTGGCTGCAAAGGCTATTTTTGATTTATTAATTAATCAATCGATTAATCGATTAATTATTTAATTATTCGATTAATGACAAAAAAAATTTTTTTCCCAAGTTACAGATTCTGATGAAATGGTGGTGGTTTATGTGTTCTGTGACCGAATTGATTGATAATGCAATTTTTAAATGATTATTATTTATTTATTTTCATTATTAATCATTTATTTATTTTCTTTCTCATTTGGCCAATATCTCAGGCACCTTTTGAGCTGGGAAGCTAATATTTGGACATGACAGTGACCAAGTGATGTAGCTATGAAGGATATTTTTGATTTATTGATTAATCATTTAATCGATTAATTATTTATTGGTGAATCAATTAATTATTTAATTTTTTATTAATGACTTATTTAATTACATTTCTAAAAGATACATCTTCGGATGAAGCACGAGTGGTTTAGTTATGCTATTAGCCAATTGATTAAGAAAATAATTTGTGATAATCTTTTATTGATTTTAATTCAACAATTAATCAATCAATTAGCGTACACCTCTCCCTCCCAATGCAGCCTCGATGAGGTGCACTGCGGTATTGCCGGGCGCCTTAGGCGCCCCGGCAATGCCGCGCTGTAGGATATTTAATTATTTGGCATGGGGGCGGTGTACTTTGAATGTATCTGTACTTGTTGTACACCGCTCCTTTCCTATGCCATCTCCAGGCATTGCAAATCGTCATTGCCGGGCCCCAAAGGGGGCTCGGCAGTGACGCACGCTGAAAGAGAGTACTCAGTTTTCACTCTGGTTGTTTGTTTGTTTGCTTTCTTGTTGTACACCGCTCCTTTCCTATGCCATCTCCAGGCATTGCAAATCGTCATTGCCGGGCACCAAAGGGGGCTCGGCAGTGACGCACGCTGAAAGAGAGTACTCAGTTTTCACTCTGGTTTCTTGCTTTCTTTCTTGTTTTCTTTATTGTTTGTTTGTCCGGGCGATATCTCAGCCATCCTTTGAGCGAGGAAGCAGAAATTTCGGCACAATAGTGAGCAAGTCCTTTGTCAAAAACGGTATATATATTTTTTGATTAATCAATAAATTGAGGAGTTATTTAATTATTAGCGATTAATTAAGTACTTATTTAATTAATCAAATTTCCTTTCTCTTCTGACCATTAACTCAGGCACCTTTTGAGTTAGGAAGCTGACATTTGGACATGCCAATGACCAGGTGATTTGGCTGCAAAGGATATTTTTGATTTATTAATTCATCAATTAATCGATTAGTTATTTAATTATTCGATTAATGACAAAAACTTTGTTTTTTTTTTAAGTTACAGATTCTGATGAAATAGTGGTAGTTTATGTGTTCTCTGACCAAATTGATTAATAATTTAATTTTTTTATGATTATTATTTATTTATTTTCATTATTAATCATTTATTTATTTTCTTTCTCATTTGGCCAATATCTCAGGCACCTTTTGAGCTGGGAAGCTAATATTTGGACATGAGTGACCAAGTGATGTGGCTATCAAGGATATTTTTGATTTATTGATTAATCATTTCATCTATTAATTATTTTGTTGATTAATCGATTAATTATTTATTGAGTAATCAATTAATTATTTAATTTTTTATTAATGACTTATTTAATTAAATTTCTGAAAGATACATCTTCGGATGAAGCACTAGTGGTTTAGTTATGCTATTAGCCAATTGATTATGAAAATATTTTGTGATAATCTTTTATTGATTTTAATTATACAATTAATCAATCAATTAGTGTACACCTCTCCCTCCCAATGCAGCCTCAATGAGCTGCACTGCGGTATTGCCGGGCGCCAGAGGCGCCCCGGCAATGCCGCTCTGTAGGATATTTAATTATTTGGCATGGGGGCGGTGTACTTTGAATGTATGTGTACTTGTTGTACACCGCACCTTTCCTATGCCATCTCCAGGCATTGCAAATCGTCATTGCCGGGCACCAAAGGGGGCTCGGCAGTGACGCACGCTGAAAGGGAGTACTCAGTTTTCACTCTGGTTGTTTTCTTGTTTTCTTGTTTGTTTTCTTGTTTGTTTTCTTTCTTGTTTTCTTTCTTGGTTGTCCGGATGATATCTCAGCCATCCTTTGAGCTAGGAAGCTGAAATTTCGGCACAAGAGTGAGCAAGTCCTTTGACAAAAACGGTATTTTTTTTTTTTGATGAATCAATAAATTGAGGAGTTATTTAATTATTAGCGATTAATTAAGTACTTATTTAATTAATCAAATTTCCTTTCTCTTCTGACCATTAACTCAGGCACCTTTTGAGTTAGGAAGCTGATATTTGGACATGCCAATGACCAAGTGATGTGGCCATCAAGGATATTTTTGATTTATTGATTAATCATTTAATCGATTCATTATTTATTGATTAATCGATTAATTATTTATTGAGTAATCAATTAATTATTTAATTTTTTATTAATGACTTATTTAATTAAATTTCTGAAAGATACATCTTCGGATGACGCACTAGTGGTTTAGTTATGCTATTAGCTTATTGATTAAGAAAATATTTTGTGATAATATTTTATTGATTTTTATTATACATTTAATCAATCAATTAGTGTACACCTCTCCCTCCCAATGCAGCCTCAATGAGCTGCACTGCGGTATTGCCGGGCGCCGGAGGCGCCCCGGCAATGCCGCGCTGCAGCATATTTAATTATTTGGCATGGGGCGGTGTACTTTGAATGTATTTGTACTTGTTTTCTTTCTTGTTTGTTTGTTTGGTTGTCCGGGCGATATCTCAGCCATCCTTTGAGCAAGGAAGCTGAAATTTCGGCACAATAGTGAGCAAGTCCTTTGTCAAAAACGGCATTTTTTTTTTTGTTTAATCAATAAATTGAGGAGTTATTTAATTATTAGCGATTAATTAAGTACTTATTTAATTAATCAAATTTCCTTTCTCTTCTGACCATTAACTCAGGCACCTTTTGAGTTAGGAAGCTGATATTTGGACATGCCAATGACCAGGTGATTTGGCTGCAAAGGATATTTTTGATTTATTAATTAATCAATTAATCGATTAATTATTTAATTATTCGATTAATGTCAATAAATTTTTTTTTTTTTAAGTTACAGATTCTGATGAAATAGTGGTAGTTTATGTGTTCTCTGACCAAATTGATTAATAATTTAATTTTTTTATGATTATTATTTATTTATTTTCATTATTAATCATTTATTTATTTTCTTTCTCATTTGGCCAATATCTCAGGCACCTTTTGAGCTGGGAAGCTAATATTTGGACATGAGTGACCAAGTGATGTGGCTATCAAGGATATTTTTGATTTATTGATTAATCATTTCATCGATTAATTATTTATTGAGTAATCAATTAATTATTTAATTTTTTATAAACGACTTATTTAATTAAATTTCTAAAAGATACATCTTCGGATGAAGCACTAGTGGTTTAGTTATGCGATTAACCAATTGATTATGAAAATATTTTGTGATAATCTTTTATTGATTTTAATTATACAATTAATCAATCAATTAGTGTAGACCTCTCCCTCCCAATGGAGCCTCAATGAGCTGCACTGCGGTATTGCCGGGCGCCGGAGGCGCCCCGGCAATGCCGCGCTGCAGCATATTAAATTATTTGGCATGGGGCGGTGTACTTTGAATGTATGTGTATTTGTTGTATACCGCTCCTTTCCTATGCCATCTCCAGGCATTGCAAATCGTCATTGCCGGGCACCAAAGGGGGCTCGGCAGTGACGCACGCTGAAAGAGAGTACTCAGTTTTCACTCTGGTTTCTTGTTTTCTTTCTTGCTTTCTTGCTTTCTTGCTTTCTTGCTTTCTTGTTTGTTTGTCCGGACGATATCTCAGCCATCCTTTGAGCTAGGAAGCTGAAATTTCGGCACAATAGTGAGCAAGTCCTTTGTCAAAAACGGTATTTTTTTTTTTGATTCATCAATAAATTGAGTTATTAGCGATTAATTAAGTACTTATTTAATTAATCAAATTTCCTTTCTCTTATGACCATTAACTCAGGCACCTTTTGAGTTAGGAAGCTGATATTTGGACATGCCAATGACCAGGTGATTTGGCTGCAAACGATATTTTTGATTTATTAATTAATCAATTAATCGATTAATTATTTAATTATTCGATTAATGACCCAAATTTTTTTTTTTTTAAAGTTACAGATTCTGATGAAATAGTGGTAGTTTATGTGTTCTGTGACCAAATTGATTAATAATTTAATTTTTTTATGATTATTATTTATTTATTTTCATTATTAATCATTTATTTATTTTCTTTCTCATTTGGCCAATATCTCAGGCACCTTTTGAGCTGGTAAGCTAATATTTGGACATGAGTGACCAAGTGATGTGGCTATCAAGGATATTTTTGATTTATTGATTGATCATTTCATCTATTAATTATTTATTGATTAATCGATTAATTATTTATTGAGTAATCAATTAATTATTTAATTTTTTATAAATGACTTATTTAATAAAATTTCTAAAAGATACATCTTCGGATGAAGCACGAGTGGTTTAGTTATGCGATTAGCCAATTGATTATGAAAATATTTTGTGATAATCTTTTATTGATTTTAATTATACAATTAATCAATCAATTAGTGTACACCTCTCCCTCCCAATGCAGCCTCAATGAGCTGCACTGCGGTATTGCCGGGCGCCGGAGGTGCCCCGGCAATGCCGCGCTGCAGCATATTTAATTATTTGGCATGGGGCGGTGTACTTTGAATGTATGTGTACTTGTTTTCTTTCTCATTTGGCCAATATCTCAGGCACCTTTTGAGCTGGGAAGCTAATATTTGGACATGACAGTGACCAAGTGATGTGGCTATCAAGGATATTTTTGATTTATTGATTAATTATTTAATCGATTAATTATTTGTTTTCTTTCTTGTTTGTTTGTTTGTCCAGACGATATCTCAGCAATCCTTTGAGCTAGGGACCTGAAATTTCGGCACAATAGTGAGCAAGTCCTTTGTCAAAAACGGTATTTTTTGTTTTTTGAAAAATCAATTAATTGAGGAGTTATTTAATTATTAGCGATTAATTAAGTACTTATTTAATTAATCAAATTTACAACCTCAAGTAGGCGTTTCTTATAACTGTCTTCCAGTCTCTGACATCGACTGGGAGAAATTTTTGCCCACTCCTCAATGCAGAATTATTTCAGCTGTGCAATGTTTGAAGGGTTTCTTGCATGGACAGCTCGTGTCAAATCCGCCCACAACATCTCAACATCTCGAAATCCCCCCACAACATCGAGGGAGTGAGGTCCCCCACGGGGTACTTCGCGCTGTACGCTGCCCATATGTAATTGTGATTGTCATGGTTCCCTTTTTGAGGCAGTTTTTATGGCCGGATGCCCTTCCTGACGCCAACCGTTTTAGTAGCCTCTTTCGACACGCATGGATACGGTGTACCTATTCTAAACTGGGGTACACACCGGGACACACACCGGGACCGAAAGCCACACAGACTACCCTAAAATGAAGTTTGTTTATTGCCATAGTGCCTGTCCTCCTGCTCACCTCCGTTTTGCCTTAATTTTGTCATTGTGCACAACTGGTTGCTAATGACAGGTGGAGTGCAATGCATATATCCAAAATACAAACAACAACAAGCATTTTAAGGCCATTTTCCCTGCAAGAGCGGGGGTTGGCCTTGCAGTCCCCATGACAATCTTCTCCATTTTGCCCTATTTTCTGCATCTCCCCTTGTTAACCCCCTTGCCCGCATTTCTTCTTCGACCATCTTTAGCCAAGTCTTTCTCGGTCTTCCCCGTCCTCTACTTCCTTCTCCAGTCACTTTCATCCTTCCTCAACACATGACCAAACCATCTCAAACTGTTTCTCTTTACAGCATCCATCACAGGTTCTATTCCCATCATCTTTCGCAATTCATCATTTGTCTTCCTCTCTCTCAACAATACTCCACACATCCACCGAACCATTCGCATTTCCACCCTTTCCAGCCTTCGTTGCTGCTCTACGTTCATTACCTATGTCTCGCTCCCATAAATCATAACACTTCTCACACATGCAGCATACACCTTTCCCTTCAGCTTCAACGACACTCCCCTCCTCGTCAGCACGCCGCTCAGTTCCCAAAACTTCTTCCATGCACATCTCACTCGAGCAACCATTGTCGAGTCTGATCCACCTTCTCCATTCAGCATGTCTCCTAGGTAACAAAATGTTTTCACACCTTCCAGCTTCATGCCATCTTCAAAATCCAACTCAACATTTCCTCCATCTGCAGCTCCCTCTGTGCACACCTTACACTTGAATGTAGCTGCCACACTGGTTAATGACCCTCTCAAACCACTACATTTTTGATGAACCCACTCAGCGCACATTGTACATTGAATGGAATTCACTCCGACACCCTTCCTGCATACAGCATACGGCCACTTCCCAGTTATTTCCACCTCACCACATGCTTTACCACTTGCCATTAACTAACTATCATCCTTACGTGTGTTACAGGTAGCCGTCATCCTTTGAAATAAAGAAGATGAAGGAAGATGTTGATTCTCATTTATGACGGCTACCTGGTCTGGCCGACGATGTGCGAGTCCACTCTCTGTTGTTCACTCGTATTCTCTTCCCTCATCACAGGGGATCATTCTGAACGAATGTGACGCCAACCTCTCTCCTCCACTTGGTTCATGTTTCGGGAAAGTGAACGAGTCCATTGTTTCTCTTTTCAAACAATAAAGACACATTTATGACGGCTACAAGAGTACCTCCAGCCAGCAGTGAGCAGACGATCGAACCCCCCTGCACGTGACAGACCTCCAACATGCCGAGCCTACAGTGCCCCGTGGAGGGATGCGACTGGCAGTCCCAGGACATGGACGCTGCCTTCGCGGCAGCCTTAACCGCAGCAATGCAGATCCATGACAGGACCGTACATGCTGTGCGGCCCCCACCAGCTCCGCCAAAGCTCAAGTTAGACCCCCCAACCATCTCTGCCGGATGTGACCCTGAACATTGGTCCTCATTCACTAGACAGTGGGACATGTACAAGGCCGGTATGGCGATCTCCGGCAACATTGTACCCACGGCCCTATTCTATTGTTGCGACCATGACCTGAGGGCGGACATCATGCGTGATCTTCAGGGTGACGTTGGCAACATGGCGGAAAAGGACCTAATGGCCGCCATCAAAAGACTGGCTGTCAAAGACGAGAGCATCCTCGTCCATCGCATTAAGCTGAGCAAGATGACCCAATCACCTGGAGCAGGCATCAGAACATTTCTGGCCAGCCTCCGAGGCCAGGCTGCCCTCTGCCAGTACACAGCCAAGTGTAAGGTACCAGACTGCACTCACATATTTGACTTCAGCGAGGAAATAATCAAAGATAACTTGGTGAGGGGCATTGCTGACCCCGAGATTATGTCCGACTTGCTAGGTGACACCAAAACAGACAGAACCCTGGAGGAGACAGTCTCTTTCATTGCCCAGAAGGAGCAGGGCAAGGTGACCAGAGGGGCTGTGGGAGATTCGGCAGGTGCCACGTATAACAACCCCAGACCACCTACAGCCCCAGGACCTAGTAATAATAGTATGGCGAGATGCTGGGCATGTGGCAACCCCACTCATGGGCCCAGGAATGACCGAAGAACCAGATCAAGATACTGTGAGGCCTGGTCATTTACATGTGCCAAATACGCAGTTAAAGGTCACTATACCAAATCATGCAACAAATGTACCACCTGTGGCACCTGGGGCCATCGCGACAAGTCATCCAGATTTTGCCACCAAGGAGCAGCCCGCAGGTACACGCCTAAGGAACACACCCCACCGGGGGTGAGCAAAGATGCGCCACATGACTCTGCTACTTACATCTATGACCAGTTATGCACCACATCGGGGCACCAGGAGGCCGCAGGCCTTGCTCACCATATGTTTGATGGACAATGGGTGGCCCGCCCCTCTAAACCCCACCCAATGCTGTTGGTTACTATGACCCCACTCCCCCTGGAACATTCATCACTTGGACACCCCATACAGGATATCAGTCACCTGACACCGATCAACATGTCAATGGTTGCTGACACCGGGTGCCAAAGTTCTATAATACCCTTAAAGTCTGCCTACAATATGGGTTATAAAGAGCACGACCTCCTTCCCGTTAAACTTGTCATGCGCGGGGCGATTAAAGAAGACCTAGGCGTGATGGGCGGAATTGCGGTTGACATCACCATTAGAGACACCAGCGGTTCTCCCCGGTCAACACGGCTGCTGTGTTATGTGTCCAACGGCATGGAGAAAGCATTCCTGTGTAGAGAGGCACTTGTCGCCTTGGGTACCATCCCCATTAACTTCCCAGCTACCACTCCCACAGAACACCTAGCCTCGACTGCAGCTGCAGAGAATTATGAGGAGCCAACCTGTTCTTGTCCCAAGCGTGACCTTCAACCACCCCCAATACCAACCTCTCTACCCCCGGGATTACAGGCCACTGAAGAGAATGTAGATGCACTGAAGGCATGGCTTCTCGAATATTACGGGCCCACAACATTTAATGTGTGCGAGCACCAACCACTGCCTCTCATGAAATGCGAACCCCTACATCTTCATGTCGACCCCAATGCCACACCGGTGGCTATCCACAAGCCAGCACTGATCCCAATCCATTGGCAGGACAAAGTACATGCTGATCTCCAGAGGGATGTCCGTATCGGCGTGCTGGAGCAGGTCAGCACAAACACACCTACAACATGGTGCTCCCGGATGGTTGTGACAGGCAAAACCGATGGCACACCGAGGCGGACTGTAGACCTGCAACCCCTAAACCGTCAGGCCGCACGTCAAACCCACCATGTGCCCAGCCCTTTCCACCTGGCCGACCGCATCCCTCAGGGCACAAAGAAAACGGTGACCGATGCATGGAATGGGTATCACTCGGTGCCCATCCGCGAGGAGGACCAACACTTTACCACATTCATCACACCATGGGGACGCTATAGGTATAAGGTAGCCCCACAGGGTTTCCTGGCCAGCGGTGATGGTTATAACCAACGCTTTGATGCTATCATCGCTGATTTCCAGAACAAGGTAAAGTGCGTTGATGACACCTGCATGTGGGCGGATTCTGTCGAAGCAGCATTCTTTCAGGCGTGCGCATGGCTTGACGTATGTGCCCGTAATGGTATTACGCTGAATCCAAGGAAATTCCAGTTTGCCCAGGACGCCGTTGACTTTGCTGGTCTCACAATAACTCCGACCAACATACGGCCCAGCACCAAGTTCCTCGATGCAATTAGGAAGTTCCCCACGCCAACCGACATCACCGGTGCTAGATCTTGGTTCGGGCTGGTCAACCAGGGAGCGTACGCCTTTGCCATGGCACAACAAATGAAGCCATTCTGGGCATTACTCAAGCCTTCCACAAAATTCACCTGGACAGAGGAGTTGGATGAAATATTCCATAGATCGAAGGACATCATCATCCAAGAAATGCAGGAGGGTGTCCGACTGTTTGACCCATCTCGACCAACATGCTTGGCAACAGACTGGTCGGTTGATGGCATCGGATTCCTCATGATGCAGAAGTACTGTCGGTGCGAGGCCAGAACACCTACCTGTTGCCCTGACGGCTGGAAATTGTGCTTAGTGGGCAGCAGGTTCACCCATCCTGCTGAAAGCCGGTATGCTCCCATTGAAGGCGAGGCATTGGCTATCGCCTACGCGCTCCACCAAACTCGTTACTATGTGCTGGGCTGTACAGATCTGATTGTGGCCACCGACCATAAGCCTCTACTCCAGGTCCTGAATGATAGGTCACTCACAGATATTGCCAACAGGAGACTCCTCAACCTCAAAGAGAAGACCCTGCCATACAGGTTCACAATCATACATGTGCCTGGCAGGAAGAATTTGGGCCCTGATGCCGCTTCAAGACACCCTGTTGATCAACCCATTCGCCTCCACTTACCAGGTGAGCCGTCAGAATCTGACCTCGCTAACATGTCAGTACTCCACCACAACCCCACGGCCAGCTCTCCCCTGCACGGAGAGAACACTGATTTAGCCGATGACACTTCTACAGTTGCAGCTGCTTCCGCCGCCCTTAAAACTGTCATCCAAGTCGTCACATGGGACATGGTCCGCGAGGCGACAGCTTCGGACATGACATTTCGAAACCTCATCACGCACCTGGAGAATGGGTTCCCAGCTGACTGCAGAGAGCTCCCCGCTGACCTGCGCCCCTTTCATCGCTACTCTGCCAGTCTGTGTGTAGTGGATGGCGTGGTACTGATGGGCCGGAGGATTGTTATACCACCCACGCTCCGCACACCCATTCTCCACGCACTTCATGCCGCCCACCAGGGTGTTAGTGCGATGCGTGCACGAGCCATGGATTCGGTATACTGGCCTGATATTTCCATCGACATTGCCCGAGTGAGAGACCAATGTGCACACTGCCACCAGATAGCCAAGAGCAACCCTATGCAACCCCCCTCTGTGTCGACACCCCCAGCCTACCCATTCCAAATGATATGCAGTGACTACTTCACCCACAATGGCAAGGACTATGTGGTGATTGTGGACAGATACTCGCATTGGCCCATGGTCTTCAGGTCAGAATCAGGTGCAGAGGGCCTCATCAAACGGTTGCGTGAGACATTCGTTACATTCGGTATCCCGGAAGAATTGACCTCTGACGGGGGTCCCCAATTCAAATCAGGCCAAACACAGGAATTCCTGACGGCCTGGGGTGTCCGACACAGGATCTCCTCTGTGGCAAACCCACACGCAAATTGCAGGGCCGGGTTGGCTGTGAAGACGGCCAAGCGCATGCTGATGGACAATGTCACTGCTTCAGGGTCTCTTGATGTTGACAAGTTCCAGCGGGCTCTGCTGATGTACAGGAACTCCATTGACCCTGAAACAAAAGCCTCACCAGCACTTATATTGTTTGGAAGACCCATACGTGATGCCATCCCTATTCCCATGGGCCGATACTCCCCACACGAAACATGGACGGAGCTGATGTCACAACGGGAAATGGCTCTTGCTAGACGCCACTCTAGGGAGCGTGAACGCTGGAGTGAGCACACCTATCTCTTACCCCCACTGCAGGTGGGCGATCTTGTCTACCTGCAGAACCTGGTCGGCAACCACCCTGGGAGATGGGAACGCACTGGGACAGTGGTTGAAGTGCGGCAGTACCACCAGTATGTCATTCGTGTTGACGGATCGGGCAGAGTCACCATACGGAACCGACAACACCTTCGAAAGTTCACTCCCTTCCACAACACTCCCACGTGTGGCACAGGGACAGAATCTGGCCTGGTGGTGGGACTGCCCAGAGAGCCAACCCCCACACAGGCCCCATTGTCACAGCCTCATATGGCCCAGCCATCTGTTTCAACCCCCACACAGGCCCCATTGTCACTGCCTCATACGGCCCAGCCACCTGTTCCTACCCCTACACAGGCCCCATTGCCTCATATGGCCCAGCCACCTGTTTCACCGCCTCGCCCATCTCAGGGGCCACATATCACGAGCAGCCCCATCAGTTCACCCGCCTTAGTGAATCCTCCACCACGGCGATCCCCCTGCCCGACAGGACCTAAAACACGGGTACCACGTGCCCTCGCTCGGCTCTTCCCTCACAACCAGGCTGGTTCCAAGGAGCTCCAGCCACCGAGCACTCCCCGCCACCGTGGGCCAACCAGTGTGCCAGATGGACATTAACACTCCAGCTGTGTGACAATCAGTTTTTTACGTACCCTCAAAAACTTATCCCCAGGGGGGGGAGATAACTAACTATCATCCTTACGTGTGTTACAGGTAGCCGTCATCCTTTTCCACACCCTCCCATCAGGCCTCCCAGGCATTTCGTCATAGGGGGGGGGGGGGGGGGGGGAAAGGAGAACATTGAACATTGTCCCAGTTGGGACCTTCACATTTATTATTTTGACTTTTGATTTGTAATAGAGATTAAGCTTTAGTGATTCGAAATGCTGTACACCTGCTTGTGTTGGAAAAGGATTTCACCCTTTGAAATAAAGAAGATGAAGGAAGATGTTGATTCTCATTTAGCCATCACCTTCGTTTTTCCGATATTCACCTTCAGACCTTTTGTCTCCATACATTCCTTCCACTTGTTCATCTTCTCCTTCAGTCCATCCATACTTTCTGCAATCAACACCAGATCATCTGCATACAACAACTCCCACGGTAAACCCTCCTTTACGTTCCGAGCCAGCACCTGCATCACAGCTACAAATAGTAGTGGACTTCGTACCGACCCCTGATGCACTCCCAACTTCACCTCAAACTCACCACTGTTCCCGTCCTTCGTCCTCACAGCTGTGCGCGCTCTTTTGTACATTGCCATCACTACTCTGATCAACTATTCCTCCACTCCTAACTTCGTCAATGCCCATGTCACTACTTCACGTGGAACCCTATCGAATGCTTTCTCCAGATCAACAAACCCAAGAAACAACTTCTTCCTCTTCTCCATATACTTCTGCAACTGCCTCACAATAAAAAGCGCATTTGTCGTTCCTCTTCCTGGCATAAATCCAAACTGCATTTCGTCAATCTTCACTTTCTTCCTTATCCTCCTCTCCAACACCCTTTTCAATACCTTCATTCCATGCTCCAATAACTTTATCGCTAGATACGAGCCACAGTCCAGAGGGTCACCTTTCCCTTTGTATTGAGGGACGAGGGTACTCAGTTCCCAATCCACTGGAATGCGGCCTTCTTTCACCACCAGATTGCAGATCTCTGTCATTCTCTTCACACCCCAATTTCCCGCTGCCTTCGATTTCCCGCCCTGTGCGCGCTCTTTTGTACATTGCCATCACTACTCTGATCAACCATTCCTCCACTCCTAACTTCCTCAATGCCCATGTCAGTACTTCACGTGGAACCCTATCGAATGCTTTCTCCAGATCAACAAACCCAAGAAACAACTTCTTCCTCTTCTCCATGTACTTCTCCTGCAATATGTCCTGGCATATATCCAAAATAAAGAAATAAATTCTGCGTCTCTGAAAGGAGGTCCCCACACCTCCCCTTTCACCACCCATCCATGATTACTGCACCTTCTGGATTTTGCTTGCACCCTACTCCATTGTTATTTAGAGCTTGGGGGTTGGATGGCTTGTGTTCAAAAGTTTCAAAGATATTTAAGTGGCACTATGATGAGCAAATGAGTGTTTTTTTTTTTAAAGCTATTCTTTGAGTCTACACACTGAAGCAGAGTCCCTTTTGGTTGATCAGTCTATTTAATTACTTGTTAATAGTCGTATATAAAACTCCTCACACCTCCCCCCTCCAGCCCCATTCACCTCCCCCTCTCTTTTTTATTCCTCACATCTGTAATCTGTATGTGGTGTAGGTAAATGGGATCCTCAAAAGGGTGGAATAAGCTGCGTTTGTTTACAGGAATATTTTCCCTTGCTTTCAGAATGTTATTTGTATGGAACGCTCAAAGTGATTAAGTTATTTAAACCGCCCTCCTTTTGCATACTGTTGGTACTTAATTTACATTGTCTGAAATATTGATGTGCCCACTCGGCCGAATGATGAATTGCATTGCATAATCTTACCTATCTGTTCAGTTTGGGTTGCTATCTTAATCAAAAACTGTCTTCCTCACTGTCCTTGCACTGCCCTCTCTTCACCCCACCCCCAGGAATACCCCTGGCTACGGCTTCCTCTCCGCTCCCACCTTTTGTTCCTATGTGTTCTGTACCGTCCTCCAAACAGTGATGACTCCATTTACATCTAGCTGTCTGACAACATGGACCAACTTCTATCCACTCATCCAAGCTCTCTCTTCCTCATATGTGGTGACTTCAACTGTCATCATGCCACCTGGTTGGGTGTGGGTTCCTCTCTCACCAGCCATTGCTTCTCAGCAAAGGACTCTGCGACTCATTAGGACTGACACAGTCTGTCAATTTCTCGACCCGGATCTCAGTCGATGGAGTATCTTCTCTTCTAAACTTGGTTATGACAAACTTCCCTGCAAAGGTCTGCTGATCTTCTTATGCTCCAATCGGTTCTTCTGCTCATGTGCTTGTTGAAGTGGACATCTCTCTGGCCATTCTCAGAGAGCCTGCTCAGCGTCGACGAGTCTGGCATTTCACTCAGACCGACTGGCACGGTCTTCGAGCAGCCATCAATCATCTGGACTGGTCTTCCATCTCTACTGCCTCTGACATAAACTCTTCCTGGGAATTATTCCAAAGTAAACTTCTCTCCCTGATGCACAGATTTATCCCATCTCGTCTTCAGTTGTCATACCCCTCCTCCCGTCCATGGTACACGGAATCTTGTGGTGAGGCTGTTGCCCAGAAACAACTTGCCTTCGTCTCCTGGAAAGCAAATCCAACAGAAGGAAATCTCATTTCCTTTCACAAAGCTCGGAACGAGTGTGTGTCTACCCTCAGGAGAGCCAGGAAACACTATCTCTCTACTCTGAAGACTGAACTCTCAAACCTGTCTCCCTCCTCCAAATCCTGTTGGCTTCTAGTCAAATCTGTTTCTGGTGTTTGTTGCCCCTCCATCCCCTCCCTTACCTCAAATGGCTACACAGCTGACACCGCACGTGACAACGCCGAATGCCTCAACTCTGTGTTTGCCTCAAAATCCTGAGTCCCAAATGATCTCTTTGTACCCACCTTACCCACTCGAACCCAGCTGTTCCTGGACTCTGTGTCCTTCTCTCCTGACAAGGTGGAGAAGTTTCTGTGAAACCTCAACTCTTTTTCTGCAACTGGACCAGACGGCATCAGCCCATTGGTCTTAAAATCCTGCTCTGCCGCTCTTTCACACCCTCTCTCAATTTTCTTCACCCTCTCTTTTGCTCAATGTCATTTGCCATCTGCTTCGAAATCAGCCAACATTATTGCTTTAAACAAGAAAGGTGCTAAAACAGATTTTTGCAACTCCAGACCAATCGGCCTGCTCCCAATAATCAGGAAGGTTACGGAATCGATCATCGCTTCTGACATCAAATCCTTCCTCTTCTGCAATGGCTTGATCTCATCTCGGCTCATAAATTTGGTTCAGACCAGGTCATTCTACTCTGGACATGCTGCTTCTGCTGTCTCGACAATGAATGGAGGTCCTCAATGTCAAACAGGAAATTAGAGCTGTCTCCCTTGACATATCTCGGGCCTTCGATACGGTCTGGCACCCTGCCCTGCTCACCAAACTCTCCTCATATGGTATCCATGGAAACCTCCACTAGTATGGTTTCCAGATCTTTTCTACCCCCGTTAAAACACCCCAAATCCGCCTCTTTCAATCCCCAACTTCTTTCCTGAAATTCCTAGAAGTGTTAATTTGCTTTCTACTCTGTTCCCCCCCTCCAGCCCTCCCCCTTCAACAGATCTACCGACGTCCCTGTTCTCTTCTGTTGTTGTGCTTGGGTGCTTCTCTCTCTTCCCCTCTTGTCTCCTGCTCCCTTTATTGCATGTTTTATGTGTCTGTGCATGTTTTCATGTTCAATGTGTTAGCTCTTACACGAGCCTCGATTCTGTGTACAAAAAAAGAAAGAAGTCATATGCAAGTTGTATAGTTTCTCACCTGTTGCTGGCTTGGGATCCTTGGACCCTGAGTTTGAATCCCGGTCGATCGTTGAATTAACGCCACGTGGGTTGACTCAGGCTGTCATCCTCCCAAGGTCGGCAACTTGAGTACCAGCTTGCTGGGGATAAATGAGCCATTCGGTTATCCTGCGTCGTAGTGGCGACCTCTCCATGATTGTGCCCAATAGCCAAGGAAACTGGCAGCCCTATGCATCCTCACGGTGAAAAAAGGAATGGTCATCATTATCATCACGTTGCACTGCAAATTGATTTGTGGGCAGCCACAAAGATAACTGCGTACTCAATTTTGTAGCCTTTGAATCCAAATGTCATGAATTGTACGTTTGTGCTCTGGTGACTGGCCTTTTTGCTTCAACATCGTGCTCACTGCCCCCTCAACCCTATCTGTAGCCTCTTTTGACCCTTTGTTTATGTTTCTGCTCTCGTTGCATTGGCATTTGGCTGCAGGACATGTTTTGGTTAAATGCTGAAGAACTACACGTATCGGAGCTTGAGCAATATGTGTCCACCAGAAAGTCATCCCACATGGGTTTTTTGCCTCTTAATAAGTATGCAAATAGTTTCGTACAATGTTACAAGGCATCTACCCTCTTTTCAACCTCCCCGTCCATCTTTCTTTTCTTACCACTTTCCCTTTTCCCCAACCTTGTTTTCATCCTCCTCCTCCGCCGCCTTATTGCCTTTTCTTTTTTTTCAACCTAAACACTGCTTATGCCTTCCTATTTTCCCCTATCTTCCCAAGTGCACAAGTGAAATGTAAATATTGTAGTTTGATTTACTATTTATGAATGTTATACAAAATCCCTTACCTCTGCCTTAACAGGTCCCCACGGTCCTTCCAGCCACTTCGGCCACACCTGTTCAAGCCGAAGCTCCTTCAAGTCCGATAGAAACTCCTCCAAAAGATGGGAAAAATCCACGGCAGCGGAAGCACATTAGCCAACAAGGAATCCGCCGGCACCCGAGTGGGAACGAAAAGGCGAGCGACAAGGCGAACCGTATTGTCGCAGAGGCGATAGCCCGGGCTCGTGCTCGTGGAGAGCAAAACATCCCGCGTGTCGTCAACTCTTCTGACTTGCTGGGACTGTCAGTGGAGGAGGCACCAATCAGCCCACCTGTCAATGAAAGCAAGAAGTCTGGCAAGAAGAGGCAAGGAAGGGCGAAAGAAGGGTTCATAAAGGACAAGGAAGGCAAGACCAGCAAAGTGAAGAAGTGCAAGAAGAGCAGGTGAGATTTTGTTTTATGAGGAGGAAGGGGTTGAGGCTGCAGCGAGTGTGGGAGGGTTCCTTTAAAGATTGTGCCAAAATCCCCTGATGGTCTGGTCACAAAGAGTGCTCAGAGCACTTGCCACTTGCTTTGGATTGTTGACAAACTAAAGTTGATGAATTTGATGTGCTAGTAGGTGGCCAAATAGGGGTTCAATGGTTACGTCGGCATGGTCGGTGTGAACGTTGGTGGTATTTTCAACCAATATCCATTTGCTGATTTGGCTCTAATTTTCCCAGGTTACTCCTGGGAAATCTTTCCCAGGTTACTCCCTCCTCCGGTATGATAGACCTGAGCCTCGTCCTGGAGGTGGGGTTGCTATCTTTATAAAAAAACTCTTCCTCACTCGCCCTGCACTGCCCTCTCTCCACCTCACCCCCAGGAATACCTTTGGCTACGGCTTCCCCTTCGCTCCCACCTTTTGTTCATATGTGTGTTGTACCGTCCACCAAACAGTGATGACTCCATCTACATCTCGCTGTCTGATAATATGGACCAACTTCTATCTACCCATCCCAACTCTCTCTTCCTCATATGTGGTGATTTCAACTGTCACCATGCCAGTTGGCTGGGGGTGGGTACCTCTCTCACCAGCCATGGCTCTTCAGCAAAGGACTTCTGTGATTCACTGGGACTGACACAATCTGTCAATTTCCCAACCCGGATCTCAGTCAACGGAGCATCTTCTCTTCTGGACTTGGTTATGACTAACTTCCCTGAAAATGTCTGCTGCTCTTCTTCTGCTCCAATCGGCTCTTCTGATCATGTGCTTGTTAAAGTGGACATCTCTCTGACCATTCTCAGAGAGCCTCCTCAGCGTCGACGAGTCTGGCATTTCACTCAGGCCAACTGGCACGGTCTTCAAGCAGCCATCAATCATCTGGACTGGTCTCCCATCTCTACTGCCTCTGACATCAACTCATCCTGGGAATTCTTCCAAAGTAAATTGCTCTCTCTCATGCACAGATTTATCCCATCTCATCTTCAGTTGTCATACCCTTCCTCCCGTCCATGGTACATGGAATCTTGTGGTGAGGCTATTGCCCAGAAACAACTTGCTTTCGTCTCCTGGAAAGCAAATCCAACGGAAGGAAATCTCATTTCCTTTCACAAAGCCCGAAACAAGTGTGTGTCCACCCTCAGGAGAGCCAGGAAACAATATCTCTCCGTTCTCAGGACCGAACTCTCTTATCTGTTTCCCTCTTCCAAATCCTGGTGAAGTCTGGTCAAATCTGTTTCTGGTGTTTGTTCCCCCTCCATCCCCTCCCTCACCTCAAATGGCCACACGGCTGACTCCGCACGGGAAAAAGCTGAATGCCTCAACTCTGTGTTTGCCTCTAAATCTTGTGTCCCAAACCCATCCCTCTCTGTACCCACCGTACCCAGTCGTACCCAGCTGCTCCTGGACTCTGTGTCCTTTCCTCCTGACAAGGTGGAAAAGTTTCTCTCAACCCTCGACTCTGATTCTGCAACTGGACCTGACGGCATCAGCCCACGGGTCCTAAAATAATGTTCTTCCGCTCTTTCACTCCCTCTCTCTGTTCTCTTCACCCTCTCTTTTGCTCAAGGTCATCTTCCATCTGCTTGGAAATCTGCCAACATCACCGCTTTGCACAAAAAAGGTGCAAAAACAGATCCCAGCAACTACAGACCAATCAGCCTTCTCCCAATTATCAGCAAAGTCATGGAATCCATCATTGCTTCAGATATGAAATCTTTCCTCTTCTCCAATGGCTTGATCTCTGATCATCAATTTGGTTTCAGACCTGGACACCACTCTGGACATGCTGCTTCTGCTTTCTCAACAATGGATGGAGGTCCTCAATGCCAAACAGGAAATTAGAGCAGTCTCCCTTGACATATCACGTGCCTTCGATACGGTCTGGCACCCCGCCCTGCTCACCAAACTCTCCTCTTTTGGTGTCCATGGAAATCTCCACGCATGGCTGGCAGACTTCCTCTCTAGTCATAGTCAACGTGTGGCCCTGAATGGGTTTCTCTCATCTCCTCTTCCTGTTCAGGCTGGAGTTCCCCAAGGCAGTGTTATGGGCCCTGTGCTTTTTCTGGTCTTCATCAATGATCTCTCTGACTCTCTTGAAAATCCTCTCTATCTCTTTGCTGACGACTCTACTCTCTGTCGCTCCATTCCTCATCCCTCAGATCGGCAGTCTGCAGCCTCCTCACTCTCTGCAGACCTTGACAAAATCAGACTGGGCAAACAAGTGGAACATGTCTTTCAATCCTGACAAATCTCACACTCTTACGATGTCTCTCCGAAAAGACTGACTGGACAACCCTCCCATCCACTTTCTGAATAATCCTCTCCAAGAAGTTCTGTCACTCAAGCTTTTGGCTCTCACTATCTCACTATGATCTTTCCTGGGAAAGCCACATTTCAAATCTGGCCTCCAAAGCCAGTCGCCGACTGGGCATCCTCCGTCGTGCGAAGTCCTTCCTTGGCACACCTGAGCTCCTCACCACATACAAGGCTTTCATCCGCAGCTCAATGGAATACTGCTCTCCCCTCTGGGCTGGTGCTCCTGCCTCACACCTAGCTCGCCTTCACGCTGTTGAAACCAAAGCATTCAGAATCATTGGAATCTCCTGCGATGAAGCTAACTCCAAGGGCCTCTCACTCACTCGCCGCAGGCAGGTTGGTGGTCTTTCCGTCTTCTACCGACTCCTCTCTGGCCTTGCCCCCCCAGCTCTCTCTGGGCTCTGTCCCGCAAATATTCCTACAGGTCGCACAAGATCTGCCTGCAACCCTCTTATGGTTAAACTGCCAAAATCAAGACTCTCTGCTCACCTTCACTCCTTCATTCCTCTTTTCTCCCACCTCTGGAACAAACTCTCTCACTCTCTTCAATCCCACTCCACCCTCCAAGTCTTTAAAACAGCTGTTCACCACCATCTCTTATCTTCCCCCATCCAAAACCTTGATCTTTTCTACCCCCGCTAATTTCACCCCAATTCCACTTTTTTGAAATACCAACTTCTGTCCAGGAAGTCCTTGGTGTCCTTGTGTTTTATACTTCTCCCTCCCCCCCCCCCCCTTCCCATGCCTCCTCCCCCCGGGCCCTCTCCCTTCCACACATCTCCCTGCTCTCGGATGTTGTGTTTGTGTGCTTCCCCTTCTCTCCCCATCTTGTCTACCGCTCCCTCTTTTTGGGTATTTTGTTTGTCTGGTTGATTTGTTTGTGAAGTAAATGTTAGCTCTTTCTCGAGCCTCGATTCAGTATACAAAAAAAATAAAAAAATTCTGGCCTATCCTTTCTTCTTCTTCTTTTTTGAGGGGGGGGGGGGGATTGTGGAGTTACCGCAGGTGTTAAAGGGATAATTGCTTTTCTAAAAGATAATTGTTGGCCTTGATGACTTAAAATAAAGTACTTCTGTAACATTTCCGTTTTCGAGATTTTGTCCTGTGGGTGTTCCAAGTGTAGCCATTTAATAGCTGAGATTTACCATTGTAATTCTGTTTGCAATTGATGTGTTTATCTTTTCCACTTTAGTAAGTCGCCAGGCACACCTGGAAGTTGCAAAAAAGGGAAAAAGAGGAAAGGCAATGAGTCGATGGACAATTCGGAAGCTGAACGCAGTCCCCCTCCCTCGCCGCAAGTTGAAGAGGACAGCTTCATTGAGGTGGGATTGTATAACCCCAATTTACTGCTTCATAAATTGTTTGTATTAGCGAAGCCTTTTATCCGGCCACACGACATTGGTGTGCAATACGCAATGGATGGCTACAAGCCATTAAATTTGGGCTTACCTGTGTATGTTCAGAAGCGGCGGTCAAACCGGCATGTGAAGAGAAAACGTTACACCGAGGATCTTGAAATGCGTCTCACAGATGACGAGGACGTAGACGTCATTGCAACTGGTCCATCTGGGAGTTCAGCTCTTCAATCGGCTGCACTCTTCCAGGTGTGTATTATTATTATTTTTTAGCTTTACAGTTCAGCTCATCCTCCACAATTTTCTATGACACCCTCCTCCCTCACTCCATCCCCCTCTCAAACGTCTACCGTTTGCAAACACAATTTTGTCATGCCTTCCATTGCTGTCTTTTTGTTGTAATTTCCCATTGTGTGAAAATCGCAATTCAATTGACCGTTCCATTTTTGTGGAAGAAGTGCATAGTGTTGGTATGGAGATCTTTGTGATCTGCCTGTGTTTTACATTTTGTCCCATCCTATTGAACTATTGACCAGACTCAGTGGCGTAATGGTTTGAGCGTCCGTTCTGAGTCCTGGAGGATGGTGGTTCAAACTCGGCCGATGGTACGAGCTGCTTCCTTGCTTAATGCTCAGCATTTAAAAGGATAGAGCATGGATAAACATCGCTGGGAAAGCAACGCCAAACCACCCAGTATAACTCTGGCTAAGAAACTGCTTTGCAGCACCAATTCTCTGTAAAGACTGTGGTATATCAACATCATCAAAAACCTATTGACAATAACTTTTCTTTGCATAATTTGCTTTGAATAATTTTAGTGTCCTTTGATATTGACACACCTGCTTTGTTCTCTTCAACTTGTCTAAGGCAGTAAAGTCAAAGTTTTCTGATTGCTCCTTTAACCACGTCTTGGTTGTTTCGGTCAATATTTCACTTCTAAACATGGACCACTAGACATGAATCACTAGCTAGATATGGACCAGGTCACGGTTGTACTGAGCGTGGTCCAGCTGCCCAAAATCCCCAGCGGTCTCTGTAACTTGTGCCTTGTGCACAGGCATTTCATGAAGGAGAAGCGCACACTTTGTCGACATTATTTGGCGTTCGTCTTCCAAAACGTTTGCATTAGTCGAGGGTAATAGTCTTCTGATTGCGTGGAAACAGTACCGATGTTTTGTGCGTTAACCTTTCGCCGGAGGAACAGAGCGTTAACCCTTCGTCGAAGCAAACCTATTTTGCTCCGCCAAAGGGTTACCACCCAAAACGTGAACTTCTCCTTACTTTCGATGCGGGTTCGCATAACGCTGTCAATGTTCCATAAATTTCACCCATTGTTCTACTTGTCCAGTGATGCAGATCGAGATTTCTCCACTCAGAAAAAGAGCTAAGAGTGTTAGAGGAGCAAAACCAGATTATAATTGCTAAAAAATAAACTGCGAGGCTACCATCTGAGGATGGTGAGCAAGAAGGAAACTTAGAGTGAGCTTCCCTTAATCGGGAAAGATGTGAAGCAGCAGCACCAATCCGCAGTGGGCGGCCATATTCTATGGAACTCCTGATGACTGCTTTGCACACCGTTAAATTCTGAGGACTGCACACACAGAATTTAGTCCTGTGGAGAATTCGATTTGGTGGCCAGCTTGGAGATGTGGTTTACTTTGACAGCATTTCTTGAGGCGCATTGTCAATTGGCAAGAATTTACATGGCTTTTCCAGAAAATAGGGGCCATGATCTTGCTGGCTGAGAGATGGGTGTGAAATCACCTGGATGGTGGTAATCGTTTCTTTTTCCATGAGTCCAATTTTGTTTGAACAGGGCACATTATTTTCAGGACCCACAAAGTGTTGCCGTGAAATCTACATCGGACACGACTGATCACACTTGGGACACTACCTTCAGCTGGCCAGATCACGGCCCCACTTTTATCGATGCCAGGAAGTGTCTGTGTTCTCGACAAGATGGGCCGGGACTCTCATCCATGCTAAGTCAGCGGACTATTTGGCTTCTTTCACATGAGGGTGCATCTTTGTCATACACATCCCCACGCATTTGTCGATTTATTTTGAGCTGGCACCTTTGCGTAAACATTTGATGATACATCAGTACTCAATTTTAGTTCGATCCATAATTGTATAACATAGCAAACCTTTCTTTTGTTTCTTTCTGAAATGGCATACAACGTTAGATGAAAGAAAACCTTCTTTCATGACTCTATATCCTGCTGTGAGTTCTTCTCCATCGTGTGCAGGCATGTTCCATAGCAGTGTAAAGGCCTTGTATTTAGTGAAAATTCAGTTTCCATTGAAGCCTTTGACTTGATGCATGATGACCAACAGCAAGTCTTTGCAGGTCAGTTTTGGTCATATTTGGACAGTTTGATTTTGTAAGTCTAAAACTGACAGAAGACCTTCATCTTGGATGTACCTAAAATAATGTAATTGGTGCTGTACCAGGTAGATTTGTGTTTCTTTCTCTGTGTCTGCAAATGGCAATGCAGCTGCAGCTTGCCCTTTCCTGGTTAAGCAAGATTTTTTGGCACAGAGTGAATATAAACACTGAAGTCGAAAAGGTTTTCAAGATACCATGAAATTATGTTGATGATAATAATTTGGCTGATTTGGTTGGACAGAACACCCCGGGGTGCTGGAAGGAACACCGATCAAGACGAAAGGTTGAGGAAGTTTGCCGTTCATCTGACAGAATTATATTTTTCTCTGGTGTGCATAGTCTTTTGACGTTATTACTTCCGCCATCTGTGGTGGATGGGGGTTATGTTTTCACCCATCTGTTTGTGTGCAGGATATCTCAAAAAGTTGTGGACAGATTTAGTCGAAATATTTTCGGCAGGTTGGATGTATGGAAGGAAGGATTGATTCAATTTTGAAGATCCGAATCCGGATCCGGATGAGGCGATTTTAAAAGTGATTCTTCACCATTGCGAGAGTGGGCCAAAGATGATATATAGCACGATATCTCAAAAATTATGGACGGATTCAGACTAAACTTGGTTGACAGGTCCGGCATATGACAAGAACGAATTGATAAGACTTTTGGTGAAGATCTGGATCCGGATACGATCATTTTTTTAATTTCCCAATTGATTATTCACCATTGAGAGATGGGGCCAAAAACGATATATAGCATGATATTTCAAAAATATATTGGGCCTGATATGTTATATTGGATCAGACATTGTTTGGCAGAAGTATGTTCTCCCACATTACCCTGATTCTTCAAAATCTGCACTGGCCTTCTGCTGACCAAAGACTTATTTACAAAGTACTGCTGATCACTTTCTGGGCAAATAGTGGGTTTGCACCACAATCATCTCGCTCATCGCGACCCGTACACCAACTCCCACTGGATTGAGATCATCCGATGATGTGAGGTTAGTGTTGCCGAGGTCCACGAGAACGTGGGGTGACAGAGTATTCGCAACAGCCGCCCCTCGTCTTTGGAACACTCTGCCCAATCAATTAAAAACGTCCAACAGCCTCACCTTGTTCAAGACTAAATTGAAAATGTATTTAATGAGGTACACTTCATTACGATGATTCAATGTTCGATTCATGTTGTTTTCGTTTTTCTTTTGTATTATGTTAATGATTTTATGTATAATCTTGGCAGCACCTTGAGCATCCTATATGGATGGATATGTGTGCATTATGATATCCATATTATTTTTCCTAGTTGCAGGTTTGTGCAACGGTATTCACTGACTCGGCATTCCAAATGATCAACCTGGCCACCGTGCAGCAGGAGACAGACAGGTGGACAGGCACAGAAGCGATTACAATTCCATCTCTGTCCTGGCCATAACTTGTTTTTACCATTTGAGTTTTGTTGTAAAATTTTCAACAAATCTTTTTTATGAGAATATGGAGAAGACTAATTAATAATTGGGTCAGCTAGATCAAAGTCACAAAATCATCAATTTGCATTTGATTGACTTGAAATTTGAACAAGTCAGGAGACGACGATGGTTCACGAGGCGAGCAGTATTCAATGACAAAGGACGGACTATAACCGAAAAAGGCACGGACTGGGGGGTCGGGGGCCCATGTGGCAGGTGTCGGCCGCCGACATGCGGTGTACATGCCTATTTACAAAGGGCCCCAATACGCTGCGTGCGCAGGCCTTTAAGAGCCAGCTGTCACGTAATTGTGTGGTGCTGGCCCGGAAATGTCAAAACGAGGGTTACTGACCTTGAAATGAGATAGAAAATAATGTATAATGAAAATAATGTATAACCTCTGGTCTGAGGTACTAGTTATGAGGTTAGTTAGCGACACAATTCCGAAAATTCAGTTAGATTCCGACAATTTTGAAAATTTGACCTTTGTGACCTTCAAAGGTCAAAGGTCGAAGATTCTGAAATTTGTTGGAAAACATGTATTTCATGATGTATGTGATAATATAAGATCATGAACGACATTTCACCTGATCAGGAAGCGAACAATGTAATAAACCATCAAAAATCGACTTTTCTAAATTTCGTGACCTTGTGACGAAAATGAAAAATCGAGGTCTGTGGGGCTAGACACATGACATTGGCCTAACCAAATACCGAAACCCCTGTCAGATTCCACCAATTCCCTCGGAGAAGATGTAGCTTGAACTCGATTACCCCCTAAAAAGACATCTTTTTCGGGCGTCGCTCTGCCCACAATGGGCGCAATATGCCCACTCTAGGCAGGACACAACTAGATCATGATATCAACCTCCCACCCAAATTTCATCAAGATCGGATGATATCATCGGGTAGTTATGTTGCGGACAGACAGACAGACACACAGACACACAGGCACACACACACACCCATGACGAATATAGTGGTCACTCTGTTTGATAACTCGTGAACCAATATAATTTGCAATTGGTTCCCCTTTCAAACGCTTCGCAGCCTATTGTTTTTGAAGTCAAAAGGTCAAGTGCGCAAAAAATTGTCGATTTTCATCCGATTAACTTCAACTTTGAACAGAGTTTGCATATTGGGTCACTGAATTTGTTCACCAATCAAAAGCGAGAAGCATATTGTTTTTGAAGTCCAAAGGTCAAGGTTGCAGTGACTGCTTTCACAAGGACCAGTCAATGACAACTTTGTCTCTGTGCCTATCTGTCCAAGCCATAACTTTTTTTTAACCATTGAACCTTTTGTCATCAAATTTTCAACAAACCTTTGTTTTGAGAATATGAGAACACTAATTAATAATAAGTCTATGTAGGTTGTTGTTATTCATCCAGTCAAATTAAAACAGCCAAAGTTTATAATTGAAAACAGCTGGACTTGCTAGTCAGTAGAGCCGACGTTTCGGCAAGAATTAAATTGCCTTGGTCACGGCAGATGGTGAAGTGAAGAAGAAGCTTGAGAATCATCATGTGATCTCCACCGTTGGTCGGGTGAGTTGGTCTGTATACCAATCCATGGCATTACGTGACGGTTGCAGACGGCCTCGGCGAGATGTTATGGCCTTGTCCCATGTGCGGGACAGATGAAATCGCAACCCGTCTCTTTTGTTGAGAGATGGTGATTAGTTGAATCACCATCTCTCAACAAAAGAGACGGTTTGCGACTTTCCCAAATGGATTCCTTTACACCTCAAGCAAACTTTTTTTCTCTCTCTGTCTAAGATGACCACTTGACTGTTATCAAAGCTGTGACCATGCAGGTTCAAATGCATATATACAGCAGAGGCATTTTTGCATTTTGAAACGCTATCTAATTTACCATTTTAACTTTTGTCATACATTTTCAACAAGCCCTTTATTATGAGAATATGGAGAGCAATAAAGAAACAAGCATTCTGAGTATTGCGCTGCAATACATGTCCCCTACCGGCAGTCTGTCGTCCGGAAAACACCGGTAGGGGACTAATAAGCCCGCAAGGTCGCTCCGTGGAGCATCCTGCACGTATTGCACTATGTGCGAATTATATAATAATTACCAACTCACGGTCTGAGGTAACTCGGCTAAAAATTATCCAATTTGCACCAAATAAAGTTTAGGAATGGTTGCACAGACCCCTACTTCTCACTAAAAGTGGAAACAGAATGTAAATTGGAGTTAAAACAAGGAATACTAACAGCTTTGACTTACCGCACTCCAAATTATAGTCCGGAAAACTGTTGGGGAAATTACCAAAGTTCAAAGTGCCATAACTTTGTCAAAAATGATCGAAACGTCGTGAAGTTCGAAATTAATCTGTAACTTATCATGAGGAAACCATGTACCAAGTTTGAAATCATTAGCATTAAGAGTTGAGGAAAAAAAGTCCGGAAAACTGTTCTTTGCATGACGGACGGACGGACGGACTGACTGACTGACTGACTGACTGGCTGACTGACTGACTGACTGACTGCAAACCTATAGTCCGCTCTGGTGTACACCGGTAGGGGACTAACTAGAACTCGACTCAGTAGAGCGCATGCTCCCGCCGTGGGTCGTCATAACAAGCATTCTGAGTATTGCGCTGCAATACATGTCCCCTACCAAAGTTCAAAGTGCCATAACTTTGTCAAAAATGATCGAATATGCAAATTTATGCACGGTTGATGCTGGTTTTCAAACTTGATCTGAGGTATGCTAAGACACGTGTGTGTCACGCCTCACCTCATTGATAAGCCCGCAAGGTCGCTCCGTGGAGCGGCCTGCACGTATTCCACTGTGTGAATTATATAATTACCAACTCACGGTCTGAGGTACTAGCGCTTCAAGAGATATCCATTTTTTTTGTAATATTTTCGTTTAATTAACGATATCTGCCAAACCACGTGCCCTATCGGAAATTAAAAAAGGACATTTTAGCAGACTGACATGCTGAACATATCTGTGAAGTTTCCCCTCGATTGGATCAAAAATGAGGGAGGGGCTCGGGTTTAAAGGTTCATGCTTAAAAACGTCATAACTCTGAAACTATGTGACGCATGACGTCATACTCGTGGACTTTTTTGTTCGTCATGGTTATGCGATTCTGCCTGCAAAGTTTGGCCTCGATCTGTTCAGCCGTTGCAGAGAAGAAGGGTTTTTTCGTGTTTTCACGAAAAACAATATGGCGGCCAAACCACGTGACCCGTGACGTCATAATTACCATTAAAATATTCTACAGACCGAGTCCTCCCTACAGTGAAAATTTGATCTCTATCGGTCCAATTATTGCAGAGAAAATTGTTTTTAAAGGAAATTAAAACTTAAAATGGCACTGAGTTAAGGAGCATCAGAATGATCAGAATTACCAAAGTTCAAAGTGCCATAACTTTGTCAAAAATGATCGAAACGTCGTAAAGTTCTTACTTGATCTGTAACCTATCATGAGGAAACCATGTACTAAGTTTGAAATCATTAGCTTTAAGAGTTTAGAAAAAAAGTCCGGAAAACTGTTCTTTGCGTGACGGACAGACGGACGGACGGACGGACGGACGGACGGACAGACGGACTGACGGAGTGCAAACCTATAGTCCCCTCCGGTGTACACCGGTAGGGGACTAATAAATGAAAAAGAAAGTAGACCCTAACTGTCAGAGCATTAATTTTGATATATCTCTGAATTAGAGGAGAAAAACATCATTTAAGAATAAGAATAAAAGCTTTAATACAGTAAAACAGAAAAGAAAATTCCCCAAAAAATTCCTGGATCCGGAATAATATCCTGAGGTTCACCAAAAACGAATCAGTTCTTCCTTATCCCAAAGGCAATCATCCCACCAACTTTCATCCAAATCCGTGCAGAACTTTTCCAGATATCTTTTTCTTTTCTTTTTTCTTCTTTTTTTGTATGCTGAATCGAGGCTCGTGAAAGGGCTAACATTTACTTCACAAACAAATCAACCAGACAAACAAAATATATAAAACGAGGGAGCGGAAGACAAGATGGGGAGAGAAGGGGAAGCACACAAACACTTGAGAGCACACAACATTTGAGAGCAGGGAGATGTGTGGGAGGTAGAGGGCTTGGGGGGAGGAGGCGTGGGAAGGAGGGGGGGCGTGGGAAGGGGGGGGGGTGGGAGAAGTATAAAACACAAGGACACCAAGGACCTTCAGGACAGAAGTTGGTATTTCAAAAAAGTGGAATTGGTGTGAAATTAGCGGGGGTAGAAAAGATCAAGGTTTTGGATGGGGGAAGATAAGAGATGGTGGTGAACAGCTGTTTTAAAGACCTGGAGGGTGGAGTGGGATTGAAGAGAGTGTGGGAGTTTGTTCCAGAGGTGGGAGAAAAGAGGAATGAAGGAGTGAAGGTGAGCAGAGAGTCTTGATTTTGGCAGTTTAACCATAAGAGGGTTGCAGGCAGATCTTGTGCGACCTGTAGGAATATTTGCGGGACAGAGCCCAGAGAGAGCTGGGGGGGCAAGGCCAGAGAGGAGACGGTAGAAGACGGAAAGACCACCAACCTGCCTGCGGTGAGTGAGTGAGAGGCCCTTGGAGTTAGCTTCATCGCGGGAGATTCCAATGATTCTGAATGCTTTGGATTCAACAGCGTGAAGACGAGCCAGGTGCGAGGCTGGAGCACCAGCCCAGAGGGGAGAGCAGTATTCCATTGAGCTGCGGATGAAAGCCTTGTATGTGGTGAGGAGCTCAGGTGTGCCAAGGAAGGACTTCGCACGACGGAGGATGCCCAGTCGGCGACTGGCTTTGGAGGCCAGATTTGAAATGTGGTTTTCCCAGGAAAGATCATGGCAGATAGTGAGACCCAAAAGCTTGAGTGACAGAACTTTTTGGAGAGGATTATTCAGAAAGTGGATGGGAGGGTTGTCCAGTCAGTCTTTTCGGAGAGACATCGTAAGAGTGTGAGATTTGTCAGGATTGAAAGACATGTAGACATGTTCCACTTGTTTGCCCAGTCTGTGATTTTGTCCAGGTCTGCAGAGAGTGAGGAGGCTGCAGACTGCCGATCTGAGGGATGAAGAATGGAGCGACAGAGAGTAGAGTCATCAGCAAAGAGATAGAGAGGATTTTCAAGAGAGTCAGAGAGATCATTGATGAAGACCAGAAAAAGCACCTAGCATATCTTGTTCACAAACATATGAACACACACGCACGCACGCACGCACACACACACACACGGACGGACACGATCGAATGCATTACTCCCTTGCGGGAGTAATAAACCTGAAAATCGCAGAGCCAGAATTATTTATTTGGGCTGGGAAGCCATGCGTGGATTCTTCTTCTTCAGCCTCTCACAACCCTGGGTGAATGTGCGATCTTTTTTTAAAAAGTCGGAATTTTGCCAAATCTGTTTTATTCGTTTGTTAATATACCTCAGCCATTGACAAATCTGGAATTATAATTTTATTTGAGGTTCAAATTAACCCGGGAGATTGTGTCAAACGATGCCTGCAAGTCTGTACATGTGATAAATAATTAAACGTCCACAATCGAAGACTTCTTCTTCACGCAATAACAACTATTAGCTTCCAGACCGTACATCCAATCATCTTCAAGTTTTGCACACTTGTTTACTCTTCATGACTTCGACTACAGAATGAAGTTTCACATCGAGCAATGAAGTGGTTCAAGAGATATAAATGTTTTTATTATCTGCGTTTAATTAACGATATCTGCCAAACCACGTGGCCTATCGCAAATTCCAAAAGGCCATTTTATTAGACTGATATGCTGAACAGATCTGTGAAGTTTCCCCTCGATTGGATCACAAATGAGGGAGGAGCTAGGTTTTAAAGGTTTGTGCTTAAAAACGTCATAACTCTGAAACCATGTGATGCATGACGTCATGCTCGCTGCCTTTTTTGTTCGTCATGGGTATGGGATTCTGCCTGCAAAGTTTGGCCTCGATCTGTTCAGGCGTTTTGGAGAAAATCGGATTTTAGTGTTTTTCACTCAAAACAATATGGCGGCCGAACCACGTGACCTGTGACGCCATAATTACCATTTAAATATTCTACAGACGGAGTCCCTCCTATGGTGAAAATTTTCTTTCAATTGGTCCAATTATTGCAGAGAAAATGGTTTTTAAAGGAAAACAGAAAAAAAATTCCCCACAAAAATTCTTGGATCCGGAATAATATCCTGAGCTTCACCAAAAACTAAACAATTCTTCCTTATCCCAAGGGCAATCATCCCACCAACTTTCATCCAAATCCGTTCAGAACTTTTCCAGATATCACCCACACACACATATACACACACACGCACACGCGCATTACTCCCTAGCGGGAGTAATTACTGTGAGTTTTGCATACACTTGTGACAGTATCTGAATTTAACATCCATAATGATGCACTGCTAGATGGCCCCTCTGGAGCTTGGCAGGCAAGGCGGACATACGTGGTGATGACGTCATGACGTTCGCTCATAAGCATGGAGCCCAAATTTCAGATACTAATTAGTTACTCCCAACCGTATCCAGGTCGACTCCATATGTTGAGTGGATACCAGAGATAATGTTACCGTGTGGGGAATGGATCACACTGAGGGGAGTGGATCGCACAGAGGGGAGTGGATCGCACAGAGGGGAGTGGATCGCACAGAGGGGAGTGGATCGCACAGAGGGGAGTGGATCGCACAGAGGGGAGTGGATCGCACAGAGGGGAGTGGATCGCACAGAGGGGAGTGGATCGCACAGAGGGGAGTGGATCGCACAGAGGGGAGTGGATCGCACAGAGGGGAGTGGATCGCACAGAGGGGAGTGGATCGCACAGAGGGGAGTGGATCGCACAGAGGGGAGTGGATCGCACAGAGGGGAGTGGATCGCACAGAGGGGAGTGGATCGCACAGAGGGGAGTGGATCGCACAGAGGGGAGTGGATCGCACAGAGGGGATTGGATCGCACAGAGGGGATTGGATCGCACAGAGGGGAGTGGATCGCACAGAGGGGAGTGGATCGCACAGAGGGGATGTGGATCGCCACAGAGGGGAGTGGATCGCACAGAGGGGATGTGGATCGCACAGAGGGGATGTGGATCGCACAGAGGGGATGTGGATCGCACAGAGGGGAGTGGATCGCACAGAGGGGAGTGGATCGCACAGAGGGGAGTGGATCGCACAGAGGGGAGTGGATCGCACAGAGGGGAGTGGATCGCACAGAGGGGAGTGGATCGCACAGAGGGGAGTGGATCGCACTGAGGGGAGTGGATCGCACAGAGGGGAGTGGATCGCACAGAGGGGAGTGGATCGCACAGAGGGGAGTGGATCGCACGGAGGGGATTGGGTCGCACGGAGGGGAGTGGGTCGCACGGAGGGGAGTGGGTCGCACGGAGGGGAGTGGGTCGCACGGAGGGGAGTGGGTCGCACGGAGGGGAGTGGGTCGCACGGAGGGGAGTGGGTCGCACGGAGGGGAGTGGGTCGCACGGAGGGGAGTGGGTCGCACGGAGGGGAGTGGGTCGCACAGAGGGGAGTGGGTCGCACAGAGGGGAGTGGGTCGCACAGAGGGGAGTGGGTCGCACAGAGGGGAGTGGGTCGCACAGAGGGGAGTGGGTCGCACAGAGGGGAGTGGGTCGCACAGAGGGGAGTGGATCGCACAGAGGGGATTGGTTCGCCCGAGGGGAGTGGATCGCACGGAGGGGAGTGGATCGCACGGAGGGGAGTGGACCGCACGGGGGGAGTGGACCGCACCGGTGGGGGGGGCGGGGGGGGGGGGGGAGAGTGGACCGCACGGGGGGGGGGGGGGGGAGAGGGGGAGTGGATCACACGGGGGGGAGTGGATCGCACCGAGGGGAGTGGATCGCCCGGGGGGGGGTGGGTGGGGGGGGAATGGATCGCACGGGGGGGGGGGGGGTGGGGGGGGAATGGATCGCACGGGGGGGGGTGGGGGGGAGTGGATCGCACGGAGGGGAGTGGGTCGCACGGAGGGGAGTGGGTCGCACGGAGGGGAGTGGGTCGCACGGAGGGGAGTGGGTCGCACGGAGGGGAGTGGGTCGCACGGAGGGGAGTGGGTCGCACGGAGGGGAGTGGGTCGCACGGAGGGGAGTGGGTCGCACGGAGGGGAGTGGGTCGCACGGAGGGGAGTGGGTCGCACGGAGGGGAGTGGGTCGCACGGAGGGGAGTGGGTCGCACGGAGGGGAGTGGGTCGCACGGAGGGGAGTGGGTCGCACGGAGGGGAGTGGGTCGCACGGAGGGGAGTGGGTCGCACGGAGGGGAGTGGGTCGCACGGAGGGGAGTGGGTCGCACGGAGGGGAGTGGGTCGCACGGAGGGGAGTGGGTCGCACGGAGGGGAGTGGGTCGCACGGAGGGGAGTGGGTCGCACGGAGGGGAGTGGGTCGCACGGAGGGGAGTGGGTCGCACGGAGGGGAGTGGGTCGCACGGAGGGGAGTGGGTCGCACGGGGGCGAGTGGGTCGCACGGAGGGGAGTGGGTCGCACGGAGGGGAGTGGGTCGCACGGAGGGGAGTGGGTCGCACGGAGGGGAGTGGGTCGCACGGAGGGGAGTGGGTCGCACGGAGGGGAGTGGGTCGCACGGAGGGGAGTGGGTCGCACGGAGGGGAGTGGGTCGCACGGAGGGGAGTGGGTCGCACGGAGGGGAGTGGGTCGCACGGAGGGGAGTGGGTCGCACGGAGGGGAGTGGGTCGCACGGAGGGGAGTGGGTCGCACGGAGGGGAGTGGGTCGCACGGAGGGGAGTGGGTCGCACGGAGGGGAGTGGGTCGCACGGAGGGGAGTGGGTCGCACGGAGGGGAGTGGGTCGCACGGAGGGGAGTGGGTCGCACGGAGGGGAGTGGGTCGCACGGAGGGGAGTGGGTCGCACGGAGGGGAGTGGGTCGCACGGAGGGGAGTGGGTCGCACGGAGGGGAGTGGGTCGCACGGAGGGGAGTGGGTCGCACGGAGGGGAGTCGGTCGCACGGAGGGGAGTCGGTCGCACGGAGGGGAGTGGGTCGCACGGAGGGGAGTGGGTCGCACGGAGGGGAGTGGATCGCACGGAGGGGAGTGGATCGCACGGAGGGGATTGGATCGCACTGAGGGGAGTGGCTCGTGGGTCGCACGGAGGGGGAGTGGGTCGCACGGAGGGGGAGTGGGTCGCACGGAGGGGGAGTGGGTCGCACGGAGGGGGAGTGGGTCGCACGGGGGGGGGAGTGGGTCGCACGGGGGGGGGAGTGGATCGCACGGGGGGGAGTGGGTCGCACGGGGGGGAGTGGGTCGCACGGAGGGGAGTGGGTCGCACGGAGGGGAGTGGGTCGCACGGAGGGGAGTGGGTCGCACGGAGGGGAGTGGGTCGCACGGAGGGGAGTGGGTCGCACGGAGGGGAGTGGGTCGCACGGAGGGGAGTGGGTCGCACGGAGGGGAGTGGCTCGCGGGTCGCACGGGGGGGAGTGGCTCGCGGGTCGCACGGGGGGGAGTGGGGCGCGGATCGCACGGGGGGGGGGGGGGAGTGGGGAGTGGATCGCACGGGGGGGTGAGGGAGTGGATCGCACGGCGGGGGGGGGAGTGGATCGCACGGGGGGCGGGGGGGGAGTGGATCGCACGGGGGGGGGGGGAGTGGATCGCACGGGGGGGGGGGGGGAGTGGATCGCACGGGGGGGGGGGGGGTGGATAGCACGTGGGGGGAGTGGATCACACGGGGGGGGCGGTGGATCGCATGGGGGGGGGGGGGCGGTGGATCGCATGGGGGGGGTGGATCGCACAGGGGGGGGGGGGTGGATCGCACAGGGAGGGGGGAGTGGATCACACTTGTGGGGTGGGGGCAGTGGATTGCACGAGGGGTGGGGGAAGTGGATCGCACGGGGGGGAGTGGGTCGCACGGGGGGGGAGTGGGTCGCACGGGGGGGAGTGGGTCGCACGGGGGGGGAGTGGGTCGCACGGGGGGGGGAGTGGGTCGCACGGGGGGGAGTGGGTCGCACGGGGGCGAGTGAGTCGCACGGGGGGGAGTGGGTCGCACGGGGGGGAGTGGGTCGCACGGGGGGGGGAGTGGGTCGCACGGGGGGGGGGAGTGTGTCGCACGGGGGGGAGTGGGTCGCGGGTCGCACAGGGGGGAGTGGATCGCATGGGGGGGGGGGGAGTGGGGAGTGGATCGCACGGGGGGGGGGGGGGTGGAGGGAGTGGATCGCACGGGGGGGGAGTGGATCGCACGGGGGGGGGGGGGGTGGATCGCACGGGGGGGAGTGGATCGCACGGGGGGAGTGGATCGCACGGGGGGCGGGGGGAGTGGATCGCACGGGGGGCGGGGGGGAGTGGATCGCACGGGGGGGGGGGGGGGGAGTGGATCGCACGGGGGGGGGGAGTGGATCGCATGGGGGGGGGTGGAGTGGATCGCACGGGGGGGGGGCAGTGGATCGCATGGGGGGGGGTGGAGTGGATCGCACGGGGGGGGGCAGTGGATCGCACGGGGGGGGGGGTGGATCGCACAGGGGGGGGGGGAGTGGATCACACTTGTGGGGTGGGGGCAGTGGATCGCACGAGGGGTGGGGGAAGTGGATCGCACGGGGCGGGGGGATCACACGGGGGGGGGGGGGGGTGGGGGGGGAATGGATCGCATGTTGCGGAGTGGATCGCATGTTGGGGAGTGGATCGCATGTTGGGGAGTGGATCACACGTTGGGGAGGGGAGTGGATTTGGATCACACGTTGGGGAGGGGGAGAGGATCACACGTTGGGGAGGGGAGAGGGATCACACGTTGAGGAGGGGGAGAGGATCATGACTTTCTTTGGTGGTCTCTTTCTGTTCCCTCATTCTTTTATTCATTTTGAAAATGGCAGTCACAAATGACCCTCATGCAACTCATTGAGACAGCCCATAAAGAATCAGGAATGACCATCCACATGCCCCACATTACACAACCTTGAGCTAAAGCTCTCTCTGGGCTCTGTCCCCCAAATATTCCTGCAGGTCGCACAAGATCTGCCTGCAACCCTCTTATGGTTAAACTGCCAAAATCAAGACTCTCTGCTCACCTTCACTCCTTCATTCCTCTTTTCTCCCGCCTCTGGAACAAACTCCCTCACTCTCTTCAATCCCACTCCTCCCTTCAGGTCTTTAAAACGGCTATTCACCACCATCTCTTATCTTCCCCAATCCAAAACCTTGATCTTTTCTACCCCCGCTAATTTCACCCCAAATCCACTTTTTTGAGGTGGCTTTTGTCTTATTTCCTGGAAGTCCTTGGTGTCGTTGCGTTTTATACCTATCCTGCCTCCCCCCAGGCCCTCTCCCTCCCACACATCTCCCGATGTCCCTGCTCTCAAATGTTGTGTTTGTGTGCTTCCTCCCCTTCTCTCCCCTTCTCTCCCCATCTTGTCGACCGCTCCCATTTTTATATACTTTGTTTGCTTGTTTGTTTGATTTGTTTGTTTGATAAATGTTAGCTCTTTCACGAGCCTCGACTCTGTATACAAAAAAAAAAAAAAAAAAGGACTGCTCGGATGCAAGCAACGCATATGGAGCATATTCTGACGTTGAGAGCAACGCGCACCAAGAACCGGACAAAACAACGTCCGCCACACGTGACAGCATGGGATTAACTACGAATGGCAGCGGCCACTTCCGCAGCGATTTTAATCGTAATTACCGCACCAGATTCAATCTGTTCCAACATGACCACCAAGACCTCATCTGCAGATTTGGCACCATCCTTTGGAGAACAAAGCTCTGCCCCTCTCCCCACGTGCAGAGTACCCATTTGTAACTTTTTATTGTGACCACGTCTAAAGAATGAAACATTCCAACTCTATAAAGAAGACAGCTCAAATGGAAAAGTCCCTGTGAAAAAGTATTTTGGGCAGTGTATAAGAACATTACATTTCACCTTTCTGTCCGGGGAAAACCAAACTTACTCTTTTCGTTACAGCATCCAAAATGACATTTTTTGACGATGACCAAACATAGCTTATAAAACGAGCATTCTCAGTATTGCGCTGCAATACATGTCCCCCACCGGCATTGGGTAGCACTGTCATAGAAGACAGTATTATGACTTACCGCACTCCAAATTATAGTCTGGAAAACTGTTGGAGAAATTCCCAAAGTTCAAAGTGCCATAACTTTGTCAAAAATGATCGAAACGTCGTGAAGTTCGAACTTGATCTGTAACTTATCATGACGAAACCATGTACCAAGTTTGAAATCATTAGCATTAAGAGTTTAGGAAAAAATGCCGGTATGCTGTTCTTTGCATGACGGACTGATGGACCGACAGACTGATAGACGGAGGGACGGAGTGCAAACCTATAATCCCCTACTATAGGTTTGCACCTATAGGTAGTACACCGGTCGGGGACTAATAAGAACGAAAAAATATCTCTTGGCAATTTCCCGTCTGTGTTTATTTATTTATTTTACACATGTGAATTACACATGTCCATGCACATGTGCAATGGAGTTTCTTTATTAATCCTGGATGTGAACACGATTGATTCAGCCTTGAAAAGTCGTGCCAAAACCAAAATAATTTTGATTAACGATTTCAGGATTTAATTACTCTACAAATGAAACACATCTTCTTTGGGCAGTGTATAATCGCTCCGAACGAAACAGGCATTGCCTGGTTTCCTTTGCTTGAGTTGTAATCAAAATGCACCTTTGTTTCTTCAAAAAGTAATTTATGATCGAAGACGTGTTGATTCAGTCTTAAAATGCACATCAGTCACGGGTGACTTCATTTTTAAACTTGAATGTATCGAAAACTTTTTGCTTTACAAAGTAAAAATAGATTAAAACCAAGTGTTATTAATAAATAGTGTACTCCATAGTTAGTTTGCATTATACAGGCCTCCTCATTAAAAATGCGTTTTGTTCTATAAACGTTAACTTTCATCGAATATTTCTCGTCTGTGTTATTTGGGTGGTGTATGATATACCTTTCCGATCTCGGCTATTTCCTGCCTGTGCGTTAACTTTCAACAAACCTTCTTCCCGTTTTTTGCAACCGAGTCTAAAACCATGTTTGTGACTGTGAAAAATGAAATCGGATAGTAAATTAGAGTCGAGATAAAGCAGTGAGAGAGTCTCAATGGATTTTATGTTACAGGCCTTCGAAAATGCATTTTGTTCTATTAACGGTAATTTTAATTGAATTTCCTTCCCGTTTTTTTCAAACGAGTCTGAAACCATGTTAGTGACTGTGAAAAATGAAATGAGATATCGAATTAGAGTTGAAATAAAACTGTGAGAGAGGGCAAGACACCACAGGCCTAACAAAAGAGGCCTCAAAGCTATGCGAGGAAACAAAATGGTGCTGATTTGTTTTTTATGCCCCTCCCAGACCGGGTGTAGCCACTCCCCCGGACAGACGTTTCACAGACAGACAGACAGACAGACAGACAGAATCACCTATGGAGAATATTATATATATATTGTTACGGTTTTTAGAACCTTCACTTTGTAAATAATAATAAGCCTTGTAAATATCCCCCTTTGTAAAGGATGCACCCGAGTTAGGCCATGTACAACACGTAGGACACCATAGGAACCTCTCTAGTTATTTCATTAGTCGATGTTTCAGCTAAGGATCTGTTCCCAATAGTTGAATCTGTGTTGTATTAATTAAATAAGAGTAGGCCCCAAAGTTCCTTTCAACAGCGGTGCGATGGTTTTCTATCCCACAAGCCGCCATAAGCCACGCGGCCGAGTTGGGGAAGAAGGGGGAGGAGTCCTCAGAGCGCCAGGAACAAGGCGTGGCCCCGTCAACGCACCGTCAAGGGGCGGAGCCGGTGAGCCCTCGCGACCAACCAGGGCCGAGGTGAGCTCACCGGTGGGCGGACCTAAAGAGCGGGCAGCTTGATACGCGAGCGCGCGATAAAAGCGCTCACTTGGGACTACTTCGACAGTTGGGAGTGAGAGGTCGTTGCACAGAGAGGAGAAAGAGAGGGCACGGACTGCGTGGAGGTGGGCGAGATTGCACCATCAATTATATAGAATTGCGCATACGGCCGTGCGAAGGACTACCCCCCCGCCAGGTATAAGGTCCGATCGCGCGCCAATGGTACGTGCTTGCTGCTGCCCGGGTTCTCGCTACGACACGAGTCAACACCCAGAGCCGGACTCAACTGGACCGGAGCCGGACCTCAACGCCGCACCATCCCTGCCATTCCATCCTTTCATGTAAGTGTGTTTGTTCTGTCCTGGGAGTGTTATATAAGACTGGATAAGGCTGCCCTGTGTTACTGCTTCTTCCTCTTCCATCGTACATTACCTTTCGTTTCCTATTCTAGTACTGTATAAATAAAGCATATTTGTTCTTTCTTTACCCCTTGGTTTCTTCTCATCCGATCGCTTTCATCCTGTCCCCAATTTATATACGTGGCACGATTTGGCAGAACCGCTCAGAATCGGGTTAGTGTTGTTAACGGCTCGGATTTCGGACTGCTAACCGCTCGGCAAACTCCATCTTGTCCAGGTCCGAGCAGGGAATTATATCCCTGCTTTGCGGAGGGATTGGCAAAGGTATTTGGGAACCCGTTGACCAATCACCCTGGCCAATCTCACCCCGCAAAGGAGCGTGTAATTTCCAGGACTGGGGGAAAATCGGCCAGTGTAAAAGACAAGGGGATTAACCCCCCCTTTGGTAAGGGGTGCGCCGACCCCCGGATCCGCAACAACTGGTGTCAGGAGTGGGATTTGGGACCCGAACCAAATTTTAATCCATCTGGAAAAATTTGGTCAAAATTACGAGCGGCCAAAATTATTTTTAACATCCAAATTAAAATCGTGCCATGGATACCCAAGGCGATCGGATGCCGGTGGGGGAGATAAAAGAAGGGTTAGAATCAACCCAGGACCCCAGGGAACAATTGCGAGAGATGGAGGAGGAGGATAATGAAGGTGTGGTACAGGGGGTTGCAGGCACACAAAATGGCGGCGCCTCGCACATGGCGACGAGGGCTGCGCCCGCTGCGCAAATGGGGGTGGTCGAAATGCGAGCCCTCATGGCCCAATTCCTGGCGGAAATGCGGAAAGAGAACGATAGTATGGACAAGGTGGGAGAACAATTGGAACGAATGGGAAACCAAATTGGGGAAATGGGAAATGATTGGAAAACCAAATTTGGGGGATTGAAAGACAGGTTAAACAATTTGAACAATGATATGGGAAATCAAATTGAAGGGTTTGGAAACAGAATGGGTAGCCAGATAAAAGCATTGGGGAGAGACATAGACCGCAGATCGGGCGAAAAGGTTGCGGGGGTACGCAACGAGGTAACGCGACTTGAGAAGCGCGGGTTGAGTGAGTTGGAGCAAGGCAAAGTCACGTGGACCGGGGTAGAGATCGCCACCCGGGGTATGGGGAAGCCGGCGACCGCCGAAGTAGAAAATAAAATTTTAATAGAGCCAGCGATCGTCGAGAAAAAAGAAAAAGAAATAACCGCAGCAATAGTGGAAACTGGAAAGACGCCGGACTTAGAAGAGCACTCGCTGGGTGAAGAAATGGAATATGCCCAAAGTCTGGATTCGCATCGTGATGCCGTGCTTAACCCGAATGAAAGTTTGCAGGTGGTGGTGGAGCGAGGAAGAAGAATCCCGAAGGTGAGCCGGTGATATATGGTGCAAAAAGATTTTGCAGGGGAGTGTTTGGCGCGGGAGGGTTTTTCACGCGCTTGGGATGCAGGCGTAACCTGGGCGCTCGTGGGAGGTCCGTGGTGCGCTGTGTGAATGGCAATGGTGCGCGTGTGCGAATGGCGCTGCAGCGAGAGTGTGATACCGAGTGCGAGGATGAATGCACATCGGAGTGTATGTGTGATGAATGCGATAGAGTGTGGAAGTAGGAGTGAGTGTGACAAGGAGTGTGAGTTGGTTGGGGCGAGTGAGATAGAATGCACACCTGGGTTGGTTGTGGAGCGCGTGATGGGGAGTGTTTCAGGGGATGTAACGGAAGAGTGCACACCCGTGGTGGTTATGGAGTACGTAATGGGGGAGAGTGCACGCGAGGAGTGCGTGAGCGTTATGAGTGCGCCTGAGTGTGTAGGTGCGAGTAGGGAAGAGAATGGCCGAGGAGAAAGTGCAATGATGGAATGCCTGGAATGCATGAAGTGTATGGAAGGCGAGAGGACGACTTGGTGTGCGAACGTGAGTATAGAACGGGTAGCGTATGGATGTGAGAATGCAATCCGAGCATCGACGTTAACCGGGACAGCGTTCAGGCCGACGTTTAGCCGACGCAAGCTCTCGGTGCGTGGTGTTCGTTGTGCGCTGCGGGAGCCGGCCAGGATCGTAGTCGCGTCGCTCCTGCTCGGAGCGTCGTGCACGATTTGGGCCGGGCCCTGCCCTGCACGGTCGAATCCGCGCTTTGCCAGGCAAGGCGACCGGCCCGGTTCGAGGGGAGGTAGGAGGGGTCGGAGCAGCACCCCCTTGTGGTGGTGGCGTTCAGGCCGGGCAAGGCTTGGCCATCGCGCTTGGGAGCGCAAGGCCTTGCGCCGGGATGGTGCTTGGAGCCTTGGCCCGACAAAACCTCCTCCCCAGAATCGATGCCGGACGGACCCAACCATCAGGAGACTGACCATCTGCACACATAGCCGGCTTTTTGAAGCCGAGCTGTGAACATGCAATTCCCGCACCGAGGCTCAGAGTTTAATGGACTGATGGTAGTAGTGATAGTGATGGCGAATGGTAGTTTTACCATTCGCCTCACGTTTGGGGCACATGAGCAGTAGTGTTATGGGGATTGGCTGTATAAACTAGCCTGGGAGGGTTAGGTTATAATGTATAGGGACTTATAAAGATGACCATAGGTAACGTTAGATTTAAGTAGCGACATGATACCTGTAGTAGGGGACGTAGGTAGATTAGTTTGGATAATAACGACGAGGGAGTGCTTAGTATAGGGGAAGACGTGGAGCACGAGTTTGAGAAGGGAGTAGTTAGTTAGATGATGCTGTGTGTGTGTGTGTAGAAAGTGCATGAGCAGAGTATTGAGAATGGATGTGATTGTGCATTGGATTGATGAATGGTCCTGGAGGAAAGGAGGGTGCAAGTGCCACCAGGTGTGTGGGCACCAGGTGTGCAAGTGAAGTACAGAGGTATGGAGAATGGTTGTATGGAATAAATGGTCTGGAGTGAATGGAGCATGGAATAAATGGAGTATGGAATGGATTGTGTAGAGTGAGTGGAGTGTGGAATACGTGGAGTGGAGTGGTTGGTGCGAATGGAGTGGATGGGGAAGGATGGACCCCCTTCACGAATCCCCGGGAGGGTAGTTTAAGAGTAGGTAGGGGGAGTAGGTAAATTGTGGTTGGATATTGGCATCTGTGGTGCGAGTAGTAGCACAGAAGTGTTGTGTTGGGTGCATTAGTGGAGTAAATTGGCTGGGTGTGTGGCCTGTTAGTGTGTGTGATTAAATGGGCACTCCGCCACTGTTAGTCTGTCAGCCAGGTGAGGCCGCAGGTAGGCTCTGGGAGCCAGTAGTTGTTCAATGGGGCCCAAGGATCCGGAGGACGGACCCGGGTAGCCCGACGCCAGAGAGGGCGGTCGGGGGTGAGAGCGCCAGAGGGCCTTCCCCAGGTAGGTTAGGGTAAGGAGCAGGTAAGCTCGGGAGGCAACTACAGTGGCGGAGGTGTGCAGGTGAGCGGACCTGCTGGGAGCGCCACACGACCCAGCCCGGAAATTGTGCGAGGGCACAGGGATTAGAATCGGGGGAGTGACACCCCAAATTGGTGAGCACCACGGTATGTTCAATGGGAGTTCGGTTCTTAGAACCACATAGTGTAAAAATGGCCAATGGTTTTGCAGGGAAAGACCCCGGGTAGTGTAACGTGTGTTAAAGTCATCTAGAAGGTAGTTTCGGATTGAAAGTCTCTTCGCACCATCCGCATCCACTCACTAAGGTGACAGGACTCCACACCACCGTTTTTTGCAAATGTCTGGGATGTCTGGGACGCATCATGACGTGGAGGTGACATTGTGCTTGTGATTCCATCTCTTCCTCCTTAGGAGGGATTGATGAGGAATTGATTGATAGCAAATTTGGGTTAGAGGGATTGATGACGAATTTGGTATTAGGGGATATATGGGGAAGACAGGACATAGAGACGAATTTGTAAATTGTGTAAATACGGGGTAGGGGCAAGGGTAGGTTAGGTTACAGGGGGGGAACGTACGATAGGGATGAGCTTTCTCGGCTCGCTCCCCTGCGCACCTCACCTTGCATTGCCTTGTTTTAACGTGTACCCTTGCGATCTTTCCCCGCTGCCTGCTTGTCCTCCTTCCCCCACTCATGGATTTCTTCATTTTGGGCCCGGGGGAGTGCGCAGGTGTTCGCAGTTGTGTGCCCGCACCCTCGCTGCTGCCTGCCTGGACCGGTACACCACTTATGGACCACACGTTGTTGTGGCTGAGCACCACTGTATGGACCACAGGTCTGTGGCCGACCACCACATTTATGGACCCCACCTTTTAGGGCCTGGCACCTCTGCTGGGGACCGGCCATTGTGGCCAGTGAAATCTTGCTTGCGGACCATGGTTGAGGTGGCACCTAAGCCATGCAGGTGGACCACCCTAGTTGGCCCCTGCTGGCCACAATTAAGAGAAAAGCGGACTCGTTGTGTGCCCTTTTTATTTTCAAATAGGCCGCAAGCAGAGAACATCGGCCCAGTTGAGAAGACGTCATCGTTTATTAATAACAAATGTGATGAATGTGCACTGGATGGTGCTGACTGTGGTGCTTTTGGTGCTTTTTGCTTATTTGTGCTGGTGGTATCGGTGCAGTGCAGTGCATGACTCTTTCCTCTTTTCAAAAGTTCTTCTTTTGTTTCCCAAAAGACAGGTCCTGGGTTCGCGTTTGTAAATACAAAATAGTAGTCTTTGTAAATAATGCTCCCCACCGTCAATGTGTAGTTTCAAAATAATTCCGGAATTCGGTTATTCTGCGGGCGTGAATCTGTTCGGTAGAATGCAACGCAGCAGGCGGGACATACTTAATTGTTAAAACTGTCGCACTCAGGGTAAGGTTAAAAGTAGAGGGTTACCACACCTGAGTGTCACACGAAGTTAAAGTTTTGTCGGCACGGGACGTGCCTGGAGGAGAGAAGGGTGCTGTGTTGCGGTTTTTAGAACCTTCACTTTGTAAATAATAATAAGCCTTGTAAATATCCCCCTTTGTAAAGGTTGCATCCTAGTTAGGCCATGTACAACACGTAGGACACCATAGGAACCTCTCTAGTTATTTCATTCGTCTATGTTTCAGTTAAGGATCTGTTCCCAATAGTTGAATCTGCGTTGTATTAATTAAATTAGAGTAGGTCCCAAAGTTCCTTTCAACAGCGGTGCGATGGTTTTCCATCCCGCAAGCCGCCATAAGCCACGCGGCCGAGTTGGAGAAGAAGGGGGAGGAGTCCTCAGAGTGCCAGGAACAAGGCGTGGCCCCGTCATCCCACCGTCAAGGGGCGTAGCCGGTGAGCCCGCGCGACCAACCAGGGCCGAGGCAAGCTCACCGGTGGGCGGACCTAAAGAGCGGGCGGCTTTATACGCGAGCGCGCGATAAAAGCGCTCACTTGGGACTACTTCGACATTTGGGAGTGAGAGGGCGTTGCACAGAGAGGAGAAAGAGAGGGCACGGACTGCGCGGAGGTGGGCGAGATTGCACCATCAATTATATAGAATTGCGCATACGGCCCCCGCCACGTATAAGGTCCAATCGCGCGCCAACGGTACGTGCTTGCTGCTGCCCGGGTTCTCGCTACTGCACGAGTCAACATCAGGAGCCGGACTCGACTGGACCGGAGCCGGACCTCAACGCCTATCCATCCCGGCCATTCCATCCTTTCGTGTAAGTGTGTTTGTTCTGTCCTGGGAGTGTTATATAAGACTGGATAAGGCTGCCCTGTGTTACTGCTTCTTCCTCTTCCATTGTACATTACCTTTCGTTTCCTCTTCTAGTACTGTATAAATAAACCATATTTGTTCTTTCTTTACCCCTTGGTTTCTTCTCATCCGATCGCTTTGGTCCTGTCCCCAATTGATATACGTGGCACGATTTGGTAGAACCGCTCAGAATCGGGTTAGTGTTAACGGCTCGGATTTCGGACTGCTAACCGCTCGGCAAACTCCATCTTGTCCGAGTCCAAGCAGGGAATTATGTCCCTGCTTTGCGGAGGGATTGGCAAAGGTATTTGGGAACCCGCTGACCAATCACCCTGGCCAATCTCACCCCGTAAAGGAGCGTGTAATTTCCAGGACTGGGGGAAAATCGGCCAATGTAAAAGACAAGGGGATTAACCCCCCCTTTGGAAAGGGGAGCGCTGACCCCCGGATCCGCAACTATATATATATATATATATACAGTGGAACCTTGACTTACGAGTTTAATTCGTTCTGTGACCGAGCTCGTAACTCAATTTGCTCGTTTCTCAAATCAAATTTCCCCATTAAAATGCATTGAAATGCTATTAATCCGTTCCAGCCCGCCAAAAACCACACCAATTTTTTTTTAAATATACCGTATATATAAAAATATCTCGCGCTTTATATTTCACCTGTATGCAGCATACAAGTTGGCAGGATGGCCTGGACTGGAGGTACGCACACTTGACTCTAAAGTCTAAACTGTCCAGCCTGGGTTTGAATCCCGACCCAGCTATAACCTGTCATGGGTGAATCACAGGCAAGGTGATTCATCAATGTGTGTACCGCTAAACTGGGCGCCCCGTTTGCGTCCCATTAGTTGTTGGATGTTAAGGAGCTCACCGTGTTTTCCACAAAGAGAAGGCGAGCTGTCGCCGGCACTCTGAACAAGTTGTGGCCTGGCATGCTCTTCTCCTCTGCCGTTATATACGTCCTCCTCGGCATCTTTTTCCAGAAGAGCCCTGTCTCGTCACAGTTGAAGATTTGCTGGGGGATGTATCGTTCGGCTTCTATCAGTTCGGCAAAAGTTATAATAAAATCTTCAGCTGCCTTCACATCCGCCTCACCAAGTCGACAACACGCACACCTCGCTCATGTTTTTCGACGATTGCGTGTTTTATATCCAAGCACATCATCTTCTTCTTCTCAGTACTGCCCTTGGCACTCAATTTCTTAGGACCCGTGGTTAAAACTAAGAAATTTTCCAAAATAACCAAAATGCGAAAACAAAACAGCAGCGATATACGGCAGAGATACTGTACTTGCACGGCAAGATAACCATGTGACCGGAACCCACCTGGTGGGGGGTGGCGTAAGCTCCAAAATAACCAAATTGCGTGTTTTATATCCAAGCACATCATCCTCTTCTTCTTCTCAGTACTGCCCTTGGCACTCAATTTCTTAGGACCCGTGGTTAAAACTAAGAAATTTTCCAAAATAACCAAAATGCGAAAACAAAACAGCAGCGATATACGGCAGAGATACTGTACTTGCACGGCAAGATAACCATGTGACCGGAACCCACCTGGTGGGGGGTGGCGTAAGCTCCAAAATAACCAATTGCGTGTTTTATATCCAAGCACATCATCCTCTTCTTCTTCTCAGTACTGCCCTTGGCACTCAATTTCTTAGGACCCGTGGTTAAAACTAAGAAATTTTCCAAAATAACCAAAATGCGAAAACAAAACAGCAGCGATATACGGCAGAGATACTGTACTTGCACGGCAAGATAACCATGTGACCGGAACCCACCTGGTGGGGGGTGGCGTAAGCTCCAAAATAACCAAAATGCGAAAACAAAACAGCAGCGATATACGGCAGAGATACTGTACTTGCACGGCAAGATAACCACGTGACCGGAACCCACCTGGTGGGGGGTGGCGTAAGCTCCAAAATAACCAAAATGCGAAAACAAAACAGCAGCGATATACGGCAGAGATACTGTACTTGCACGGCAAGATAACCACGTGACCGGAACCCACCTGGTGGCGGGTGGCGTAAGCTCGTAACTCGGATCTCGGCTCGCATCTCAAAGCAATAAACCGCCCGAGCGACGGCTCGTATCTCGGAAAACTCGTAAGTTGGTGCACTCGTAAGTCAAGGTTCCACTGTATATATATATCGATGACCGTAGGTCATCCGACCCCTGATGCACTCCCACCTTCACCTCAAACTCACCACTGTTCCCGTCCTTCGTCCTTACAGCTGTGCGTGCTCTTTTGTACATTGCCATCACTACTCTGATCAACCATTCCTCCACTCCTAACTTCCTCAATGCCCATGTCAATATTTTGCGTGGAACCCTATCGAATGCTTTCTCCAGATCAACAAACCCAAAAAACAACTTCTTCCTCTTATCCATGTACTTCTCCTGCAACTGCCTCACAATGAAAAGCGCATCTGTCGTTCCTCTTCCTGGCATAAATCCAAACTGCATTTCGTCGATCTTCACTTTCTTCCTTATCCTCCTCTCCAACACCCTTTCCAATACCTTGATTCCATGCTCCAATAACTTTATCGCTCGGTACGAGCCACACTCCAGAGGGTCACCTTTCCCCTTGTATAGAGGGACGAGGGTACTCAGTTCCCAATCCACTGGAATGCGGCCTTCTTTCACCACCAAATTACAGATCTCTGTCATTCTCTTCACACCCCAACTTCCTGCTGCCTTCAACATATCTCCCACAACTCCCGTCGGCCCTCCCGCTTTTCCACTCTTCATTGCTTTTATCGCTTCCTCAACTTCCTTCTCAGTTATCTTCTCTGCCGGTCCTAAAACTGGGTTACTCTCTATGTTGCCATCCCATTCATTCTCTGTATTCAACAGCATTTCCATATATCTTTTCCATCTTCCTTTAATTCCATCTGGGTCGACAACGATTTGTCCCACTTCATCCTTCAAGCAACTCACCCCCATCACATCACACCTCTCTTTCGCTATCTGCTTTGCAATCCTGAATACTGCTTTCTGACCCTCTTCCGAATCCAAGCGTTCTCCGAACATTTTCCTACATGCCTCCTGCGCCTTTGCTACCTCTTTCTTTGCAGCCTTCCTGGCTGCCTTATAACTTTCATGCTCTGCTGTTTCTGCTCCCGTACCCTTCGCCTTCTGCCACTCTTTGAACTTCTTCCTCTTCTCGTCAATCCTCTTTCCAACCTCAACATCCCACCACCATGTTTCCGAGTGCCTCGGTGGTCCTTTTGTCCATCCACATACCTCACCAACGGCTCCCAACAGACTAGCTTTCATTGACATCCAACCACTTTCAAGCGCAACCACATCATCCTCTACCCTACTCAGCCTCTCTTTTAATGCCTCCCTTACTGTCACCTCTTTCAACCTCCACACCTTCATTCTCGGTTGGTACTTCACCCGCCGAGCTCTCCTCGCACCTTTCACCCTTATGTCGCAGACAACCAAGTGGTGCTGTGAAACAGCCTCCTCCCCCAGGATCACCTTTGTGTCCCGGAGGTGCCCCCTATCTCGCCGACGCACCATCAGGTAGTCGACGGTTGTCGTCGACCCACCTGACGTGTATGTAACAAGCTTATTGTCCTCTTTCTGGAACTGAGTATTACAAATCAACAAATCAGCTCCATCAGCAAACTCCAAAATCCTTTCACCTTCTCCATTTCTCACACCATATCCGTAACCCCCATGAACTCCCTCAAAACCATCCATACTCCTTCCCACATGTCCATTCAGGTCTCCTCCCACCACAACAACTTCCTCATCTTTCACGTTTTCCATCAGCTTCTCTATCGCACACCACTTGTGTACGGCAAGTACGGCAAGTGCTTGGTACGGCAAGTGCACATCGCACTTGTCCTTCTCTTCATCGCTTCGACCAACCTGCGGAGCATATCCCGAGATGACGTTCACCAAGAGCTTTCCAATCATCATTTTCACCATCATCAACCTATCACTCACTCTCGTCACACTCACCACACTGTCTACAAACTCCTCAGAAAACAGGACACCAACACCATTCACGCCCTCCGGGCACCCTTGCCACACAAACTTGTATTTCTGTCCCTGCCTATCCTTCACCATTCTCACACCACTTCCCTTCCATCTCGTCTCTTGCACACAACATATGTCCACTCTTCTTCTGACCAATACTTCCACCACTTCTCCTGATCTCCCTGTCATTGTCCCCACATTCCATGTCCCAAACCTCAGAAACCGATCTCCACTTCGGGCTGCACCCTGCCCATATGTACTTGTGATTGTCATGGTTCTCTTTTTGAGGCAATGTTTTTATGGCCGGATGCCCTTCCTGACGCCAACCCTCTTAGTCGTCTCTTACGACACGCAGGGATACGGTGTACCTATTCTGACCAGGGTACACACTGGGAAACGTTTAAAACATGTAAATTCTGGGGATGGGGGGGGGGGGGGAGGCGTCAGCATCACGGCTGCGGTTTAAACATATTCCAACAATATCCAAACAGAACGATGAAAAAAAACAATCCGGGAAAAGTCTCCAAGCGAGAACGTCGATTTGAGAAAGAAGGAGCAGAGGTGGAAGAAAACGAGATACAGGGGGCGGGGCACAAGCCGAGACGAGGAGGAGAGCGAACAAGCACGTGTCCGGGAGGAGAGAAAGAATCAATATAGAATTATTTGTCTAGGGAGGTGAGGTGAGGGGGAGAAAATAAAATAAAAGAAACAAGCAATACAGCGAAGGAAATAACCCAAACCGACAAAACACCGACGGGGGGAGGGAAGCCCCAAGTCACCAGGCCGCGCACGAGGTACGACTCAGAAAACGATTAACTACACACAAGTTTGCACGAACCACAAACCAACACCAACTAGAAACACACAATAACACGTACACAGCAAAATAACTAGTGGAAATTTGACAAAGACAAGAATGGGAAAACACTCAAACTTCGATGCCGTGGAGAGCTCGAAGCACCGTGATTCATGGACAGTACTGTGTTAAACTTCTGTACGTTTTCCAGAAGTATCTCTTTATTTTGCACATTAGCCAAATTTTTTTTAACAAAAACAAAAGTTAAATTACGACTGGGATTACGGACAGTAAAATTACAGTTCAGTACTTCGTGTAACCCCCACGAGCCTTCAGGAGAGCACGTACACGTTGAGGCATGCTGTTCACGAGATTTGCCAAGGTTTGGACAGGAATTGCTTGCCATGCAGTGACAATAGCCTGCTGCAATTCACGCACAGAGGTCGGCTGCTGGTCCAAGTGGTCGATTTGACACGTTAATTCTGCCCACAAGTTCTCTGTCGGATTCACATCCGGGGACATGGCAGGCCACTCCATATGCTCTACACCACGGTCAGCAAGAAAGTGTTGGATCATGCGAGCACGATGAGGCCGTGCATTGTCATCTTGGAAGACAAAGTTTCCTCGAAAGGCTGCACGAGCAAATGGAAGCAATGTTTCTTCCAGAATGGCCCTGTACTTGAACTGGTTCAGGTTTCCATTCAGAACAACCAGGTCAGTTTTGCTCCCTGCATGAAAAGCAGCCCAAACGGTCACCCCACCACCCCCAGCTTGGACTCTTGGCACTCTACAATCTTTGTTGTAGGCTTCATGCACTTGTCTGCGCACTCGGACGCGGCCATCTTGACGAAAGACCTTAAATCTAGACTCGTCACTGAAGATCACGTGATTCCAGTGTCCTGGCTGCCATTGACGGTGCTCTCTGGCCCACTGCAATCGGCGCTGGCGGTGTTGTCTGGTCAGGCGTGGCTTTCTCAGGGCACGCCTGGCACGATAGCCTGCTTGAACCAGTCGTTGGTTGACTAGCCTTTTGGATACAGGCACATTTGTCAGTTGCTGCCATTCAGCCCTAAGCCGATGAGTTGACTTGGTACGGCCATTGCGGACTAACCGGTGCAGCTGGCGATCATCCCTCCTTATAGTTCTGCGGGGACGTCCTGGCCTCGGTATTGGAGTAGGGATACCCCTCTGAGCATTTCGTTTCAGGATCTTTGACACCTGACCTTGAGTGATGCCATACTGCCGAGCAACAGCACGCTGTTTCATGCCGTAATTTCGTAAAGCCACCACTCCATGGCAAACAGCATTGTCGAGTTGACCGACCATCTCCAGAGGAAGCGGCAATAACTTTTGGAGACGTGCAGCAGTTGTTTTCCACTAATACAGAACGCAACAACCCTTGTATACCCGACTGTGAAGGCAATCATTAAATGCACCTGTCCGAGTGTCCGTACATTTTCCAACGCCACCTGTGATATAATCCTGTTGTTGACTTCTTGCTGCGACAGACAATCGGTGATATGGTTCTTTTAACAAATAAATCACCAAAGTGGACAAGAAACTCACCAGATTGATATACTGAGTTAAGAAAGTAAACCCAAGTCAAGAAAAAAAAAATATTCCATATTAAATGCCAGTCTGTATATATATATTTGTGCAGCGTCTGCCCTGTCCTGTCCTGTGTTGTGTTGTGTTGTCTTGTGTTGTGTTGTCACTGAACTACTTTCTCAAACTTTTGTGAAATCGTACCAAACTTCTGGTAGGCACATATATCTCGATCTCCCGTCGGTATCTCCGAAGGGTATTAAAAAAAAAGAAAATTGCAATTAAAAAAAAAATTTTGGGGGGGGGTTTTTTGGGGAAATCTTTTTTTTCCAACTTCAATTGTTTATAAAATGTGATATCACGTATATTACAAATACATTTGTGCAAAAGAATTGTTTGAATTATGTTTTTTTTTTTTGTTTTTTTTTGTTTTGTATACTGAATCGAGGCTCGTGAAAGAGCTAACATTTATTTCACAAACAAATCAACCAGACAAACAAAATATACAAAAAGAGGGAGCGGAAGACAAGATAGGGAGAGAAGGGGAAGCACACAATCACAACATTTGAGAGCAGGGAGAAGTGTGGGAGGGAGAGGGCTTGGGGGCAGGAGGCATGGGAAGGGGAGGGGGGGTGGGGGGAGAGGTATAAAACACAAGGGGAGCGAAATTAGCAGGGGTAGAAAAGATCAAGGTTTTGGATGGGGGAGGATAAGAGCTGGTGGTGAACAGCTGTTTTAAAGACCTGGAGGGTGGAGTGGGATTGAAGAGAGTGAGGGAGTTTGTTCCAGAGGTGGGAGAAAAGAGGAATGAAGGAGTGAAGGTGAGCAGAAAGTCTTGATTTTGGCAGTTTAACCATAAGAGGGTTGCAGGCAGATCTTGTGCGACCTGTAGGAATATTTGGGGGACAGAGCCCAGAGAGGGCTGGGGGGCAAGGCCAGAGAGGAGTCGGTAGAAGACTGAAAGACCACCAAACCTGCCTGCGGTGAGTGAGTGAAAGGCCCTTGGAGTTAGCTTCATCGCGGAGATTCCAATGATTCTGAACGCTTTGGTTTCAACAGCGTGAAGACGGGCTAGGTGTGAGGCAGGAGCACCAGACCAGAGGGGAGAGCAGTATTCCATAGAGCTGCGGATGAAAGCCTTGTATGTGGTGAGGAGCTCAGGTGTGCCAAGGAAGGACCGCACGACGGAGGATGCCCAGTCGGCGACTGGCTTTGGAGGCCAGATTTGAAATGTGGTTTTCCCAGGAAAGATCATGGCAAATAGTGAGACCCAAAAGCTTGAGTGACAGAACTTCTTGGAGAGGATTATTCAGAAAGAATGATTGGTTTAAACCATGACAAAATGGCAACTCGGGTACAGTCATTTATCTATACTAGGGCATGCCCGTACTATATATATATCTAAAATTATATCCCCCCCCCCTCTATTTACATGAAATGGTTTGGTCCAAAGCGAACAGCTTGCGAGTACGGTGACAATCCCCCCCCTCTATTTACATGAAATGGTTTGGTCCAAAGCGAACGGCTTGCGAGTACGGTGACAATCCCCCCCCTCTATTTACATGAAATGGTTTGGTCCAAAGCGAACGGCTTGCGAGTACGGTGACAATCCCCCCCCCTCTATTTACATGAAATGGTTTGGTCCAAAGCGAACGGCTTGCGGAGTTTGGTAAAGAAATCGCCATAGCTCGGTAACTACTTGTCCGATTAATATGAAACCTTGAAAAGGCACATCCTCAGGTCCCCAGCAATATACCTGGCAAGTTTCAAGTATATCGGACCCGTGGTTGTCGAGAAACAGCGGTCACAGACAAACATACAAACATACAAACATACAAACATACAAACATACACACAGAGATTACTGGAATTATAGATAGATATCGACACATCTGGGCAGTGTCTGTGTTGTCACTTAACGACTCCCTCAAACTTTTGTTTCCGTGGTTGTGAAGTGTTTTTAATAACGTTGTGGTGGTTTTGAATCACGTGGTGGTGAGGTATTTTGAATTATGTGGTGGTGAGGTGTTTTTAAATGACGTCGTGGTGAGGTGTTTTAATATCACATGGTGGTGAGGTGTTTTTAAATCACATGGTGGTGAGGTGTTCTGAATTACGTGGTGGTGAGGTATTTATAATTACGTGATGGTGAGGTGTTTTTAATTAGGTGGTGGTGAGGTGTTTTGAATTAGTTGGTGATGAGGTGTTTTGAATTATGTGGTGGTGAGGTGTTTTGAATTACTTGGTGGTGATGTGTTTTTAAATGACGTGGTGGTGAGGTGTTTTTGTGACGTGTTTTATGGCTGTGATGTGTTTTTATTACGTGTTTCATGGCTGTGAGGTGTTTTTAATTTCGTGGTGGTGAGGTGTTTTTGTGACGTGTTTTATGGCTGTGATGTGTTTTTATTACGTGTTTCATGGCTGTGAGGTGTTTTTAATTTCGTGGTGGTGAGGTGTTTTTGTGACGTGTTTTATGGCTGTGATGTGTTTTTATTACGTGTTTCATGGCTGTGAGGTGTTTTTAATTTTGTGGTGGTGAGGCGTTTTTATTACGTGTTTTATGGCTGTGAGGTGTTTTTATTACGTGTTTTATGGCTGTGAGGTGTTTTTATTGCGTGTTTTATGGCTGTGAGGTGTTTTTAATTTCGTTGTGGTGAGGTGTTTTTATTATGTTTTATGGCTGTGAGGTGTTTTTATTCCGTGCTTGATGGCTGTGAGGTGTTTTCAATTTCGTGGTGGTGAGGTTTTTTAAATTTCGTGGTGGTGAGGTGTTTTTATGACTTGTTTTTTGGTGGTGAGGTGTTTTGAATTACTTGGTGGTGAGGTATTTTGAATTACGTGGTGGTGAGGTGTTTTGAATTGTGTGGTGGTGCGGTGTTTTGAATTACTTGGTGGTGAGTTGTTTTGAATTACGTGGTGGTGAGGTGTAATCGTCCCAAACTTCCAGTCTGCACCTACCCCTCCCCTATGTATGTGCTGAGGGGTTCTTTCTTGGGAAAAAGAAACATTCAACCGAAATCTTCAACCTAAATTGCCTATAAAAATGTAATATCACAAACACAACAAATACATTTGTGCAAAATAATTGTTTGTATTATGATTGGTGTAAATCATGACAACACAGCAACTCAGGTACAGTCATTAGCCTCAGCTAAAATAAGCCCGTTCCTCAGTATCGACGCTGTCTGTCTGTTTGTCTGTTTGGCTGTTTGTTCGCAGCACTACGTCTACACCGTTGCACGTAGAATCGCCAAACTTTACACACATATTTGTCTTGACCTGGAACAGACTGTGCCCAATTTTTAACTCTCTCGGCCCAAGGCCTCCATTATGACGTCATAATTTGATATTTTGACAAGTACAAAACTTCGTCCAATCAAGATGCAATTTCTTGAGCGACATAACGGCATAAACTGGTGGAGAAAAAAAAATGATGACGTCATCGGTCAAGTGGTTCGCCCGCCATCTTGGAAATACCGAAAAACTTTGCACCTATATATCTCCGAAAGTGCTGAATAGAAAAAATTGAGACATGGTTCATTGTAAAGAACTCTCCATGTTTTTTTTTGTTTTTTTTTGTATACTGAATCGAGGCTCCTGAAAGAGCTAACATTTACTTCACAAACAAATCAACCAGACAAACAAAATATATAAAAAGAGGGAGCGGAAGACAATATGGGGAGAGAAGGGGAAGCACACAAACACAACATTTGAGAGCAGGGAGATGTGTGGAAGGGAGAGGGCTTGGGGGGGGGGGTAGGTGTGGGAAGGAGGGGGGGGGGGGGCGGGGTGGGAGAAGTATAAAACACAAAAATACCAAGGACTTCCAGGACAGAAGTTGGTATTTCAAAAAAGTGGAATTGGGGTGAAATTAGCGGGGGTAGAAAAGATCAAGGTTTTGGATGGGGGAAGATAAGAGATGTTGGTGAACAGCTGTTTTAAAGACCTGGAGGGTGGAGTGGGATTGAAGAGAGTGAGGGAGTTTGTTCCAGAGGTGGGAGAAAAGAGGATTGAAGGAGTGAAGGTGAGCAGAGAGTCTTGATTTTGGCAGTTTAACCATAAGAGGGTTGCAGGCAGATCTTGTGCGACCTGTAGGAATATTTGCGGGACAGAGCCCAGAGAGAGCTGGGGGGGCAAGGCCAGAGAGGAGTCGGTAGAAGACGGAAAGACCACCAACCTGCCTGCGGTGAGTGAGTGAGAGGCCCTTGGAGTTAGCTTCATCGCGGGAGATTCCAATGATTCTGAATGCTTTGATTTCAACAGCGTGAAGACGAGCTAGGTGTGAGGCAGGAGCACCAGCCCAGAGGGGAGAGCAGTAATCCATTGAGCTGCGGATTAAAGCCTTGTATGTGGTGAGGAGCTCAGGTGTGCCAAGGAAGGACCGCACGACGGAGGATGCCCAGGCGGCGACTGGCTTTGGAGGCCAGATTTGAAATGTGGTTTTCCCAGGAAAGATCATGGCAGATAGTGAGACCCAAAAGCTTGAGTGACAGAACTTCTTGGAGAGGATTATTCAGAAAGTGGATGGGAGGGTTGTCCAGCCGGTCTTTTCGGAGAGACATCGTAAGATTGTGAGATTTGTCAGGATTGAAAGACATGTTCCACTTGTTTGCCCAGTCTGTGATTTTGTCCAGGTCTGCAGAGAGTGAGGAGGCTGCAGACTGCCGATCTGAGGGATGAAGAATGGAGCGACAGAGAGTAGAGTCATCAGCAAAGAGATAGAGGGGATTTTCAAGAGAGTCAGAGAGATCATTGTTGAAGACCAGAAAAAGCACAGGGCCCAGAACACTGCCTTGGGGAACTCCAGCCTGAACAGGAAGAGGAGATGAGAGAAACCCATTCAGGGCCATACGTTGACTACGACGAGAGAGGAAGTCCGCCAGCCATGCGTGGAGATTTCCATGGATACCAAAAGAGGAGAGTTTGGTGAGCAGAGCACGGTGCCAGACCGTATCGAAGGCACGTGATATGTCAAGGGAGACAGCTCTAATTTCCTGTTTGGCGTTGAGGATCTCTATCCATTGTTGAGAAAGCAGAAGCAGCATGTCCAGAGTAGAGTGACCAGGTCTGAAACCAAATTGATGATCAGAGATCAAGCCATTGGAGAAGAGGAAAGATTTCATATCTGAAGCAATGATGGATTCCATGACTTTGCTGATAATTGGGAGAAGGCTGATTGGTCTGTAGTTGCTGGGATCTGTTTTTGCACCTTTTTTGTGCAAAGCGGTGATGTTGGCAGATTTCCACGCAGATGGCAGATGATGTTGAGCAAAAGAGAGGGTGAAGAGATCAGAGAGAGGGAGTGAAAGAGCGGAAGAACAGGATTTTAAGACCCGTGGGCTGATGCCGTCAGGTCCAGTTGCAGAATCAGAGTCGAGGGTTGACAGAAACTTTTCCACCTTGTCAGGAGAGAAGGACACAGAGTCCAGGAGCAGCTGGGTACGGTGGGTACAGAGAGGGATGGGTTTGGGACACAGGATTTAGAGGCAAACACAGAGTTGAGGCATTTTGCTTTTTCACGTGCGGAGTCAGCCGTGTGGCCGTTTGAGGTGAGGGAGAGGATGGAGGGGGAACAAACACCAGAAACAGATTTGACCAGACGCCACCAGGATTTGGAAGAGGGAGACAGATAAGAGAGTTCGGTCCTGAGAACGGAGAGATATTGTTTCCTGGCTCTCCTGAGGGTGGACACACACTTGTTTCGGGCTTTGTGAAAGGAAATGAGATTTCCTTCCGTTGGATTTGCTTTCCAGGAGACAAAGGCAAGTTGTTTCTGGGCAACAGCCTCACCACAAGATTCCGTGTACCATGGACGGGAGGAAGGGTATGACAACTGAAGAAGAGATGGGATAAATCTGTGCATGAGAGAGAGCAATTTACTTTGGAAGAATTCCCAGGATGAGTTGATGTCAGAGGCGGTAGAGATGGGAGACCAGTCCAGATGAGGTGCCTCCATTACGACGTCTTAATTCGACAAGTACAAAACTTCATCCGATAAAGACGAAATTTATAGAGCATAATCTAGGAATAAATTAGTTTAGGGAAAAAATAATAATGATGACGTCACCGGTCACGTGGTTCGGCCACCATCTTCGAAAAGCCGAAATAATTTGCACCCCTATCCCCGAAAGTGCTGTATAGAAAAAATTAAGACATGGCGCATTGTAAAGAACTCACCATGTGGAATAACATATGTTAATGGTTATGTTATGGGTGCCTCCATTATGGCGTCATAATTTGACAATTACAAAACTTCAGCCGATCAAGATGAAATTTCTTGAGCAGCATCTCGGGATAAATTGGTAGAGAATTTTTTAAAATAATGATGACGTCATTGGTCACGTGGTTCGGCCGCCATATTTGTTTTAACACAAACGCATCAAAAACCACTGAAAACATGTCCTGGCAAAGGTCTGAAAACTCTGATTGCTCTTTCTAGTTGTGACTGTTATTTGTCAGGCTTTTGTCGAATTGGGAGAGAGTGGGTCTGATGGGGGGGGGGGGGGGGGGGGGGTGCACTCTATATTAAATGCATGTAATGGAATTTCCTTATTTCCTTTCTTTTCTTTCTTTTCTTTCTTCTCAGGACAATCCTTCTGAGGAGGATGGTGCAGTTGTCGACAAGATTCTTACATCACGCATTGTTCAGACAGAGGTATGGGTACTCTCATGCCTCAGCTTTCAGAGGCATTGCTTTCTGGTTTGTCTGAGCGTGCGTGTGTGTGTAGCAGATTTTCTTTACTGTGATAACATGTGAACCACTGAAGGGATTTAGACGAAATTTGGCACAAGTATGGACTGCAATGCAAAGATGTAGAGTAAGGCATCATACTTTTACCATGTTTGAAAGTATATTTTACGCATAGCTATTCTCAAAATTGGCCATGGCATTACATCCATTGGGTGTTGTTCCTTGTCCTTGCTCCTCGAGTCGATTTCTCTCCATGTGCATTACATCTTCATGAGCTCTGATGACAGGTTGTGCATTTATAATGAATGCCCTTCTCCCTCCCTTCTCCCTCCCCATTATGCTCTATAAATTTCGTCTTTATCGGATGACCCCCACAAAGGGGTCCTTTGATTACAAATGCCAAACTTTGGTCAAAAGAAATGAAAAATTAGGAGTTGGTGCTTTCCAGTATTTTTTATTGTTATTATTATTATTATTATTATTATTATTGTTATTATTATTACTTTTATTTACTCACATTTTTTTTTTAAATAGGGGGATATTGTAGTCTGTCTCCCGCTATCTCCTCGTAAACGGTTGGACAGAAATTTACGAAAGCTTGGTAGTTATTAATCACCACCTGGCAAGAAAGTGCAAGAGCCGTATCATTTTTGGCCGCGCCCTCTAGGGTTAGGTCAGAAGGTCAAATGCCGAAAAATGCAATTACGGCCACATTTTTAATCCTCTGTAAATTAAATTTGGTATATGCAATCAACATTGAGGGTATGCATGAAATATGTAATGACTTTTTGTATTTGGCCCTAGGAGGTGGTGACGAGGTCCACAGCGATCAAAATGGGGGGTGGGGGGGGGGGGGGGGGGAAACATCTCAAAATTTGATATTGGATTATTCCTGGTGGATTATTTTGCCATCTTTCAACTTTGCTTTCAGTGGGAAGTGTGGGGATTTGCGATGGCACTCCATCGACTTCGCTCTAGATATTAATTCCCTTCCCAGCTGGGATTGTAGGTACGTTTTCCCTCCGTCTGTCCCTCCCACCTGTGGTTTTCTGCACTTTTTTCCGTACCCTTTAAAATATTCAACTGAAATGTGGTACACATCCTTCATATGATAAGTTACAGAACAAGTTTGAGTTTTGGGGCATTTCACCAATTCCTCACAGAGTTGTGACCTTTTTGCTTGGACCAAGAACATGCATTTGACTGGTAGGGGACATGTATTGCAAAGCAATACTCCCACTTATTGTTATTCATTTTCAGCATTCTCTCTTCATAAGTTATGATTGTCTGACTGTGGAACCCATTTAAACACCAGCCCTCCTTTTTCTCACAGATTGTCCCTGGACAAGGACCAGTTGATATTGAGGAATTTTTTGTGAAGTACAAGAACTAGTAAGTTTGTTTTACTCTACCTCTACTTCAATTTTGTTTCTGCAGATAGGATGATACAATTGATCTGTTACTTTTTTATGTTGGGGAACAGGTTTAGGATTGGTGTCATCAATATTGGGTAGGGTGGTTGGGTGGAGGTGGACGTGGAGGAGGTCGAGTGTTTGGGGGTGGGGAGCGAGCGGGTGGAGTAAATTGCGAATAGGAATTGAAGGCAGATGTCAGAGAAAATGTTTTATTGGAGAGTTAGGGAAAAGGGTAGAATGGAATTGAGAAAGGGGGTTAATAATTATATGCATATGTGATGGATAGATGGCTTATTGTAATAATTGATGTTTCTATGCAAATTTGCCCAATGGTATGAATGCCATTTAGGTGGTTTTTTTTTTCAGTTAAAAAAAAAACAACCAGGCCCCAGATGACCATTTTTTGACGAGAGAACTTGGTCAGCTGAGCAAGGCACAGTACAGTGAGAATTGGCAAATGACATGAATGCTTTGTACTGTTATGTTTGTGGGGGGTAGGCAATACCTTAGTCCAGGTACAATTGCATAGGTGGTGTGCTCTGACTGTCATGAAGAAGAAGAAACCCCATGTATTATAAGTAGGGATCTGGTAGACCGTATGTCATGGAAGAGTGTATCTTTGTTCCCATCACGAAGGGTGGGGTTATGTTAATTAGATAGGGATTATCGGTAATTAATCCCCTGTATGAAATGGCCTCTGTTATTTTTCCTCTGTTCCTTATGACACATGCAGCACGCACACCCAGGAAGAAATTACGCACTTATAACACTAAATAAAAACCAACCGGAAGCATGATATTGAGCACTTCCGCTGATAACACTGACCTGGTAAGCACACAGGAACAGGCAGGTCAGAGAGGCCACGCCCCGAAGAGCAGTGATTGGTCCAGAATTTGGTTCAAGTAAGGACTGCTAAGATGGCACTCGCTGATAGGAGCGGACACGGAGACGTCGTGAGATGACATCAGAGCCTTGAGTATAAAGGAACACTCTGCCCGACATTTTCTCTCTCCTCTCTTCTGGGCCTCTCGAGTCTTGGCCTCAATAACGAACGGTCGTGTCCTGACATCTCATCTCTTGGGTCCAGACTTTGATAGAGAACGGTCGAGGCTCTTGACTTCCTGACATTTTTTGGCTTTGGCGGTGAACGGTGACGAGTTCATATCTCGCTCTGCTTCGGGAGTTCACGGCGAGTGGTCAGAGTTCATAGTGTTCTTGCGCTGGGAGATGTGGGTGCTGGTGTGGAGCAGACTGTGAGTGGACAAGCACGGCCTGTTCGCTTTGAGCTCAGGGGCTGGAAGAGCGAGCTGCGCGCCAATCCCGTTCCCGTGCACAGACTTTGCGCCAACGAGCGCTTTCCCGCCAAGGACGCGGGGGTTCTGGATGATTCCTGACGAGATTCAAGAGCAGCATGGAGATAAGTGGCCACAAATTAACGCATTAATTTTCACTGTTATTTTTCCCATTGTTACTCCCACCAGGGAGTAATGCATTCAATCGTGTGTGTGTGTGTGTGCGTGTGCGTGCGTGCGTGCGTGCGTGCGTGCGTGCGCGCGCGTATGTGTGCTCGTATGTTTGTGTGTTTGAGAACAAGATATCTGGAAAAATTCTGAACGGTTTTGGATGAAAGTTGGTGGGATGATTGCCCTTGGGATAAGGAAGAATTGAATAGTTTTTGGTGAAGCTCAGGATGGTGTGTACCCCGGTTTAGAATAGGTACACCGTATCCCTGCGTGTCGTAAAAGGCGACTAAAAGGGTTGGCGTCAGGAAGGGCATCCGGGCATAAAAACATTGCCTCAAAAAGAGAACCATGAGAATTACAACTACATATGGGCAGGGTACAGCCCGAAGTACCCCGTGGGGGACCCCACTCCCTCTCGTCAAAACTCAAGGTGGGGAACCCGATCGAAGCAAGGGTGGAAATCATTCCATTTATGACGACGAAACGTCTGATGCCCGACGTGGAGATCGGTTTCTGAGGTTTGGGACATGGAATGTAGGGACAATGACAGGGAGATCAGGAGAAGTGGTGGAAGTATTGGTCAGAAGAAGAGTGGACATATGTTGCGTGCAGGAGACGAGATGGAAGGGAAGTGGTGTGAGAATGGTGAAGGGTAGGCAGGGACAGAAATACAAGTTTGTGTGGCAAGGGTGCCTGGAGGGCGTGAATGGTGTTGGTGTCCTGTTTTTTGAGGAGTTTGTAGACAGTGTGGTGAGTGTGACTAGAGTGAGTGATAGGTTGATGATGGTGAAAATGATGATTGGAAAGCTCTTGGTGAACGTCATCTCGGGATATGCTCCGCAGGTTGGTCGGAGCGATGAAGAGAAGGACAAGTTCTGGTGTGCTATAGAGAAGCTGATGGAAAACGTGAAAGATGAGGAAGTTGTTGTGGTAGGAGGAGACCTAAATGGACATGTGGGAAGGAGTATGGCCGGTTTCGATGGAGTTCATTTGGGTTACGGATATGGTGTGAGAAATGGAGAATCTGAAAGGATTTTGGAGTTTGCTGATGGAGCTGATTTGTTGATTTGTAATACTCAGTTCCAGAAAGAGGATAATAAGCTTGTTACATATACGTCAGGTGGGTCGACGACAACCGTTGACTACCTGCTGGTGCGTGGGCGAGATAGGGGACACCTCCGGGACACAAAGGTGATCCCGGGGGAGGAGGCTGTTTCACAGCACCACTTGGTTGTCTGCGACATAAGGGTGAAAGGTGCGAGGAGACCTCGGCGGGTGAAGTACCAACCGAGAATGAAGGTGTGGAGGTTCAAAGAGGTGACAGTGAGGGAGGCATTAAAAGAGAGGCTGAATATGGTGGAGGATGATGTGGTTGAGCTTGAAAGTGGTTGGATGTCAATGAAAGATAGTCTGTTGGGAGCCGTTGGTGAGGTATGTGGATGGACAAAAGGACCAAGGCATTCGGAAACATGGTGGTGATGATGATGAAGTTGGAAAGAAGATTGATGAGGAGAGGAAGAAGTTCAAGGAGTGGCAGAAGGCGAAGGGTATGGGGGGCAGAAAAGGCAGAGCATGAAAGCTATAAGGCAGCCAAGAAGGCTGCAAAGAAAGACGTGCAAAGGCACAGCAGGCATGTAGGAAAAAGTTCGGAGAACGCTTGGATTTGGAAGAAGGTCAGAGAGCGGTATTCAAGATTGCAAAGCAGAAAGCAAAAGAGAGGTGTGATGTGATGGGGGGGGGGTGAGTTGCTTGAAGGATGAAGTGGGACAAATCGTTGTGGACCCAGATGGAATTAAAGGAAGATGGAAGAGATATATGGAAATACTGTTGAATGCAGAGAATCAATGGGATGGCAACATAGAGAGTAACCCAGTTTTAGGACCGGCAGAGAAGATAACCGAGAAGGAAGTTGAGGAAGCGATAAAAGCAATGAAGAGTATAAAAGCGGGAGGGCCAACGGGAGTTGTGGGAGATATGTTGAAGGCAGCGGGAAATTGGGGTGTGAAGAGAATGACAGAGATCTGCAATCTGGTGGTGAAAGAAGGCCGCATTCCAGTGGATTGGGAACTGAGTACCCTCGTCCCTCTGCACAAGGGGAAAGGTGACCCTCTGGACTGTGGCTCGTATCGAGCGATAAAGTTATTGGAGCATGGAATGAAGGTATTGGAAAGGGTGTTGGAGAGGAGGATGAGGAAGAAAGTGAAGATTGACGAAATGCAGTTTGGATTTATGCCAGGAAGAGGAACAACAGTCACGCTTTTTATTGTGAGGCAGTTGCAGGAGAAGTATATGGAGAAGAGGAAGAAGTTGTTTCTTGGGTTTGTTGATCTGGAGAAAGCATTCGACAGGGTTCCACGTGAAGTAGTGACATGGGCATTGAGGAAGTTATGAGTGGAGGAATGGTTGATCAGAGTAGTGATGGCAATGTACAAAAGAGCGCGCACAGCTGTAAGGATGAAGGACGGGAACAATGGTGAGTTTGAGGTGAAGGTGGGAGTGCATCAGTGGTCGGTACTAAGTCCACTACTATTTGTAGCTGTCATGGAGGTGCTGGCTCAGAACGTAAAGGAGGGTTTACCGTGGGAGTTGTTTTATGCAGATGATCTGGTGTTGATTGCAGAAAGTATGGATGGACTGAAGGAGAAGATGAACAAGTGGAAGGAATGTATGGAGACAAAAGGTCTGAAGGTGAATATCGGAAAAACGAAGGTGATTGCAAGTGGTAAAGCATGTGGTGAGGTGGAAAGAACTGGGAAGTGGCCGTGTGCTGTGTGCAGGAAGGGTGTCGGAGTGAATTCTATTCAATGTCCAATGTGCGCTGAGTGGGTTCATCAAAAATGTAGTGGTTTGAGAGGGTCATTAACCAGTGTGGCAGCTACATTCAAGTGTAAGGTGTGCAAAGAGGGAGCTGCAGATGGAGGAAATGTTGAGTTGGATCTTGGAGACGGCGTGAAGCTGGAAGGTGTGAAAACATTTTGTTACCTAGGAGACATGCTGAATGGAGAAGGTGGATCAGACTCGGCAACGGTTGCTTGAGTGAGATGTGCATGGAAGAAGTTTCGGGAACTGAGTGGCGTGCTGACGAGGAGGGGAGTGTCGTTGAAGCTGAAGGGAAAAGTGTATGCTGCATGTGTGAGAAGTGTTATGATTTATGGGAGCGAGACATGGGTAATGAACGTAGAGCAGCAACGAAGGCTGGAAAGGGTGGAAATGCGAATGGTTCGGTGGATGTGTGGAGTATCGTTGAGAGAGAGGAAGACAAATGAATTGCGAAAGATGATGGGAATATAGCCTGTGATGGATGCTGTGAAGACAAACAGGTTGAAATGGCTTGGTCATGTGTTGAGGAAGGATGAAAGTGACTGGTTGAGAAGAGTGATGGAAATGAATGTAGAAGGTAGTAGAGGACAGGGAAGACCGAGAAAGACTTGGCTAAAGATGGTGGAAGAAGAAATGCGGGCAAGGGGGTTAACAAGGGGAGATGCAGAAAATAGGGCAAAATGGAGAACATCGTCATGGGGACCGCAAGGCTAGCCCCCGCTCTTGCAGGGAAAATGGCCTTACAATGCCTGTTGTTGTTGTGTTGTTGTTGAAGCTCAGGATATTATTCTGGATCCAGGAATTTTTTTGTGAATTTTTGTGGGAATTTTTTTTTCTGTTTTACTGCATTAAAGCTTTTGTTCTTATTCTTAAATGATCTTTTTCTCCTCTAATTCTGAGTTATATCAAAATAAATTCTCTGACAGTTAGGGCCTACTTTATTTTTCATTTATTGTTTTGGGGAGAGGGGATGTTAAACAAAACGTATTATTCCAACTTGACCCACGGCGGGAGTATGCGCTCTACTGAGTGGCGTTCTAGTTTGTATTTGAGTTTGTGGGGGTGCTCCAGTTCGGACTTTATTTAATCGTGCATCATTTGGTTACCGGCATTTCTTCAATGAAGCCGGTATTTTTGTACATTGAATTCTGTGTGGCCTGAGTTAATTGATTATCCAGGTGCGAAGACGTCAGGTGGAAGCTGTCCAGGTAAGTTTGTCATCCTCCTTGTTGTAAAAATCAGTCTCACAACAGCTTTCTCGTTCCGAGTTTAATCTGAATCAATCTCGAACAGCATCTAGAGAGAATACATAGCAACCATCATTTCAGTTCTCTTATAGGCATCAAGAGTATACATCATATTGGGTACACATAAGCAAGCTCATGCCAAGGTGATTTCTCACCTTCCTAAATATGCGCGTCATTGTCTCAGGTCTCAGATCTTCCGGTTTCAGGTCTGACCCTCGCAGTCAGTGAGTGGATATTTATGAGAGTACTGTAGTGGACAGACGATGTTACTGCACCTGGGCTAACTTAGTTGCCGACGTTTCACTACATCCTCCCAGAGTTCTAAAACTTTGCAAGCAAGCCATTTAAAATATTCGCGTAGCACTAATTAGCAAACAAGTATATAAAATGCGGAAGAACATAAAACACCTATTAATGAGTTGCTACCAACCGAAGCGCTCTGGTCGGCGACTTTCTCTCCCCGTGCGGGTCCGATACACATCTGAGCTGTCGGCAGGTGTCTCTAAATCCTTCCCAGTCGGAGTGCTAATCAACTCAGGCGTCTGAGCCGGTACGTAAGTCCCGGTCGATTCGGGCGACCGATGAAGAGGAGACGGAGATCCAACCATCGGAACCTCCGTACTGGACCCAGCCTCATCAGCTTCCCCACATGGAGCAAGATGACGCACCGACACAGTGGTTTCACGACCGTCAGGCATTTTGACATGAGCGAATTCCGGATTAGCATGAATGAGCTGTACCTTGTCAATGAGCGGATTGTATTTGCTTGGACGTACAGTGCGTTTGAGATAGACCGGTCCGGGTGTGGAGGTCCAAGCGGGCAATGACTGGGCACTACCTGTGCGACACTGATAACGAAATAGACGAACCTGAGGAATTTCATTTGTAGCGGTACACAGGAGGGATCGAATCGCATGTAGAGCCCCCTGCAACACCCAAGTCCACTTGTCCGTCCCCAACCCTCGGGTCTTGAGCCCTAGGGTAATTGCCCTCCATATGACGCCATTAAATCGTTCTATTTGTCCTTTTGCCTGAGGGCGATATGGCGTGGTGCAGCTAGAAGCAATATTCCGCTGCAGCAGAAATGCCCGTACGTCCTGTGACATGAAAACAGCGCCCCCTATCGGTATGGATGGACGCAGGATAGCCGAACATCGCAAACAAGGGCCTCAAACAGGGAAGAACCGACTCGGAAGACATGTTGTGACACGGAAAGGTGAACGGGAATCGAGAAAACTCATCAATAATTGTGAGAAGGTAACGATACGAGCCGGACGCGGGCAGTGGCCCTTTGAAGTCCATGGCCAATCTCTCCCACGGCCGACTAGCTTGAATCAAAGTCCCCATTTCAGCTTTGCAGAAGCGTGGTTTCAGTTCCGCGCAAACAGGGCACGTTCGGCACAAACGACGAACGTCCTCCACGGAGTAAGGCAAATTGCAGCTACGCACGAAATGGGCTAATCGTGTTACTCCCGGGTGACATAGCGAGTCGTGAAGTTCGTGAAGTTCCTCACCGGTGGTGAGACCCACACACACCCCAGGCCTGGATAACGCATCCGCAGCTAAATTCTCCCGCCCTGGGCGATATGTGATCTTGAAGCTATAGTCAGCTAATTCGATTCGCCATCGAGTAATTTTCTTGTTTTTAATGCGCTGAGCATGTCGCGCGTCGTACATGAATGCAACGCTCCGTTGATCTGTAATCACTTTGAATGTTTTGCCAAGCAAGTATGGCCGCCATCGTCGTATCGATTCCACCACCACGTAGGCTTCCTTTTCGACCGCCGAATGACGTCTCTCAGCATCTGAGACAGTACGAGAGAAGAAGGCGACCGGTTTCCCCCCTTGAGCCAGGGTCGCTGCTATGGCACAGTCCGACGCGTCGCTTTCTAAGCCAAAGGGTATGTTTTCATCTGCCGAGGAGACTGCGGCATTAGCTATTTCTAGCTTTAGCCCTTGGAAAGCGGCCTTGGCTGCCTCGGTTATTGGGAATGTTTTACAATCAACGAGGGGATGGAGCTTCTCGGAGTATTTCTGGACCCAACGAGAATAATGTGCAAACAAACCGAGAGCTCTTCTCAAGGACACACGATCATGCGGCGACGCCTTGTCTAGCAAAGGTCGCAGATGCTCTTTGTCGGGAGTTATCTTCCCTTGGGTCACCGTGTACCCTAAAAGATCAACCGTCCTTGCGGAGTAGCGACATTTGGCTTCGTTGAAAGTTAAATTATACTGGCGCGCGACTTGTAAGAAGCGTCGCATATTAGCATCATGGTGCGCTTGATCTCGACCACATACTGTGAGGTTATCAAGATATACAAAGACATCAGTTAATGGCTCTTTGGCAATTATGTCATCAATCGCCCTTTGAAAGCACGCAACTCCGTTAGTTATGCCGAAGGGCAAACGCGTGAATTGATACAACCGTTGCCCCGACTCGAACGCCGTATAGAGTTTGTCATCATCACGTATAGGAATCTGATGGTATGCGCTGCGCAAATCGAGCGTGCTGTCGACAGCGTATTGAGCGACCTGTCGTACTCGCGCGTGTAAACCCGGAAGTGGGTAGGCGTCCAGCTGCGTAAATCTATTTATAGTTTGTGAGTGATCAATCACCATCCGCTTACGATGATTCTCAGTTTGGACTACCAGTACTTGAGCTCGCCAAGGTGATCGACTTGGTTCGATAATCCCTTCTTTTAAAAGCCGGCCGGTCTCTTCGGCAATGAATTGTGCGTCGGCTCGCGAGTGACGTCTCGACTCGATTGCGGCCGGCTTTCAGTCGGAGGTTAGACTAGCAAAGCGAGACCGGTTCTATAGTCATTCCAGTCAATGCGCACACAGAGAGAGTAGAGTCACCGTTAAACGTCATTTCCAAACGCCCATGCCGATGAAGGAAACCATGTCCCAGCAATACATCGGCGCATAGAGTAGACAGAATCATTAGACTTACATCCGGATACATTGTGCCATTAATCACTAATTTGATGCGGCATTCCCCTTTGGTGTGCATCCAGAGAGACTGAGAGGCCATGAAGATTCGTTGCGAGGTCCCCAGAATCGGCCATCCGTGCCGTTGTACGAGACCCAGATCAACGTAGATCCCGTGTCAACGAGTGCGTTAGCAGACTGACCTTCGATCAGCACAGGTACAAAGGCAGTTGCCAGACTGCGCGGGCCGAGCAGTGCTGGAACTTCTTTAGGCTCCGATCGGGCCTCGCGCTTCGAGGTGATTCCCGCCAGAGTCGGACGTCGTCCTCTCGAAGCTCGGCATACCTTGGCATAATGTCCTTTCCTGGCACACGTGTGGCACGTCGCATCCCGTGCCGGGCATGTTGCTCTTGGGTGCCTCTGATTGCCACAGAAGAAGCACTTAGTGTTGACTCCGAAGGAGGCAGTCGCTGCCAGACACGTACCTTCGGCTCCGAGGTCTTCTGTCGGCCTCGACTCCACAGGAGTATCAGTAACCTCGCGCCTCGTAGTGGAGAAATTCTCCGAACGTCTCTCCCCAGTGAGACCAGCAGTGAGATAGGGATGTCCGTACGACTCCGATTGAGCCTGTGCCAACTGGAGTACTCGAGCCTGATCATAAGCCTCTTGTAGAGTTAAAGAGGTCTTTTCCAACAAACGTTGACAAATTGAAGGTGAATGGAGCCCAGACACAAGGGCGTCCCACATTAAATCGTCACACATTTGTTCGTGCGTCCGAACCTCATGTGCACATTCCTTCTCCAATCGACGGAGTTCTTGAAGGAAGTGCTCGAGCGATTCCGTGGGATCCTGCCTCCGAGTAGCGAGCTTGTAACGGGTATAAACCACATTTTGTGGCTTTATGTAGATATCCCGTAGCGTTGTTATCGATGTCGCGTACGTAAGGCAATGCGAGATGTAATCGTGAATGGTATTAGTCACGTGACAGTTGAGGACAGCACGCTTTTGTGTGTCCATGATTTCTGTATACGTTTAAAGGTATCTCTCGAGCAAGCTTAACCAATGTGTAAGTTGACTTGCCGCATCCTCCGCCTGAGGATCCCCACTGAAGGTAGGTAGTTGCAGGAGCTTATGCATCTCGGACTCGAACGATGATAGGAGATGATTCAGATTAAGTGTTGTAAAAATCAGTCTCACAACAGCTTTCTCGTTCCTAGTTTAATCTGAATCTATCTCGAACAGCATCTAGAGAGAATACATAGCAACCATCATTTCAGTTCTCCAATAGGCATCAAGAGTATACATCATATTGGGTACACATAAGCAAGCTCATGCCAACGTGATTTCTCACCTTCCTAAATAAGCGCGTAATTGTCTCAGGTCTCCGGTTTCAGGTCTGACCCTCGCAGTCAGCGAGTGGATATTTATGAGAGTACTGTAGTGGACAGACAATGTTACTGCACCTGGGCTAACTTAGTTGCCGACGTTTCACTACACTCCTTTCCCTCGCGTGTAAAGAATACCATCATTTTTGGATTGAATGCCTTGGAGTTAAAGCTCGTTTGGTCATCTGTGTCGCCCTGCAGTGTTCACTACAGGATAGTCACACGACAATCCATTGGTTGATGAAAGGAGATCCACTGTATTGTTGCATGGAAAGGGAGGGGGGTGGATCCATAGATTGTGTTAAGCATCGCAAGGACCATGTCATTTGGGGTTTGTGTGTGTCATTTGTCATATATCCGCTGAAATAGCTATTTGTCCAGAGAAAGTCGTCTTGTGCACTGAGGAGGCAGTGAGTGTTAACTTTAAGATGGTAAAGAGCAAGCTTGCTGGGGAAACCTCCTGTTTTTGATCGAGGCCGGTGAGGACTTTGACCCAAAGGCACAACTGGAAAGCGCATTGCACTTTCAAGAGAAATGGCACATACTATTTTGCCAGCGCCCTACAGGACAGGCCATGGTGGTGAGGTTGGCGTAAGACTTATTTATTTATTGGGGCTGTCCCAAGGGGTGGGATGGTCCAGAAGATGGCATGCCCACAGTCAATGACAGGGACCTTCTGTGCATGAAAGCCGTCCCAACGTTCACGAGGGCCGTAACCGCACTGCACACTTCAGTTTTTGGAGCTGGAAATGGAATCGGAAATTTTGAGAGGCAGCATTCCCCTCCTCTCTCTCTCTCCTCTCTTTGTTATGCTGCTTCTCCTCATTGTCATATACAGTCACGTGAAAAAGTAAGTACACCCCATGTAAAGTTTTGACTTTTTCAACATATTTCAACATACAGCTATTTGATCTTCATTTCAACAATATTGATAGATAAAGGTGATATAATATGACAAATATCATGAAACATTTACATTTTGTAGTCCATTGTATAATTTAAATAAACATAAATGCAAATTTCGCATGTGGAAAAAGTAAGTACACCCTTGGCTCTAATAGGTGGTATTGCCCCCTTTGGCAGAAACAACCTCAAGTCGGCGTTTCTTATAACTGTCTACCAGTCTCTGACATCGACTGGGAGAAATTTTTGCCCACTCCTCCATGCAGAATTCTTTCAGCTGTGCGATGTTTGAGGGGTTTCTTGCATGCACAGCTCGTTTCAAATCCGCCCACAACATCTCGATGGGATGTAGATCCGGGCTTTGACTTGGCCATTCCAGAACCCTTCATTTCTTTTTTTGTCAGCCATTCCTTGGTGGATTTACTGGTATGTTTAGGGTCATTGTCATGTTGCAAGGTCCACCTTCGGTTGAGCTTCAACTTTGCGACAGATGGCCTCACATTATCCTCAAGCACCCTCTGGTACAATGAAGAATTCCTCGTGGATTCTATGATATTGAGCTACCCAGGCCCTGATGCAGCAAAGCTGCCCCAAACCATAATATTTCCACCACCATGCTTTACAGTTGGTATCAGGTTCTTGTGGTCAGATGCTGTCTTTGGTTTTCGCCAAACATGTCTTCTGGTACTGTGACAAATAGCTCTACCTTTGACTCAGCTGTCCAGAGCACATTGTTCCAGAAGTGCTGGTCTTTGCCTCGGTGTTCATTGGCAAACTTTAGTCTTGCCCTGATGTTCTTTCTGGACAGCAAAGGTTTCCTCCTGGCACACCTCCCATGTAGATCAAATTTGTGCAGCCTCTTTCTAATGGTAGACTTGTGCACTTTGACATCAACAGTGGCAAGAGCTACCTGTAAGTTCCGTGATGACATTCTGGGGTTCTTAGAGGCTTCTTTCAGCATCTTGCGGTCTGCCCTAGGGCTGAACTTGCTGGGGCGGCCTGGCCTGAACAAGTTGGCAGATGTTTGGAATCTTCTCCACTTGTAGATGATCTTCCGGACAGTAGAATGATTGATTTCAAATTGTTTGGAGATCTTTTTAAATCCCTTCCCAGACTCGTAGGCATCTATAACCTTCTTTCTGAAGGCCTCAGAGAGCTCTTTTGATCTAGGCATGGTGACGCCGCACACTTCAACAACTAAGAGCAAACCAAACTAAATGTCTGAGGTTTAAATAAGACAGGTTCCTCCAAGATCCTCTCTGACGATGTTCTCATCATTTGCACCTGAGCTGGTGCACCTGATTCTAATTTTAGGTATTTGAAGTAGTGATAAATGTAGGGGTGTACTTACTTTTTCCACATGCGAAATTTGTATTTATGTTTATTTAAATTATACAATGGACTACAAAATGTAAATGTTTCATGATATTTGTTATATTATATCACCTTTATCTATCAATATTGTTGAAATGAAGATCAAATAGCTGTCTGTTGAAATATGTTGAAAAAGTCAAAACTTTACATGGGGTGTACTTACTTTTTCACGTGACTGTACCTGTCCTGTGCCACATCAGCCCTGTTCCACATCAGCTCTGTACAACATCATCGTGCACGGGGCTATACCAGTTCCAAAACCAGGTCATGTCTTGCTCAAGCCCCCCACTCATTACCCACTGTTGTGTGAGTCCTCGTATTTATTTTTGGTGCCATAATGGGTTATTTCTCTCATTGTACATAACTTTGTTTTTGTTCCTCATTTCCCTCCTCCCCACCCTCAACTATGTGTGTCCTCGTGCGCCAGATCTGTCTGGGTTATATTGGCTTGTCTATCTCTGTGTCGTATTTCATTATAATATCTATTTTCTATCATAAGAGACATTTTCCTGCTCTTTGCCTCCCACATGTTGTGCTGCCAAGTTCCGCCTCAGAATGGAGCGATCCTTGGGGTCTTGTCAATGCATGGGTGAAACTCCTTTCATATGGCACGAAACTATTTTTTAATGACCCATACAGAGGTTTCCGTATTTTCGTCATTAGAAAACCATGCCGCAATTTTTGGGAATTGAGGTGCTATTTTGATATGCTGATTCATTTCTTAACCATGTAGATTCGTGTCAAAGTTATCCGGGTACTAAAGCTTGCAAGCAGGTTCCGGTGATCATATGCCCGCCAGGCAGGAGAACGTCTGTCTATGCCAGAAAATACGGAAATCGCGTTCATTGTTGGAGATCTGCATCGCTGTTCCCTCCTTTGAACTTCTTGGGAAATACCGAAGTGCCATCTTAACACTACACAAAGTAAAGACGCGATTCTGCTGAATACAAATAGAAAACCCGATATGTCTGTTGGTCACAGTGAAGTTTGTGACCACATCGATACGAGACCAATACATTTCGACAAGGAAAGTTGATGTGCAGGAGTAGGTGGTGAGAATTGGTAATTCCAACTGTCTCTTTTTGAGAACATTACCAATTTATCCTCATCTGTGGATTTATTAACCCGAGGTGTCATAACATGGGTCTGGGCTGGAGACACAGCATGATTTTTGTTGTGCTACTAATTTTTATAGAAATGTTTATTTGCTTGACCTTCCAGGTATGCTCCTATAAGATTTTTGTATTTTTAATTAATTTTCTGAAATTTGTAGAATTTGTTTTTCATTTGGAAGTTATGGGTTACGATATGTAAATAAAGGTGGAAAAGTCTTATTTAATGCAATTTAATTCCAGGCTACAAGGCAACAAAAGGTGAAAATTTTGAAAGGGGATGTAGACTTTCTATAGGCACTGTGTTTATGGGAGCAGCCAGGGCGATCATGTTATTCTTTTTATTACTACCATTTATTGCGTAGGAAATACGTAGGAAATAGTTACGTAGTTAAGTTATGTAGGAAATAAAAACAATGCTCTAATAAACATTTTCTTGAAATTTATGGCAGTTTTGCCATTTTTACCACCTTTTACCGACTTAATGGTAGCCATATTGCTAGTTACCATAGCAACGGTACATCCAATACTTCTCAAACCCTTTCTATCGAAATTATTGGATCCCAAAACATATATCTTGGCCAAAAAATAATTTATCTGTGGCAGAAAACATTGAAATAATAGGAATTTTCGAATTTTAGTCCTTCGCGGCAGGCATCTTGGACACCATCTTGGATATTTAAAATTGCTCAAGGGTGACAGGTCCACACCACCCTAGATCTCATTAAATACACCCCAAAGATGAATAATCAGCAGAGAAAAAAACTATATCAGACATTTTGGGGCCAGGGGGAAATTTGGCCTTTGGCTGCCGGACTATTAGACCGGATGTTGTGTAAGAGTGTATCTTTGTCCCCATGACGAGCGGTGGGGTTATGTTAATTAGTTAAGGATTAAGGGTAATTAATCCCCTGTATGTAAAGTGCCTCTGTAATCTTTTCCTGTGTTCCTTATGACACACACTACACCAGCCATGTACGCGGCACCTAAAATAAACATTAAATATAACCAACCGGAACAGGACATTGAACAATAAACGCTGGCGCTGCCACATCGCAACATCAAGCAGGCAGGTCCGTGAGGCCACGCCCCAAAGAGCAGTGATTGGTCCGGTATGGTCGAGCGATGAGGGGGACTTGTTGATTGGAGCGCGCACGGGGGTAGTCGGATGACATAAGAGCTTTGAGAACAAAAGACTTGAGTCCCGACATTTTGTCCTCTTGAGCTGGGACCTTGAAGGTGAACGGTCACAGCCACAACGCTCTTGTGTGGGTACAGTCATTCCGAGCAGATGCAGTTTATACTCTCTTGCGTGGGTACAGTCATTACGAGCAGACGCAGTTTATACGCTCTTGCGTGGAGACATTGGTGCCATGCTGTCACAGATACTCTCGGTTCTCTTGGGTCCTGGCTGTGGTACGAGTGGCCGTGTGTGCATCTCTCTCGGCATCTGGATTTCATCGCGGGCGGTCGTGTCTCGGTATTTTGGCTCGTCAGTGCCGACTCTGCGTCGTCTGGGTGCTGTGTGGAGCAGATGGCGAGTGGACGAGTGTGGCCTGCTCGTTTCGTGCTCGGCGGCTAAAGGAGCGAACTGTGCACCAAGGACTGTCCCCGCGAACGGACTTTGCACCAGGGTGTGCATTTCCCACGTGGTGACGAGGGACCTTCGACGGCCCCCGACGGTCACAGACGCCAGACGGAGTGCAGGCAAACGCACCTCACAAACACTACACATTATTTTCACCGTTATTTTCCCCCTTGTGTTGTATAAGAGTCCGTATGGAGGGTCCCTCCATTAGGAATTTTAGTTTACCATGCATTCTTTTGTTACCGGCATATCTTTCAATAAATCCGGTATTTTGTACATTTTTATTCCGTGTCGGGTTGAAGTGATTAACAGGGTCAAAGACGTTCGGTGGAGTCCATACAGTTAAGAGCTTTGCTACATTCCCGCTGCTCTCCCCAGCACGTATAAAGAAGGTCCGCCATCATTGACTGAGCACCTCGGAATGTAAAGCTTGCTCGGTTATCCGTCCCCAGGTGTGTTCACCCTGGGAACGTGACAATATTATTCACCTTCCCAAGGCGGCAACAGGCAATAAAACATGGAAATTCCTCCGGATTTTTGCAGTCTAACGCAAAGTAGGCTACGCGATTGTGAAAATAATACGGAGTCCTTTTACTCTTGATACAATTGAGGTTTCTGAAGCATCACTCATAATGCCCTGTCCCATCACCACCGGAAGTGGTGCTCCACTGTACACGTTTACGTAGATAATTTGCATCGCTCCACTTTCAGAACTCGAGGTGAGGGGACAAATTAAGTCGATAACAACCTTTGCTGTATGACCCTTATTCCCCTTGGCAAGTTTAGTTGTTTGAGTTTGCATAATGATAAGTAACGACCGACTCCATCGACGAAGAAGTTATATTGAAGATTTTGACACAAGTGGCCACACGGGCCACCACTACCAGGTTTTGGTGGCATTCAGCACCCAGGCGACAACTTATTTCGAACCCTGTGTCGTGTCTGAAGGTCCTCTCTGATATGGCGTGTAATTGTGTGATAATGACATGTGATGTTACAGAACTGACTTTTCTGTCAGCCAAAACATCTTGAATCACTGGCATGGCTCTCCATTTACATTAAAAACCAGAGAGTTCATCGAATACCTTTCCCCACGCATACTTGAGAAACTAGGACATGTGAAGGGTCTTTTAAACTGTTATTTTGCATTTTGTACGAACTAGACAGTGATAGGCATGCTGAATCACAGTTACTCTGCTTTCAGGGCATAAGATGGCATAAATATTTCATCAAAGTACTGCTAAAAGGAAGGTTTTTGAAAATGCTAAGAAGGTAATTTGCATTCTACAGTATTCAAGTATAAAATTCAATTGAAATAAAAGGTTTTAAAGGCTGTAGGAAAATAAACTTTTTTTGGAAGTTTACCACCGTTGATGTGCACAGTCTTTTATACCTCCTTATTTTTAACACATTAAATTAGTTATTCTTGCCTGTTGTTTGTGTTCTTTGACATTTCCTGTTGGAATGATTTTCAATTTTGCTTGACTGTCAGACCGGCAGGCAGAGTAAAAAAAAAATTTGCACCTGTGTCCAAAGGAAGCTGTTCAGTTTGGCATTTTCAATATGAAATAGGTGAAGCCTAGAAATGAACGAAACCCATTTGAATTACCCTTTAGAACCCATTATAATTACCTTTTAGAATCCTTGAGAATTACCCTTTAGAATCACCCATTAAAAATACCCATTAAAATCATCCATTAAAATTACCCATTAAAATCATCCATTAAAATTACCTATTATAATTACCCATTAGAATTACCCATTAAAATCACCCATTAGAATCACCCTTGAGAATCACTCTTGAGAATCACCCTTGAGAATCACCCTTGAGAATCACCCTTGAGAATCACCCTTGAGAATCACCCTTGAGAATCACCCTTGAGAATCACCCTTGAGAATCACCCTTGAGAATCACCCTTGAGAATTATCCTTGAGAATCACCCTTGAGAATCACCCTTGAGAATCACCCTTGAGAATCACCCTTGAGAATCACCCTTGAGAATCACCCTTGAGAATCACCCTTGAGAATCACCCTTGAGAATCACCCTTGAGAATCACCCTTGAGAATCACCCTTGAGAATCACCGTTGAGAATCACCCTTGAGAATCACCCTTGAGAATTACCCTTGAGACTTACCCTTGAGACTTACCCTTGAGACTTACCCTTGAGACTTACCCTTGAGACTTACCCTTGAGACTTACCCTTGAGACTTACCCTTGAGACTTACCCTTGAGACTTACCCTTGAGACTTACCCTTGAGACTTACCCTTGAGACTTACCCTTGAGACTTACCCTTGAGACTTACCCTTGAGACTTACCCTTGAGACTTACCCTTGAGACTTACCCTTGAGACTTACCCTTGAGACTTACCCTTGAGACTTGCCCTTTAGAATCCTTGAGAATTAAACACTATGGGCTAGAAAGATTCTTCTTTATTTTTGACAGATGGATGGAAGGAGGAGCATAGCCAAATATTGAAGTGGCTTCACCATGTAAAAATTATCTCACCCCTCTGCCCATGTTCGATCAGTATGATTTTGTTTAACTTTGATACAGAGCTTGGGGTGATCTCTCCAAAAGGCAGGTTCTTTGCTGCCAAAGCAAGGATAACACTCGGTGGTTCGTCTTTGCTTTCCCAGATGGTATTTAGGTTTGGACCAGACGTTAGTTTGCCTTCCCATAGTTCCTATGGTGTCAGAGGAAATTCTCACCCACCATTATTGAAAGAAGATGGATATATAAACTCTGTCATAAACAGTTGTTGTGATTTATCTCTCCCTTTTATTTTTCTTTGCTCTGCAGCTCGTACCTGCACTGTGAATGGGCAACGGTGAAGCAGCTGGAAAGAGACAAGCGTATCCCACAGAAGATAAAGCGCTTTAAAGCTAAGCAAGCTCAAATGAGCCTTTTTTTTGCTGAGGTTAGTTCAATTCCCTTGTTTGTCAAGTGGGCACCTATGCAATTCCCACATTCATTATCCATAATTTATTGGGCACAAAGCAGACTTTTTTCTTTCTTTTTTTTGAGAGACAAAGGTATATTTTGCCTTTTTTGATTTTTAAGGAATATCTTTTGGCTTTCAGTTTTATCACTTTCTTCCACATTCGTTAATGTCTCCTAAATCTTGGAATGCAATCTTTTTATCAATATATATATATATATATATATATATATATATATATATATAAAATATATATATATATACATACATACATACATACATACAGTGTACATACATACATACAGTAATACCCCGGCCGACGTCATTAATTGGTTCCATAAGCCGTGACGTAACTCCATTTTTGACGTAAACCGGGCGTAATGTCTTAAAAATGCCTTAAAATGAAGACAAACACCGTAAAACTAGAGTAAATAACTGGAGGAGGCTGCGGCTTCGCTGCAAATTGCAAATTTGCAAATCCATGCACACGTCGACGCCGGATGCCGGCGAGGTGCCGGACGAGGCACCCCGGCTCGAGGCATGACACGGTCGTTCGTTTCACATGGGCCATGGGGCCTGACCTCGTCGTGGACATTGCACACTCTGCACGGTGACGTGACGTGACGTCTGCCACGGACGGTCGTCCGAGCCGGCATCATCATGTTTCGCCGTTGCCACGTTACGTTGGTTGTTTTACACAGTAAAGGAAACCTTCACACAGTAAAGGAATAATCACAAAAATACCAGCGAAAGGCAAAGTAAGCACGCGACCGCAGCACAGGACAAAATGCATATGGCATCGCCTTTGTTTTGAATGAGAACCAGCACCTACACGTACGTATACTGTACGTACATTTTAATATTTTTAAAATGTGCTTTTTATTTTATTTTAAATTGTTTCGATCGTTAAAACATCAACGTTAAAACAACGATCAACGATCGTTAAAACGTTAAAACATCCAATTGTTTAAATTGTTTAATTTTTTTCACGTCCGTAGGAGTGACGTAAAGTCGCACATAATGACGTTCGCTGAACTGAAATTTACTCGAGAAGAGTGGCGTAAAGTCGGATTTTGACGTAGGTCGAAATGGCGTAAAACGGGGTATGACTGTATATATATATATATATATATATATTTGCTTTTAATTTGAATATTTTTCTATTTTTTTTATTTGTTGATTTATTTGCTTGTTTGTGTTTCTGCATGTCACAGCGTTATATTCTTAGGATTGACGATGCTTTTGTTACCTAATACCTAATATACCCGAGGATACGAATATCCTGTTGTTCTTTCAGATGGATGATGAACCTTTTAACCCCGACTATGTGGAGGTGGACAGGATCCTGGATGTATCGCATTGCACAGACAAGGAAGAGGCCGAGGTGAAAAGCCCCTCTCTTGGTGCTTTACGTTGGTTATTGTGGGTGGCACTTCTATGTTGTGCAGTGCCTTTCACATGTGCTATTTATGTAAATAAGTGCAATTTGAAAACATTTGGTTAATATGTGATTGGATTGTATTGTTTGAAGGCTCAACATTTCATCGGATCTTATTTTCCCAGAATGTTGTCTCACATGTTTTTTTTTTTTTGTTTTTTTTTTTTTTTTGTATGCAGAGTAAAGGCTCATGACTAGAACACAACTAGAGCAATGAACGAAAAAGCTAGAGCGAGAAGAGCAGAAGAACTAGAACACTGAACAGCTAGAAGAGAAAAGGAAGAACGAGAACACTGAACGGATTAGGTTGCAGAACAAAACGAACAATAGAAAGAGAGAGAGGGGAAACACCAACAGCATAGTTGTAGGACAAGATAGAGGGGGACTGACACATAATGGTTGTGGAAAGGAATGAGAAGTAGGGGAGGACACATGGGGTGGACAAGATGGATACAGAAGCAAACACTTTGGAAGGAAAACCTGGAAATTTGGAAGGAGATGTGCTTAGGGGTGGGAGTGGGGTGGGGGGAAGGTAGAGAAGACAATGGTTTTGGATTGGGGATGATTTGAGGTGGTGGTGCACAGCTGTCTTGAAGACCTGGAGGGAAGAATGAGATTGAAGAGAACGTGGAAGTTTATTTCACACGTGGGGAAAAATGAACGAGTGAGTGGAGGAGAGCAGTGATTCTGGATTTTGGGGTGTTCGGCAGAAACATTGGAGAGAGGGAGGGGTGGAGGAAAGAACATGGAAGTATTGTTCAAGACCAGAGGAAGTAGAAGATATAGACCACCAAGCTTTCTGCAATGGGAAAGTGATAGGCCCATAGACTGCTTCATCGCTGGAGATTTCCATGATCTTGAAGGCTTTGGGTTCCACAGCATCAAGCTGAGCAAAGTGTGAGGCAGGGGCACCAGCCCAGAGTGGAGAGCAGTCCTTCAACAAGCTGCTGATAAAGGCCTTATAGGTGGAAAGGAGTTCAGGTGTGCCAAGGGAAGGGTTTTACAGTCGTGGCCAAAAATATTGGCACCCTTGCACTTTTTTCAAATAATGCACCGTTTCTTCCAGAAAATTGTTGAAAGTAAAAAATCATTTGGTATCCACACATGTATTTCTTTGGTTTGATGGGGAACAAAACCAAAAAAAGCTGAAAAAATGACTAAATATGAGCTTATTCCACACAGAAATCCTAAAATGGCCCGGACAATATTATTGGCACCTTTTAGAAGTTGGAATAAATAATTATATTTCAAGCAGGTGATTCTCCTTTACTTTGGAATTGAACTCACCTGTCAAGAGTTGCAGGTACCTGCAATATAAAAATCACTCATTCGTCCAGTTTGAATAGAGAAAAGGAGTAATTCTGCTGTTTTCTGTCACTGTATGTACCGCAATGAGTGGAGAAAAGAAATAAAACCAGATAATTGTCTGAGGAGGTCAGACACAAGATTGTAGCCAAGCATGGACAATCTCAAGGCTACAAGTCCATCTCCAGAGGCCTTGATGTTCCTGTGTCCACCATACGCAATTTTATCAGGAAGTTTAAGGCCCATGGCACTGTTGCCAACCTCCCTGGATGTGGCCGCAAGAGAAAGCTTGATCGAAGATCGCAGAGAAGGATTGTTCGAATGGTGGAGAAAGCACCTCGATCAACTGCCAAACAGATGCAAGCTGACCTTCAAACGCAAGGTACGACAGTTTCAACTTGCACCATCCTTCACCAACTCAATGAAAGGTGGTTCTCTGGTCGGAGACCAAGGAGGACCCCACAGCTGAGACAGAGCCAGAGACGGACAGACACAGACAGACAGAGACAGACAGAGACAGACAGACAGAGACAGACAGACAGACAGACAGACAGAGACAGACAGACAGACGACAGACAGACAGAGACAGAGAGACAGACAGACAGAGACAGAGAGACAGACAGACAGGCAGACACAGACAGACAGACAGACAGACAGACACAGACAGACAGACACAGACAGACAGACAGACACAGACAGACACAGACAGACACAGACAGACAGACACAGACAGACAGACACACAGACAGACAGACAGACAGACACACAGAGAGACAGAGACAGACAGACAGACACAGACAGACAGACACAGACAGACAGACACAGACAGACAGACAGACACAGACAGACACAGACAGACAGACACAGACAGACAGACACACAGACAGACAGACAGACAGACACACAGAGAGACAGAGACAGACAGACAGACACAGACAGACAGACAGAGACAGAGAGACAGACAGACAGAGACAGAGAGACAGACAGACAGGCAGACACAGACAGACAGACAGACAGACACAGACAGACAGACAGACACAGACAGACACAGACAGACAGACACAGACAGACAGACACACAGACAGACAGACAGACAGACACACAGAGAGACAGAGACAGACAGACAGACACAGACAGACAGACAGACACAGACAGACAGACACAGACAGACAGACACAGACAGACAGACACAGACAGACAGACAGACACAGACAGACACAGACAGACAGACAGACAGACACAGACAGAGAGACAGAGACAGACAGACAGACACAGACAGCCCGACTCGAGTTAGCCAAAACACACCTAAACAAGCCAAAATCCTTCTCAGAGAATGTCCTGTGGGCAAATGAGACCAAATTAGAGTTTTTTGTTGAAGCACATCATCTCTATGTTTACAGAAAACAAAATGAAGCCTTCATAGAAAAGAACACCTTCCCTACAGTCAAACATGGAGGAGGTATAGTGATGTTTTTAGGCTGATGCACTGCCTCTGGCACTGGGTGCCTTGAATGTGTGCATGGCATCATCAAATCAAAAGATTACCAAGGCATTTTTGAGCACAATGTTCAACCCAGTTTCAGAAAGCTGGTTCTCCGTCGAAGGTCATGGTTCTTGCAGCAGAACAATGACCCCAAACACACTTCAAAAAGCAAAAAAGGAATGGTTCAAGACAAAACGCTGGACTGTTCTGAAGTGGCCAACAACGATTCCATATCTACATCCCATTGAGCAACTGTGGGGAGATCTGAAAACAGTTGTTGGGAGAAGGCACCCTTCAAATCTGGGACAACTGGAGCAGGTTGCACAAGAAGAGTGGGCCAAACTGCCAGTAGAGAGGTGTAGGAAGCTCATCATGGTTATAGGAAGCGCTTGACTGCAGTTATTTTGTCCAAAGGCAGTGCTACCAAATATGAAGTTGAGGGTGTCAATAATTTTGTCAATGCCATTTCTCTTTATTTTCTGATTTAAAAGGATATATTAAGTTCTGAATCAAAAACAAAGGTTCTGTAATATTAACAGTGAAATAAAGAAATGTCGAGACCAAATACTTTTGTCAATTTCAACTTATTTGTAGAGAAAATTGTGACTTATTTGAAAAAAGGTGCCGATATTTTTGGCCACGACTGTATATGAGGGAGGATAAGTCAAAGATTGGCTTTGGAAGCCCGAGGGGGTGGAGTCATCATAAAATTGATAGAGGTTTTTCCAGAGAGAGATCGTTGACGAAGTTCAGGGATAGGACTGGGCTCAGAACACTGCCTTGGGGCATGCCTGCCTTGACAGGGAGAGGAGATGAAAGGATTCTGTTGAGATACACATAGCTACAAGAGTAGAGGAAGCGAGGAAGCCATTTGTGGAGTTGGCCTTGGATGCCATAGGCAGAGATTTTGGAGATCAAGGAGGGATGCCAAACTGTATCAAAAGCATGAGATATGTCCAGAGAGATGGCCCTGATCTCATGTCTGATATTGAGGCCTCCATCCATTGTTGCGAGTCGATGTAGCATTCCCAAGGTAGTGACCTGGTCTGAAACCAAATGGGTGATCTGAGATGAGGTTGTTGGAGAAAAGGAGAAGGATTTTGTGTACTGTTAGTGAGTTGTGACTTTCTCATTATAGTTTTTGTTGTTGGTGGTGTTGTTCTTTGTCATTTGTTCTGCATTTTACATTCTTACCTCAAATAACATTTGGTGTGGAAAGTCCATTTATCTGCTGCAACTTTACAATATCACTTTATGTGATGCCCCAACCAGTTAAATTTGTCTGAAGGAAATGCTGGACCTGTCCTGCAGAAATCTCAATAAAAGGTCAATGTACTAGGTCTCGTGTACTTCCTCATCCAGAAAGTCCAAGAGTCATTCACCTTGAACCCCAATATGCTGGCATATGGATGTTCAGTGAGGTGGATTGGTCTAATCTGAAATCAGCTATTTTCCTCAGAGATCGGTTAATATCACACCTGGCATTGACATTTACTGGAATTCCTTTTGCAACACACTGCTTTCACCAGTTCATCGCATCATGCTCCCAATTGTCCTACTCAATTTCCCAACCCCGGAACACTGAGGCACCTGGCAAGGCGGTGTCGTGGTTATATGTTTTATGTGTCGGTTTGTCTTTCTGTGTGATTAATGTTCGCTCTTTCGCGAGCCTCGATCTTGTATACAAAAAAAAAAAAAAAAAAAAAAAAAAGGCAATTGCGAAAATACTTGTTTTCCACCTGTAAGACAATCCAACTGTTAAGACCCCAACATCCTCCTCATAGTTTGCATTCAGTGCATCAGCCCACCGAGTTGTTTTTCTCCTCCATGGAATGTCTTTCAGCGTTGAAAAATGCCATTCTGTCTCCCTGCCCCCTTCCCCTGTGCTCCCTCCCACTCCCCCTAACCAACCCTCCCCTCCCGTAAGAATCGCTCTTCCTTCAAAACTACAAGTTTGCATCCCTGGCCAATCCCGTCCCGTATAACTGAAGTCCCTGGATCTCCGAGGTTTCAATCTGCCGACTTATCTTGGGTGGACCACATCACCAATCTGGTTTCTAAGACATTATGTGGAACCAAGCTATTTTATTCCCATACCCAAGAACATTGGGATCCATGATGAGTGCATTGCAGTGCCTAAGGCCTTCATCCAAAGTTTTATCAGAGTATGAGTCTCCACTCTAGGCTGACGCAGCTGATTCCCATCTTGCTGCACTGGAAGCAATCGAGTTATTTGCTCTGGATTATTGGCATTTCTGGGAAGGAGGCATAGTCCTAAGGTCTTTTTCTCACCAAGATTAGTGAACCCTTAGTTTTCTTCTGACCCACGACTGGCCTCACTCCTTCCAGCCCACTCAGGTTGCACGTATTCTTCCAGAGTCCCACACCTGGTTGCCCTCCCCAATTCTCAGGTGAACACTCACCATTGTTCCTTCATCTCTTTGTTCTCTCCACCGACTTCCTTCCTTTATCTGTTGTCTCGGGAATTTGCCTACCTTCAAGAGTGCTGTCCTTGGTCGCCTCATGCTTTCTCCCACACACACCCCTGGTGTGTTCTCTTGCTGATTCTCCCCTCCCATCCACACCCCCTGCCTCTCTTCTTCTCCTCCTTTCTGTCACTCAATCACTTGCATCTGATGTTTGTCATCCTGTTCCCCTATGTTTCTGTTTGTCTGGCAACCTACTTCCTTTTGTCATTTCGCACTTTATTACCTTAGGTTTCTGTGTGCACAAAACAAATGCACAAGACAGTCATTTGCATCATTTTTTTTATTCACATCAAGTGCACCCTCTCGTCGCCATTTCTGTTGTTACCAAAATGATTAGCAGCATGACTGCTTTTTCAGGTGTTTGCACATTTGAGATTTCTTTATCTTTGGCTGACCAAACTTTCATTTCTGCAGATCACTCTTCCATGCACCTAGACTTTGTCAAGAAAAACCCCTTCTTTCGGACCATTTGAAAGTAATAGTTTTCAGTGTAGAAAGATAGGGTTAACGCTAGAGTGAAAGTTGTTTCAGATTGGGTTGTTTTTCATATTTTTCAAACATATTTTTCATTTTCAGTTTCAAACATTGGGTTGTTTCAGAGCCGGGAAAGCTTGCGTCTCGCTTGATGGATAATTTTCTTTGCCACCCATTGTTTTCATGGAAAGATGTGCAGGTGTTTTTATCTATTTATTTAACATTTTGTTTTGTGTTGGCTTCAAATATAGTTTTACCATTGCTCTTCATCTGCTCTGTCCTTCAACATCTGGGTGTCCGTGCATTATCTTTCTGTGATCTAGGCTGTAACTTACTACCTGGTGAAGTGGAGCTCCTTGCCTTATGAAGACAGCACATGGGAGCTGAAGGAGGATGTGGACCCCTTAAAAATCCAGGAGTTTCAACAGCTGCAGACGAAGCCTCCTTGCACAGAGCACGTGGTATGTGCCTTCTGCTTGTTAAGATTTTGGGCCAAAATGTGAGACTTTCTCACGTCTGTGCTTGCCAAAGACCAACGTCTGGTTTATTTTTATGTTAAATGTCAAGTTTATGTTTTATGTCAAGGCATTGTGTTTCGGTTTTTAGTAACATGTGAAGTGTAGAGAATGCAATTTGTTCCAACACCTTGGGGCTTGTACAGGTACTAAACATTTTTAGCTGAAGAACTGGTAGAAACTGCTTTCATGAATATAATGGTACAGAAGTGTCAGTCAAGGGGGTGAAGTGAATATTTTGTGATATTGAATGGCCAATGTGACCTTTTTCTATTTATATAATTTTTATATGTTTTGTTCCTTACAGGAACGTCCGCCTCCAAAGGCTTGGAAAAAATGCTTGGAATCTCGGGAATACAAGAATAGTAATATGCTCAGGGATTACCAACTGGAGGGATTAAACTGGCTTCTCTTCAACTGGTACCAGAGGTGAGAAATCTTGATTTTTCTAACTTTTTTCCTTATGTTTGAAAAGCCTGGCATGGGCTGTGACACAACAACAACAGGCATTTTAAGGCCATTTTCCCTGCTAGAGCGGGGGTTACAAAACGATAAATGCCGTATTCATTTAATGAGCCCTCGATCAGTAAACATGTAATTCCCCAGGTTGTAGAGTGGCGTATTTGTCAGCAAACAAGTCGATACTTCTTTTTCCGGATGTCTGGGCCCTGACTTGTACTCAGAATTGATATATATATGTATGTATGTATGTATATATATATATATATATATATATATATATATATGTATGTATGTATGTATGTATGTATGTATGTATGTATGTATGTATGTATGTATGTATGTATGTATGTATGTATGGTTACAGATCTCCCAAAGCCCGTCGACGTTACAAATGGGTGGGGGTTAGGGTTAGCCCCTTTTCCCCCTCGGGTCTTCGTGTCCAGGAGGCCGAGTCGCCACTTCCGCAGTGAGCGTGGAAAAGGGTATCGGGTCGATGCCGCACGTACCTTTGACCCACGCTGCCACGAAAACGGGGACCGGACTTCGCACAAGCCACGCTAATCGAATACGCCCGAGCGGTGTGCGTATCACGTGACTCGTGCCGTTACTTTTATTGAACCCGATTCGAGCGGTTCTGTTCGTGCGATGCTAGGCCAATTGTGAAATGACGGGAACGATCAAATAAGAGGAAGAACACAGTTTATTATTAATGTACAGGCGAAGAGACAGAGCAGGCACTTAAGCAGTCTTAACATATTCCCAGACAAAGGGCCCACTCACTCTCGCGGGGAAAAAGAAGGAAGGAAGTTCGCGCGCCAAACGCGCCTTGCCGTCGGTCGCTCCGGGACAGCTCGCCCGGCGTGGCCCTCTGGTGGTCACGGCACGTATGCAGGAAGCCCAGGTAGGAGGGTCGTCCGCGTAGGTGGCTCCGGGATGGATCGTCTCCACACACCGCACGATTAATACAGCCGCAGAGCACAGGGCACGGGGAATTCGTGTAGCGCGATGCTATAACAAGCAATTCAATTCAAGCACTCCGACTCGTTCAGGGGCTGGGCGACTCTGACGCGTTCTGTGGATTCTGACTCGAGCTCTGACTTGTCTCTGACTCGCGCTGATTCTCGACTGAGGTGGGGGGCCCGGGGCAGGGTTTTATGGCCCCGCCCCAGAGTCTTACCGAATGTTCCAAGCCCCTCCTCTCGCCACCGTTGTGAGCCACTCCCCTCGAGCACCGATTGGCTGCTCGCGGCTTACCGGCCACTCCCCCTGCAGCTCCTCCCTTCGGCCTTGCCAGACTTGTTCCAGGCCTAGCACATGGCATTTCAGCCCAATTGAGGCCTACTCACTGGCCTGCTCAATACAAAACTAACACAGGAAAGGAGACTACGCTTACATTTACTAAGAAATAACTGCACCACAGCGAGGCTATGGGTTGTGGTGCAACTACCTACGAGGGGGGGGGGGGGGGTCATCCTTTATTCACAAAACCGCAACACTACACCCCTCTCTCACCAGACTCGCCCCGAGTCGACCCCACCAATGGAACGACCGGTAGAGCCTGGCATGCAAATTTAACATTACTTTTAAATGTGACACATAGGTGTGATTCCCCCTAGCATTTACTCTGACCCATGTGTGTGACAATTTTTTAACACTAGATATGTCCCCCCTATTGCGTTGAGCAGCTATCTAACAGATTCACACCCACAACTACCCGAGTATTTCCGGAATTTCAAACTACACACATAGCCGGTGGGCACATTCTTATATTTACAATGCACAGAACTTAAACTTTATTTACAATTCTATGACCCAGGACCTGTACTTTAGGAAGAGAAGATGGGAGGGGAGAAAAACAACACACTCATAAATGGCACTTGCTGCTTGCATCTTGCATCTTGCTTCTTGCTTCTTCCGTGTGCGGCTAACCAAACCGGCTGGCCCTGACCGGCATACAGGCCATTTGAAGCATCAGGGCCATCTAAACTTGCACATCTTCATCCCGAGCACACAATAGTAAACAATTCTTTTATTTGGCCAGCAGGGCCACTCCCACGTGGTCCAACTGCGTGCATCAGTGCCACTCAAACAAGTGGTCCGAAGGTGCAAGATGATTTTGCAGCAAGATGCTGCACAGCAGAGGTGCAAGGCCACAAGGCTTGTGGTCCATAAGTGTGATAAGGTGCAGCAAGGTGGTTTGTGGCAGCAAAAATGCTGCACAGGTCGGCTGCACCGGTGTAGCATGGACATGGCAGCAAGGTGGTTTTGGCAGCAAAGTGCTGCACAGTTCGGCTGCCCAGGTGTAACGGTGCAGAATGGATGCTGCACAGGTCGGCCTCCCAAATGGTCCTGGGGCGGGGAGGGAAGACAAGGCACAACAAGCAAGCGGAAAGGCACATGATAGCACGCAAAAAACAAGGTGACTAGGCACCACCATGCCTGGTGCGGTGCGAGGGACGCGGTAGAGCGAGCAGAGCAAACTCGTCCCTAACCGTCCATACCCCCCACCGTTGGCTACACTACCCTAGCCCCCCTTGTGTTCACAATCCGTCTCTACGTTTTCTCTCCCATATCCCCCTCTAACTCCAAATTAGTCTCCAAATCCCTCCCAGGAAGGAAGGGATGGAACAAACACAATGTCCCACTTACGTCGTGATGCGTCTCACTACTCAATCGGCTTACAGAGCCTCGGCGTGGAGCTCGTCCTCCTAGGTGAATGGCTGTGGATGGTGCAAAGGGATTTCTCATATCCTAACTACACTAATGACATTACTCATCGAAACTACCCGGGGTTGTACCCTGCCAATCGGCCTCTTTAAACTATGTGGTTCTAAGAACCCGAATTCCCATTGCTCACACTGTGGTGCCCTCCGAATTTGGGTCTCACTCCCACAAATTTTCACACTGTGCCCTCGCACAATTTTGGGGCTGGGTCGTGTGGCCCTACCAGCAGGTCTACCTACCTGCGCACCTCCGCCACTGAAGCCGCCTCCCGAGCTTGCCTGCTCCTCGCGACTACACTAACTGGGGAAGGCCCTCCCTGGCACTTACCCCCTCTATGCCCACCTCGGCATCGGGCAACCCGGGTCCTCTCCTGGGATCCTCGGGCCCCACTCACAACTAACCTAACCGGCTCCCAGAGCCTACCTGCGGCCTCACCTGGCCGACAAACTACCAGTGACGGAGTGCCTCAATAACCACACGCACTAAGTAAGCCACACACCCAGTCATTCCACAGACTACTGCACCCCACAAAGCACTGCTTGCTACTACCCACACCACAGGTGTCAATATCCATACAATTTACCTATGCCCTCTACCTGGCTTTACACTATCCACCCCGGGCTTTCGTGAATGGGTTCCACTTCCCCCCATTCACTCCTTCGCACCATGCATTCCACACCTTTTACTCCACACCATTACTTTCACACCATTTGTCTGTCGGTGTAGTATACTGCTTTATTCTACCAGGTGAGCATCCATGGGTATTGCCCCTATTTTTGACATTATGTCTCACAATGGATATTGTTGTGAGAATCAATCAAATCCACAACTTTGTCCCATAGATAGGTTTAATAACAATCAGATCTCTGGCATCATCCTGTAGAAGACAATCATGCAATATATATCAGGATCTTGGCATCATATAGGAAGGATCGATTATATTAGTCAATGCAAGCAAGCCTGGAATATCAGCGGGTACGTACCATCCGAGTCTACATGTCATAGAATAATATCACAGGAGTGGCCCGAAGTCGCGGACGTCCGAGGTCTTATAGACGCCTCACAGTGGTTTAAGTGAGCATCACACCTGGGTTCAACTTTGATACATTTTCACTACATTCTCCCCGCCGTTAGAACTACACTGCCGCTAGGCAGGACTCAAGCGTGCGTCAGCATTAATTGATTAGTGATGTCGATCCATGTCAGTCGGTCCATCCGTAGCGGTCAGGGCGGCGAATTGCCCTGCCTGCTCGGGTCCGGAAACTACCGGGTACGACATCCCCAAGCCCGGAGTCCCCTGCATCGGAGTAGCCGCTGGAGGCAGGCGTCGGAGGGGGCACCTCAGTGCCTTCAGGCAGGGGTGTATCTGGCGACGGGAGGGACGGCAGATGCTCCATAGGCGGAGCTTCGGGAGAGTCCATCGACTCGTAAATCGGTTCGTCGATATCCCTATAAGGGTCGATGACCCCACAAGGGGCGAGATGGCGTACGGAGACAGTGGACTCACGTCCATCTGCCGTCATCACGCGAGCATACTCGGGATTAGCCTGGAGTACCTGCACCTTATCCACTAAGGGATCGTACTTGCTTGTGCGAACCGCACGTTTGAGATAGGCCGGCCCCGGCTCAGCGAGCCAACTAGGTAAAGGTCGGATACTACCCGAGCTTCTAGGGTGGTGGAACAGCCTTTCGTGGGGAGTCTGGTTGGTGGCCGTACATAGTAGAGCCCTGATCGAGTTCAGCGCCGCAGGTAGTGACCAAGCCCATTTATCCAGGCCCCGGCCGAGGGTCCTGAGGCTTAGCATGACGGCCCTCCATATGATCCCATTGAAGCGTTCGACCTGCCCATTCGCCTGTGGTCTGTACGGAGTGGTATAACTCGAAGCGACATTATGTTGGAGCAAGAAGCTCCTCACTTCCTGGGACAGGAACACCGCACCCCGATCTGTATGCACGTAGGCCGGATACCCAAACATAGAAAACAAATTCTGCAGGCATTGTATGACTGTGGCAGCCGTCATATCTGCGCACGTGAAAGCAAAAGGGAATCACGAGTACTCATCAACGATAGTGAGCAGATAACGAGAGTTACTCGACACCGGCAGCGGTCCTTTGAAATCCATCGCCAATCTCTCCCACGGTCTAGTAGCCCTAACCAGCGTCCCCATGGGAGGGTTGTAAAAACGCGGTTTGAGTTCCGCACATACAGCGCAGTCGTGGCAGACCCGGCGGATGTCCTCAACTGAGTACGGCAGATTAACACGACGCACAAAATGAGCGAAACGTGTCACCCCAGGATGACACATAGTGTCGTGCAAAGCGCGCAGACCCTCCAAAGTTATAAGACCCGCACACGTAGCCGGCCTCGATAGGGCGTCGGTGACCAGGTTATCCTTCCCCGGGCGATATTTGATGGTGTAGCAGAAGTCGGCGAGTTCGATACGCCAGCGAGTGATTTTCTCATTCTTAATGCGTTGAGCATGTAAGGTGTCGTACATAAACGCCACGCTCTGTTGGTCCGTGATAATTTGGAAGCATCGCCCGAGCAAGTACGGGCGCCATCGCCGAATCGACTCGACGATCGCGTACACTTCCTTTTCGACAGACGAATGCCTCCGCTCAGCGGAGGTGAGAGTCCGCGAAAAGAAAGCCACTGGGCGCTCCCCTGGGAGAGAGTCGCCGCTATCGCATGATCCGAGGCATCACTTTCTAAGACGAAAGATTTGCTCTCGTCGATCGTCGTCACAGCAGCGCCAGCGATGTCGGACCTAAGGCCCCGAAAGGCAGCCAAGGCGGCTGGGCTCATGGGGAACGCGTCACAAGCCACAAGTGGGCGGAGTTTCGTGGAGAAAGTTTGCACCGACTTAGAATAATGGGCGAACAGCCCGAGAGCACGCTTCAGCGAAGCTCGATCGCAGGGCGGGGCCATATCGAGCAAAGGTCGCAGACGCTCCTTATCAGGAGCAACAGAGCCGTGGGTCACGGTGTACCCCAGAAGATCTATCGTGCGCATGGAGTAACGACACTTAGCCGCATTCATGGTTAGGCGATACCTCTGCGCGACCTCGAGGAAGCGCTTCAGATTCGCATCATGATGCCCCTGGTCATGCCCGCAAACCGTAAGATTGTCCAGATACACAAAGACATCGGTCAAGTTCTCCTTCGCGATGAGATCGTCCATAGCCCTCTGAAAACAGGAATCCCCGTTCGTCACCCCAAAAGGTAGTCGGGTGAACTGGTATAACTTTTGACCCGATTCAAAGGCGGTATAGATGCGGTCGGCCCCGGAGATGGGGATCTGATGATACGCACTACGTAGATCGAGAGTGCTATAGACTGAGTACTGGGCAACCTGTCGAACCAGGGCGTCCATTCCCGGAAGGGGGTAGGCATCCAGCTGTGTAAATCGATTAATCGTCTGCGAATAGTCGATTACCATACGTTTTCGATGCGCTTCACTTCGCACCACTAAGACCTGTGCCCGCCACGACGACCGGCTAGGTTCTATGATACCTTCCTTTAAGAGCTGGGCTGTTTCTTCCGCAATGAATTGCGCGTCAGCTCGGGAGTAGCGCCGTGATTTTACCGCTACCGGTGTGCAGTCCGTGGTCATATTGGGGAACAGCGACAGAGGCTCAATTTCCATCCCTGTGAGTGCACAAACAGCAAGCGTGTCAGTACCACCAAATTCCATTTCCAAACGTCCATGTCGCTTAAGAAAATAATGTCCTAACAAGATATCAGCACATAATGCAGGTAAGACCATGAGATGTACATCTGGAAACATTCGTCCCTTTATCACAAGCTTCATTCGACATTCCCCTTTTGTGTTGAGCCTAAGCCCTTGGGAGGCCATAAAGATCCGACGGCATGTCCCGAGGATCGGCCATCCATGTTTTTGCACCAGTCGATGATCGATATAACTATCTGTGGACCCTGTATCGATTAGAGCCCGTGCAAAAATTCCCTCGATCATAAGTGGGATGATGGCATGAGCCAGGCCAGGTGGTCCGGCAGATGCCGAGCCATCAGAGCGAGACGATCGCGCCTCGCGTGTAGATCCAACGCCAGCTACAGTTCTCCGTTTGTTCGAGCAGCCTCCGGAGGGCGCTCGTGTCAAGCGCATCGTTTGAAAGCCATCTGCAGTCTTCCGTGCCAAAACGGGAGCTTGTAGTTCGAACGAGCAGCCTTCGGATAGCGCTAGAGTCACGCGGTGAGTCTCAAAGCCATCATGAGACGTTCGGATACCAGCCAAGGACAGTCGCTCCGCGTTCGGTCGTATTTCCGTCATTTGTTTTGGTGGCCCGTTGAATCTCACCAAGGTCGAGCGCGCAGCCAGGGGCCCACGAGGAGGTGTGCCGCTCATCAAAGGCGGGTGAGGTGCCCCGCTCCGTGCTCGGCCTCTTGGCCCGGCGATAAGCACATTCATTGTCGCGCGAGTTCGTTTTCCCCGCGCAGCTTTTCGGCAAACTTTTGCAAAATGCCCTTTTGTTGAACACAGATGACATATCGCTTCCCAAGCCGGGCAAGCTGACCTGGGATGTTGTCGATTCCCGCAGAAGTAGCACGTAGCGTTTCGTCCGGGCTTTGGACCCGCAGCTGCGGCTGCCGCCAAGCCGGAATCAGGGTTCTCCTCGGGAGAGGCCAGGGGTTCCGGCAGTGATGCCGTGTCCTTGGCGGTAGCTCTCTCCGGTCGGGCTTGACGAGAAATCCCCGCAGTGACGCGCGTCTGATCGTAGGAGTCAGATTGTTCACGAGCTGAAGTGTAGACGTGAGCCAGCCGTAAAGCCTCCGTGAACGTCATCCTCAACTTCCAGAAGCCTTTGTCTAACGGTTGAAGAGCTGATTCCTGAGACAAAAGAATCGCGTACAAGGTCGTCCTGTACTTGCTCGTGTGTCCGTACCTCCTGGGCACTATCAGCGAGCAGACGTCGCAACTCTAGTGCGTAGTGGTCTAGCGTCTCTGTGGGCTGTTGAGTCCGCTTTGCGAGCAGATGCCGGGAATAGACCACGCTTCGCTTCTTAATGTAAATCGGTTTTAGCTCCGCCACCGCTGCATTGAATGTCGTACACTGTTCGATTCCCCTGTAGACGGTATGGTGTACTTTAGTCTGCAGTACCTGTAATTTTGTTTCATCCGTGACATTGGCGTCCTGGGCTCTGAACTGATTGTCCAGGGACTTTAGCCAATGCGTCAGCTCCGAGCCCGCATCCACTGCTTGTGGGTCGGCGGAGAATTGCGGCACCTGGATCATCCTGTGTCCCGCCATGTTCGCCTCTTGTCCTTGAGTGGACGGTGAAACTGATTGTTATTAAGTGTTGTGAGAATCAATCAAATCCACAACTTTGTCCCATAGATAGGTTTAATAACAATCAGATCTCTGGCATCATCCTGTAGAATACAATCATGCAATATATATCAGGATCTTGGCATCATATAGAACCACCGTTTAGAGGCCATTTTTTCCCCGCAAAGCGGGGGTTGGCCTTTTCGGGGACCGTGGTAGTTGTTGTTTTTTGGTCCCCTTTTTGAAGCAATGTTTTACGGCCGGATGCCCTTCCTGACGCCAACCCTTTTTGCCGCCTTCAACGACAAACAGGGAATTACCAGTGAGCTGGTACTCAATTAGCCGACCTCGGAAGGATGACAGGCTGAGTCAACCCCCCTGGCATTAATTTGGCGATCGACCGAGATTCGAACCCAGGATCCTAGGATCCTAAGCCGGCACCCTAGCCGCTAGCCCAACACCAGGGATTATATAGGATCATATAGGAAGGATCGTTTATATTAGTCAATGCAAGCAAGCCTGGAATATCAGCGGGTATGTACCATCCGAGTCTACATGTCATAGAATAATGTCGCAGGAGTGGCCCGAAGTCGCGGACGTCCGAGGTCTTATAGACGCCTCACAGTGGTTTAAGTGAGCATCACACCTGGGTTCAACTTTGATACATTTTCACTTCAGATATGAACCCAACTTTTGTATACGTCCTGATATTGGCAAAATGTGTGGATCTGTTTTCGTCCATTCTCGCCCAAATCAGCTAATGCCAAAAGCAGAGGGAAACCTGAACCCTGGTTCATGTACTTGTTATGTCGTTTTGTTTCCTGCAAATGACCTTTAGCTTGTTTGCCTGCCTCTTCTCACAATACCTTGCAAGTCGATCAGAAAGTCGTTCTTCAGCTCGGATTTGATCACTTACTCCAATTCTCAAGTTTTCACTGCCTCTCAGTACACTGACAGATTGATTTAAAAAAATTATTATAACCTTAAAGCCAAAAACAAATTTGATCCTGTTTTTATTTCTGACCGAATCACACCTTGTAGCTCTGCACAAATGCTCTGATTGAATACTGTTAGTTCCTCACTTCAGGATGAAGACCTTTGGTGATGGAGCATTCTTCAAATGGGCTCCACATCTGTGGAACTCGCTGTCTCTTAGAACTTGCACAACTTCGACTATCACCATTTATTAAGTTATCTTAAAATCTACTTTTTTACAGTTGCTTTTTTATTTTATTATTCTCGTGGATCTTTTTAACACACATTGCCTTATCTTTTTAATCATGGAGGTATGATGGCCATTCATAGCAGTTTCTTTGTTGTTTTATCCCAGCATGGTATGGAGGTGTAGTGAGAGTATCTGATCAGTGCCGATGATAGCCTGGTAGACAGAAATGTGTGTTTACCTGTGGCACCCCTCCCCAGACCAGCTGGCCCATGCAGGTTGAGTCCAACAAAATGTTATCCTGTCTATGAGGCTGTGGTGTGTCATTCCCCATGGTGGGCCGTCATCAGCATCTTTCTCGTAAATTATTTGCATAGTTTGAGGTTTATCCTTCTTTTTATCTCTTGGGTAATAATGCCCCATCACTGAGGTCATTTGTGCAATACATTTGGATTGGGTGTTGGGCTTGGTGAGTTGGTGAACCGGTTTCAAATGAGAGTATTTTAGTGTCGGACTGTTTATATGATATTTTGGGCATTTGCTTTTGAATATTTCTCATCATATCAATTAACCAGACTCAGTGGCATCGTTTTAGAGTGTCCTCTCTGAGTTTGGGAGGTCTCCATTTTATTATGATCCCGGCTGAGTCATACCAAAGACTTGAAATGGTACATGCTGCTTCCTCGCTTTGATGCTCAACGTTTAAAGGGAATCGAGCATGGACAAACCCCGTGGGCAAGTATCCATGGGTTCAAGGAAATTCCTTCTTAGATACCTGCTGAGTGGTGAGTAAGCGACATTGTGAAGATGGCATCATCAGTACCCAGAATGCCACCGGAAGTTGCATCACCTTCCCAAACTCAGTGGCTGTTTGGCTGAAGTTGTGTGTGTGTGTGTGTGTTTGTGTGTTTGCGTGTGCGCGTCATCTCTTCCACGGGCCTTCGAGTTTCGACCATAGATAATGTTGGTATACCTTGTTATTCTCTTTCATTGTGAAGTGTAATTTCTGACATGCGTGAACATATCTGAAAGTCAAAACCTTTTAAAATGATTGATTATTGTTTGGGAGGAGTGAGTCAATAGTTTGTGCTTTGGCTGTATTTTAAAATGAATTGTTGATTTACGACCCAAACGTTTTTGAAAAGGTGGTTGAAAGAAAACTACTTCTTCTTTTTTAACAGCCTCAATTATTCCCACCTTGTGGGGTTGGCTGGGGTAAGCTTTTGGCACAAGTTATTTTATGAACCATATAGTCAGGTTCACTGTTTTTTCGTTCAAAATCATGGTAGATTAGCAAACCTATACATTTTTGGAAACGTTATTACATGGAAAATCTGAAAATCAATGTTTACATTTGCCAATTCCGATTGTTTACATTTGCCAATGTTTACATTTGCCAATTCCGATTCGATTCGATTCGATCGACCATTCGACCAATTCGATTTGCCAATCAATTTGACCGACCTTTGCTTGTGTGGAACGGACTGTGAAAACGATGCGGACTATATTGTCGGATACGACACACAGGACAGTGATGACGAACTCTAAATGGCATATTCTGTAATCGTGTATGTTTGATGCCATTGACTGCCTGTGTATATTTTGTCATTGACTGCCTGTGTAGATGTTAAGTTATACTGACTGCATGTGTATATATGATTTTGCTGACTGCCTGTGTATGTTTGGTGATGTGAATTATTGTGACACATTTTGATGTTATTAACTGCCTGTACAAAATGATAACATGTATTTGATTATGCAACTTATCGCGAATATAAAGACAGTATTTTGCAATTCAAAACCTTTGATTCGTGTCTTACCATTCCCCATAGCACTAATTTGATACTTTCATTGGATTCCTTGTCCCTGAAAATATAGGTTTAGTATATTTTTAAAAGTTTTTCGGGTAATTAGAGGCAGAAATAGAACAAAATATGTATTTTACAGTGGCCATTTTGAAAATCCAAAATGGCCGCCATACAGGTATCTCTCCAAATGTAAACATTGATTTTTAGTTTCCTTATGCTATAACCTTTCCAAAAATGTATAGGTTTGCTAATCTACCATGATTTTGAACGAAATATAATTTATTGACATAGTGAACCTGACTAATACCTGGCACTCGATTGTCGTTATTGGAGGAATTTGGAATTTGGCGATAGCTTGGCTACTTTTCGCAAAGGGCACCATGGAATATTAACGTCCACCAACTAATGCCTTTAGATGGGACACCCAGTTTAGCATCAATCACAGGGACGGCAAACGCATACACTGGTATGGCAGTTTATAGCTGAGTCGTGATTTGAAATTAGGCTCGATGGCTTGGAGGTGAGTGTGAGTACCTGTCAGATATCCTGCCAGCCCCGTTCAAAGAAGACTAAAAGTTGTAAATATAGATCACATCCAGTTTGTTTTTCTGCCAGGAACATCAGCAACAGAAGATATTTACCTCTGCCATCGAAGGTAGATGGAGGTTATGTTTTTCACCTTTGTTACTTGGCAATTTTTTTTTGCAAGTATGTTGATCACTCCGGTTTGTGTGTGTGTGCGTGTGTGTGTGTGTGTGTGTGTGTGTGTGCGTGTGTGTGTGTGTGTGTGTGTGTGTGTGTGTGTGTGTGTCCCCGCTCATTTATACTTGCTTACAGGTCACAATTTGGAGTCGATCTTCACCAAATGGTAGAGTTCGTGGTCCGATAAAATCCTATATATTTTTGAGGTCAAAAGGTCAACATAGGCCAAAGGTCAACCGCTTTTTTTCAAAATTTCTAAAATCCTCAATTTTAATCCGATTGACTTGAAATTTGAATAGGATTTACATATCAGCAAACAGAATTCAACCACCAACTATGTTTGAGATCAGCTTCGGCCAAAAGTTCAACATAGGCCAAAGGTCAATCACTTTTGTTGAATTTCTAAAATCCTCAATTTTCATCCGATTGACTTGAAATTTGAAGAGGATTTACATATCAGCTAACTGAATTCAACCACCAACTATTTTTGAGATCAGCATAGGCCAAAGGTCAACAACAATTTCAAATTTCTAAAATACTCAATTTTCATCCGATTGACTTGGAATTTGAATGTGATTTTCATATCGGCTAACTGAATTCAACCACCAACTATTTTTGAGATTAGCATAGGCCAAAAAGGTCAACATAGGCCAAAAGTCAACAACAATTTCAAATTTCTAAAATCCTTAATTTTCATCCGATTCACTTGAAATTTGAATGGTTACATATCAGCTATCTCAATTCAACCACAAAGGATTTTTGAGATCAGCATAGGCCAGAATGTCAACCTAGGCAAAAGGTCAACCACTTTTTTCAAATATCTAAAAGCCCCAATTTTCATCCGATTGACTTGAAATTTGAATTGGATTTTCATATCGGCTAACTGAATTCAACCACCAATTATTTGTGAAGTCAAATGGATGCTCTACTGAGTGCCATTCTGCTTTGTTCTCTTTTGCCAAGTGTTGCTCTATGAGTGATTTTTCATCTGTCTGTTTGTCTGTGAACAAATTATCTCAAAAAGGTGTGTACGAATTCGGATGAAATTTGGTGGAGAGTGAGCGTATGTGACAAGGATGAAATGATTAGATTTTGGTGAAGATCCGGATCCGGCTGGTAGAATTTCTAAGTGATTCTTCACCATTGGCAGATAGGGCCAAACCGACATTTAGCAGGATATCTCAAAACGTGATAGAAGGATTTTGACGAAACATGGTTGAGAGGTTGGGTGTTTGAAAAGGAAGAATTGATTCAATTTTGGTGACCATCCGGATCCAGATCCGGATGAGATAATTTTTTTGTGATTCTTCACCATTGAGTGATCGGGATAAAAGCGACATATAGCAGGATATCTCACAAAGTTATGGACGGATTTGGACAAAACTTGATTGGCAGATTGGGTATGTGAGAAGACCGAATGGATTCAATTTTGGTGAAAATCTGATCATGGATTCGGATACGATGATAATTTAATATTTTTAGTTATTCTTCACCATTGGGAGATCGGGCGAAAAGCGATTATATAGTGTTAAGTGCTCCTCCCCGACCCCCTGGTCACGGTGTACCTCCGAGCCCCGAGAGGAGTCACGGCAGAAAAATGTGTTATTCTGTATGTCAAAGATCAAGGGAGAAGCCACCCCAATTGTTACTCACAAACAAATATTGTATTACGATCACACAAGAAAAACAGTACAACAATAATAGTATTCAAAAGTACAATCAATATGCCCTATGATGGTACCATCAGTTTTGTAATATTTAACTCACTGTGCTCCAAGTGAGTGAAACACGAACATTCCCCAATGTTTCTTATTCCCGGCTTCGAGACGAAATTGATTCGTTCCAGTGATCGCCAGAACGAGGTCCAATCGAGACCAGAATCCCGTGCGGATGGCAAATACAGTCACACAGCCGAAGCTGCACAAAGGTGCCCTCAAGGCGCCTGGGAAATCCAAAGGCGCCCTACAGGCGACTGAGAGATCACACCCTCGGGTATGGACGAATTAACCTTCAAAAAGCCACGTCACACACACGCCCCACATCGACGTCTGAATGCGGTGGAGATGGTCGAAAAGAGACGAAACCGCGAGCGGAGCACAAGTCCTGCGCGAGTCAAAATGGCCGACGACCCTGTCTTGTGGTGCACGGCACGGCGATGATTCTCTCCTGAATCGATCGCAAAACCTGACACGCAGGTTGACCGGTCACAGCGATGACAACTCTGTCGTAGGAATCCCTTTCCCGGAAACCCGAAAGTTCGATAATGACTCTGGCTCACCAACGTTCGCTCCAGACCAAGCAGCCGCAATGCTTCTTATCCGACCTCTCTCGCTCCGCCCTCTTCTTCCTCTTCGTCCGGTACCCGATCCGTTTTCCTGTTTCTTTTAACATTAACTTTTTTACCTTTTGAAAACAGTTCCTGGACAATAAACCTTTTGAAAACAATAATAGTACATGGAATCAGAAATATTTACAGTGGATGCAAACCACCACAACGGAAGTGACGAATCCGTAACATCCGTAACATCCATAACATCCGTAATCCGTGACATGGATTCGGATACGATGATAATTTAATTTTTAAAGTTATTCTTCACAATTGGGAGATCGGGCGAAAAGCGATTATATAGCATGACATTAAAAAAAGTTCTGAGTCGAGACAAACTTGGTGGATGAGTTGGTTAGGTGACCAGAACAAGCCAATTAGATCTTTGTTCAGGCCCAAATCCAGATCCGACCTACCAGTGGGATACAAAACATAAACTGTTCAGCCTGGCGGAGGTATGCACTCTACCGAGTGCTGTTCTAGTTACCTCCACCACCAAAGGTGGATGGAGGTTATGCTTTCTGTACATTTGTTTGTCCGTTTGTTTGTGCGTTTGTTTGTTTGTGAACAAGATATCTCAATAAGTTGTGGACGGATTCGGACGAAATTTGGCAGAGAGGTAGTGTATGTGACAAGGACGAAATGTTTAGATTTTGGTGAAGATCCGCATTCGGATCCGGCTAGTTGAATTTTTAAAAGTGATTCTTCACTTTTTGGAGATAAGGCCAAAAACGATACGGAGCAAGATATCTCAAAAGGTTATCGACGGATTTGGACGAAACCTTGTGGACTGGTTGTGTGTGTGTGACAAGGAAGAATTTATTCGATTTTAGTGAAGATCTGTATGTATTCGGATATGGTAATTATTTAATTTTTGAAGTGATTCTTCACCATTGAGAGATCGGGCCAAAAAACGATATATAGTGGGATATCTCAAAAGGTTATGGACGGATTTGGACTAAACTTGGTGGACAGGCTGTGTGTGTGTGACAAGGAAGAATCGATTCAATTTTGGTGAAGATTCAGATACGAATCTGGGTCGTCGAATTTTAAAGTGATTCTTCACCATTGAGTGATATGGCCAACCAGGAGGAGGTATGCCCTCTACTGAGTGCCGTTCTTGTTTTATTTTGAGGCAATGCAAAGATAAGTTTTTGGCAAAGAAAAGGAAACTATCATGTCTTAGTTCTGAGTTGGGGAAAACATTTGATGGATTACCAAGAGCAGTTACTGATTAGTCTCTCAGAAGGCAACTCGTACCTAAATAAATGGTAAAAAAGGTATGGTATGGGTAAAAAGGTATGGGAATGTAAAATAAACGGAATGTGGTGAATGTAAAATAAACCCCCAATAATTATGTAAAGACCAACTTTGGATGCTGTGAGATGTTTGAAGTCAAGAAAGCATTGCATCATGGATCAGTTTCAAGTCCTCTACTTTGTAATAGTGATTGAAGAATAGCCGAAGAGTGAAAGGTTTTGAATCCCATGTGAGTTATTGCATGCTGATAACAATATTGAATGCAGAAAGTGAAAAAGAAGGAAAACAGATGTTTTTAAAATGGGAAAGTGCAATAGTTAAGAAAGGCTTCCATGTCAACATTAATATTATGAAGGTTATCATGAGTGGTGAAGAAAAAGAAAGGAAAGGAAGTGGACAATGCCCTTGTTCAATATACAGAAATTGAGTTGGACGAAACTCATTACAATCGATGTAGGTATTTTTATTGATGGTGTCACAAGAGGTGCAGTGGGTATCACTGGAAATTTTGGAACAAAATGTAGGATTTTCACATGCAAAAGATGTGAGAATCATTCATTTCAGGAAAAAGACGAAAAAAGGAAATGCTTCTGAGCTCAAAATTCAATTTAGAAAAGGTCAAAAGTTTTACCTTGGAGATGTGCTGGAGACATCAGGGGCAGAATTAGCCTTTCAATGCAGAATTAAATCAGTTTTTTGTTTAATATGTGGAGGGAACGAGGTGTTGTTGAGGACAGAAACATTCCATTCTGTGTAAATATATTAGTTTATAAAGCCTGTATTGATATGGAAGCGAAACGTGGGCATTAGTTATTGAAGATGTAAAAATAATGGAAAGAACATCGATGAGAATGATAAGATTGATGAATGGATTGTATCTGAAAGAAAGATTCTGAGCTCAGAAATCAGGAGATTAAAAATCAATACGAGTGAAGAAGGCATTGCAGAGAGAAGACTCAGTTGGTATGGTCATTTGCAATGAAGATCAAAAGATGATGCTGTTTTGAAAGTAATAAAACTCATCATGGAAAGAAGAATGTCTGGAGGATGTCCTAAAAATATATAGATCTAAAGATGTATCAAGATAGATCTGGAATTTTGGGGTTTGCACAAAATTGATGCAATAGATAGATCCGATCCGTATGGAAGAATGCCATCATTTGACCATCCTCCTGAAACGGGGGGAAATGGTCATAAAAAGGTTGTTGCTATCATCACCATCATCTTAAATGAAGAATCATTTTAAAATATTTTTTAGATGTGTATACCTAGTATCCAGATCTTCATCAAAATCAAATTAATTCGTCCTTGTCACACACTCAACCGATTCACCTACTTTCGTCCAAATATACCCATAACTTCTTGAGATATCCCGCTCACAGACAGACATACAGGGGTGAAAACATAGCCTCCATCCAACTTTAGTGGCCTAAGTAATAATGAGCCCTCATATATCCTGAACTTTTTGTGTTGACCGGAACTTTCAGTGGAGTCCTTTGTCATCTCATTAGCATAAGGGCCTCGGCCGACGTTCTACAACATGGTCAAGGATGGTTGTGGACACCTATTTTATCTGGTTTATTTATTTATGCTTGAATATATTGCTCCGAGTCTGTTTTAAAGAAAAAAATCTTGCACAATGATATTTGTTGTTGGCATTGTCTTGTGTGGTGAAATATGCAAATAGCCCTCCACTCGCTTTCTGAAGTTTGCTTTCTGAAGATTTGTTAATACTCACCTGACCATTACTTTTTGCTTTTATTTAATTCTTAAATTTATACCTTTGTCCTGTAATTTAATTTCATTTTTTACCTCAGCCACCAAAGGTGGATGGAGGTTATGTTTTCACCCCTGTCTGTTTGTTTGTCTGTCTGTCCGATTGTGAACAAGATATCTCAAAAGGTTGTGGATGGATTCTGACGAAATTTGGCAGAGATTTAGCGAATGTGACACGGACGAAATGATTCGATTTTGGTGAAGATCCGGATTCGAATCTGGCTACAATAATTTTTTAAGTGATTCTTCACCATTGGGGGATAGGGCCAAAAACTATACATAGCAGGATATCTCAAAAGGTTGTGGACGAATTTGGACGAAACTTCGTGGACGATTCGATGCGATTTTGGTGAAGACCTCAATATGGATTTGAATATGGGAGTTATTTAATTTCTTAAGTGATTCTTCACCATTGGGAGAAACGGCCAAAAACGATATATAGCGGGATATCTCAAAAAGTTATGGATGGATTTGGACGAAACATGTTGGACAGGTTGTGTGTGTGACAAGGAAGAATTGATTCAATTTTGGTGAAGAATTTTTCGACATGAAATAAATTCTGTATTGTGTTTTTCTGGTCCAGTCTGAAATACAAAACGTAAACTGTTCACCAGGTGGAGGTATGCTCTCTACTGAGTGCTATTCTAGTTGGAGTCTTCAATTGAGACAGTTGGTTTTCGAACCGTTTTGGTTTAGCTCTTCAATGTTCTGCTTTTCGTGTTTGTAAAAAGGCAAAATTATCTTTGTTACAACTGCCTTCAAAGGATGATGCTACATACACGCCCTATTCACTTGTCTCTAACCATCCCTTCTTCGTTTCTCGGCCCTTTAAAGTTTTCTCAATTGGCACCTCACCACGTGCACATGCGATCGTTATATTGTATTTGAAATGATTAAAAAAAATACATAATTGGTGTACAAAAAAGTTGCCTGATCATGAGATGATCCAGCAGAAGTAAATTATAAAAACCTGCCGCGGTGCATGCTGAATGGGTGAGAAGCTTCATTGTCCTGAGCACTTCTCCTGCGGTGGTTATATTTGAGTATAAACTGAATGCAACGTTTATCAATTGTCGCATTTTGTATCAAACCGACCTCGGCTTCATACATCACTCGTGACTGGTCACTCTTGCCTCTTCATGCCTGCAGGCAGAACTGCATTCTCGCAGATGAAATGGGCCTTGGAAAGACCATCCAGTCAATAACATTCCTCCAAGAAGTAATGATGACGGGTGTGCGAATCCCTTTTCTCATCATTGCGCCACTTTCAACCATAGCAAACTGGGAACGCGAGTTCCGCACGTGGACCGACATGAATGCCATCGTCTACCACGGCAGCCTGGCCAGCCGGCACATGATCCAGCAGTTTGAGATGTACTATCGTGATGAGCAGGTGTCTTATTTCGTTTGTAACCTCACGGCAGATTAATATTGATGGCTGGCACGTACTAGCTGTGAAGCATGAAATCAAAGTTGGTGGTATCATGGCCCAACAGAGTTGCGCAATCAGACATGAAACTAGGAACAGCATCTGTGAAATTGATGGACATAACATTGATACTTGTGTGAAGGCTTTGAATATTTTATAGCATGTCGTCCCAAATTGCATCCGGTTGCCCTGCCTTTGAGATTATCTTGGTCAATGCTTGCACATTTTGTTTTGTAAGAAATCAAAACTTAGAGCTCTATCCTGACATTCTCCATTTGTCTTGTTTTTCTTCTCCCTGTCGAATTTGCCTTTCTAGGGCCAGCTTCTGTTTGATAGCTACAAGGTACATGCGGTCATCACTACCTTTGAGATGATCTTAGCCGACTGTCCTGAGCTTCGTGAAATTGAGTGGCGCTGTGTTGTTATTGATGAGGCCCATCGACTCAAGAACCGCAACTGTAAACTTCTAGAAGGCCTGAAGCAGCTGAAGCTGGTGAGTCATGAGGTTACTCTCAGGTTCTCTCCCTCTTGCCCATTTGAAACCATTTGTTGCAATAAAAGAACCAAAGCTTCTTCAGAAATTATCAGGTGCTATTTCTGCTTTTTTATTTATCTATTACCCTCACCAGAGGAGAGGGTATTGCATTTGGGTCCGTTTGTTTGTTTGTTTGTACGCACAAAACGTGAGTATGTGTATTAATTATATTTGACACTTAAGAACCCGAAGGCCCCTTACATCCCAAAAGACATTTTTGATCCTTTGCAACCCTGAGACATATTAAGACCCTTAAAGACCCCACCCGAAGACGCAAAAAAAACCATGAGGACCCAAAGGACCGAAAATACCCAGCGGACCCAAAAGACACAAAAGCCCCGAGGACCCAAAGGACAAAACCACACAGTCCTGTTGAGGGTCTACAATCTCTGATTGCTCTTTCTTGTTTTCGTTGTGCTCAACACCGAAGGGGTACTGATGTCATTGTCAAATTTTATTTTTGACTTGCTGACATTGTGTTTGACCTGAGAGAAACTAACATAGGCAGGTGGTCTTTTTCTCAGAGCTTGGTATTTGGCAGAATCAGGATTTTTCGGCTCAAAAGGTTTGTCATAGTGTCGTCCTTCCAATTGAATGACAGAAATTGTATACCCTGACTTTGGAAAATTGAAATGTGAAAAGAGCAAAAAACGAGATTCCCAAAAAGAACGGACTGGTGTTTGTGTTTAAACAACCAAATTATTATCTCACCGTTAAATGGTTTTGTCCTATGGGCAGGAGCACAAGGTGTTATTGACGGGCACACCACTGCAGAACACTGTCGAGGAACTCTTCAGCCTGCTCAATTTCCTGGAGCCGGCGCGCTTTCCTTCCGAGTCTACCTTCCTTCAAGAGTTTGGTGACCTCAAGACCGAGGAGCAGGTGTGTGTTGTGAGGTTCTCCATTTTTATAAGACCATACTTCTTCTGTTCCACCTTATTTTGTGTGTGTGTGTGTGTGTGTGCGTGTGCGTGTACGGTGCCCACCGTGCCCACGGTGCCCAGCTGATGATCCATGCAGTCGGGAAACGAGTCAATTCCTTACAGGTTAAGGTTCTTGCTTTAGGTAAGGGAACTATGTTTTGAGGTTTACAATTCAAATATAGTTGAATGTGGGATGTTGTGAAATTAACATCATTTACAGTAATCCTTGAAATTATTTAAGTTTAGGAACAACCAACACTGTACAATTAATTAAATGCATTTTTTAATAAGAATTGAAAAAGAGAAATAAGAATTGAAAATCATGTGAGAAACGGAAAAAAAAAGGTGTGTGTGTGTGTGTGTGTGTGTGTGTGTGTGTGTGTGTGTGTGTGTGTGTGTGTGTGTGTGTGTGTGTGTGTGTGTGTGTGTTAGTGTGTGTGTGTGTGTGTGTGTTAGTGTGTGTGTGTGTGTTAGTGTGTGTTTGTGTTGTGAGGAACAGAAATGAAAAAATGAGATATATATATAAAAATAAATATATACACATACACACACACACACACAGTGCATATCAAAAAAAAAGGTAATCCGAATTCAAGGGGTTAATATGCAAAGGTTATTTATTTTGACAATTTACATGTGGTTTACTAATTAAGAGGAGATCCTCAGCTTTCCATTGATACCTTCCATGCATGATCGCTATCACACATGACCGAGTACATGTTCATTGAAAATGACTAGTTCAAATCGCATTTTTACAAGTTTGGCTAATCGATGCAAGTCAGGATAATTGGTGCAAAATGAACGTCAGATATGAATTTTTCTTCGGAATGATTGGCCTTTATGCACCCACACCTTCATTCAACATGTCCACCTCCCCTTTCAACACAAAGCTCACAGCGGCGGAGCATGCCCTGAACTGCTCGTCTCACCATAGCCGGGTCATTGCGCAAAGCATCCACTTCATGTCGAATACGGCCCTGCAATTCGTCAAGATCACGGGGAGGAGTTACGAACACCTTGTTCTTTAAATGTCCCCAAAGGAAATAATTACATGGTGTGAGGTCAGGTGATCTTGGCGGCCATTCCACTGCATGGTTGAGGGCGATGACTCGGTCTCCAAAGAGTTCCCTCAGTCGATCTCGGACAGCGATAAGACGATGTACTGGGGCGCCGTCTTGGGCCCACCAGAGCTATCTGAAGACACCACGAACCTGTCACTCAAAGTTCTCCTCCAGCTGCGGTAAAACCTAATCATTGATCATCTGCAGATACCTGTTACCATTGACATTCCTTTGAAAGAAAAATGGTCCGATCACCTGACCAAGAGACCGAAGAGCGCTTACCTTCACGGATCCCACCAGCAGTGGGAAACGTTCCCATCACTTTATTAACCAAAATGCCTGTAACAAAGAAAATGCATGATAAACTAAATTACTAATTGGAGTGCTCCCACACAGACCCGAATACAGACAAAGGGTAAAATAACTGGAAAATAAATAGGTGTGATTTGTTGCACTTATCGCCAAACGGCTGGTGTATCTCGTCAGGAATCGTCAAAGATCGTCTGAGGCCTTGGCGGGAAACGCACGTTCGTTGGTGTGAACTAGGCCTCACTTGCAGCCCGCTCGCTCCTGGCTCTGTGCGCGAAGCGAACGGCATTGGCGTGCAGCTCGCTCTTCCAGCCGCACTTGTCCTCATGGTCTCTGCATGGGAAACCACAGTTCTCGGTCGCAGCTCTTCCTCCTAATGACCACGATCAAGATGTCCTCCTTACAACCGTTCGCGATGAAACCTCCTTGCACAAGAGCAATAGCGACCGTTCGCTATGGGATCCAGAACGAGAAGAACTAAAAGGATGTCGATGCAGAGAGATAAAATGTCGATGCTGAGAGAGAGCTTCTCGGCGACCGCCCACCACCAGATCCCAAAACGAGAAGAACCAAAAGGACATTGATGCTGATAGAGATAAAACACCGATGCTCAAAAAAACAAAATGTCCGCCGCTCCAATTGCTTTGTACGCGCGGCTATGACCTCATCCCTGCCTGCCTCACCAATCCCATAGTCCCATCTTACAAGTCTTTGTGCTAATCAAATCCCGGTCCAATCACTGCCCTTCGAGGCGTGGCTCATGGCCCTGCCTGTCCTGTGTGCTCACCAAGTCGGTGTTATCCACGGTAATGTGTCATGCCTGTTTTCCGGTTGGTTTTTTTATTTAGTGTGTTTAATGGGCGATTTCTGGCTAGATGCGTGTAATGCAGTGTCATCAGGAACACAGGAAAAGATTACAGAGGCAATTATATACAGGGGAGTAATTACCCATAATCCCTCGCTAGTTAACATACCCCACCCCTCTCATGGGGACGAAGATACACTTCCACGACACACGGTCTACCAGATCCCTACTTTGAATACTTCAAGGTTTCTTCCTCTTCACGACAGTCCTAGCACACTACCTATGCACTCGACCTGGCTCTAAGGCTGCGTTCCGCAACCTTTTTAGCCCAGGACCCAATAAAAAACCCAGGCATCCAGTCGCGACCCATCGAATTCTGCGATTCTCATGTTGGCACACATGGCCACTGTCTCCAGTTTGTTTCGATACTTGGACTTCAGATATGTCACTGTTGAGAAACCTGCCTCTCACATCCACGTCGTCGTGAATGGCATCAGGAACTTTACCGTGAGATGTGCAATCTCTGGGTACTCATGAGACACAGTCAGCCAAAACTTTACTAAAGAGTCCTTCCTGAACAGTGTCTCAAGTGTACCGTCGGACACGATGTCGATCAAGTCCTCTTTCAATCTGTTGGACAAGTTGCAGCACTGCTGAACGTTGACTGAATAAGGGTCTTGGATCCACTTCTTCTCCACGCGTGGATCAACAGGAAAGTATTTGTCAAATCGTTTGTGCAGGTTCACCAGATGTTCGACGATGACATCCTTAATGTCCGCATGTTCCTCAACACTCTTGCTGAGCAGATCATCCAAGTTTTCGAACATGTCAAATTCATCATTGGTCTGTACTCTTCTCTTCCATAGATCCAGCTTTGACTTGACCGCCGCTATCTTGTCATACATTACGAACATGGATTTTGCCTGCTTGTTCGTTTTGCCCTGGAACGATATGTTCAGATTGTTCAACAAATTGAAGATGTCGGCCATGTATGCCAATGTTGCGATGAATTTGTTGTTTTTGTAGTAGACTGCCAGGTCGGACCTAGCCACCTCCAAGAATGCGAGGACCTGGTCGCGAAGTTCATACAATCTTGCCAAAGCATCTCCTCTGGAGAGCCAGCGAACAGCTGCAAAATACAGCACCGTGGTGTGTTCTGCATCTTGCTCCTTACACAGCTCTGCAAACAACCTCGAATTTAGGACGCTCTTCCTGAGATGGTTGATTGTTTTCACTGCAATGTCCATTACTTCGGCAAGTCCAGGTGACATCTCTTTCGCCGCTAATGCCTCACGGTGGAGGCAGCAGTGGGTCCAGCTTGCCTCTGGTGCCACATCTTGGATGAGCTTAATGACACCGCTGCGCCGACCTGTCATCGATGCCGCACCATCGGTACAAATGCCAACACAGTCTTCCCACCTGAGGCTATGCAATGCAATGCGGTGTTTGTTGACGACTGCGAATATTTCTGCGGCCGTGGTCTTGGTCTGTAGCTCGTCACATGCCAGAAGATCCTCCATAAAATCATCGCCATGCTGATAACAAACAAAGATGAGGATCAACGCCTTCTGTGCGATGTCCATTGACTCGTCCAACTGGATGACAAACTTGTTGGCCTCTAGGTTTGCGTACAGCTGGTGCTCAATGTCTTCGCCCATGTCTATTATTTGTCGGCGAATCGTGTCGGAAGAAAGCGGAATGGTGCTTATCTTGGAAGCCGCCGTCTCTCCAAGCACTTCTCTGCACATCGCCTTGGCGCATGGCAGGATGAGTTGCTCTGCAATACAAGATAAATAAAATAACACGTGAACATTTCTTTCACTTTATGATTAATCTTGATTTTGTTCTAAGGCGCCGGGGGCGGACCTGGGGGTCGTTTGGGATTTTCCGGGGGTCATGAAGGGGTCATAAATAACATATCAATTTGTTGAGCCCATTTTTAGGAACCGAACAAAGGTACATACCACACACAGTATTTTGTTCGCGTATGCGCGTACGTCACGACCCCCAGGTTAAGAACCGTTGTTCCAAGGCATTATAAAAATTCAATATGTACGATGTGATTGCCGTACGTACTTTTTAAAAAAGAGGCAAAGTTTAAGAATGGCTGTATTGCAACAAACAATAAAACTTACAAAGTTGTGATATACCAACGTGTACATGGCACAAGTAATAGTGAGCAAGAACCCGACACATCAATATTCTAAAGACGAAATGAAAAGCTAAATTTAACGATACTTACAGCGCCATGTATGACTTTATGAACCTACAAACCGCCAATGCAGTGAAATACTTTCATGTAAAAAAACAAAAAACTTACACGCAATAGTGTGCGGTTTCTTTTCTTTGGCTATCTTCTCCGCCCCCAGGTAGCTGGCTTTGGTCAGTCCCTTCGATGGAAAAACAGCCGAACTCATTACTGACTTGCTGTTGTTCATCTCCCGTTCTGCGTTCTTTCCGGAG
>NC_136270.1:67720095-67735095 GCF_964187855.1 Myxine glutinosa | reverse complement strand
AGGGCTCTTCTGGAAAAAGATGCCGAGGAGGACGTATATAACGGCAGAGGAGAAGAGCATGCCAGGCCACAACTTGTTCAGAGTGCCGGCAATAGCTCGCCTTCTCTTTGTGGAAGACACGGTGAGATCCTTAACATCCAACAACTAATGGGACGCAAACGGGGCGCCCAGTTTAGCGGTACACACATTGATGAATCACCCTGCCTGTGAAACACCGACATGACAGGTTATAGCTGGGTCGGGATTCAAACCCAGGCTGGACAGTTTAGAGTCAAGTGTGCGTACCTCCAGTCCAGGCCATCCTGCCAACTTGTATGCTGCATACAGGTGAAATATAAAGCACGAAATATTTTTATATATACTGTATATTTAAAAAAAAATTGGTGTGGTTTTTGGGGGGCTGGAACGGATTAATAGCATTTCAATGCATTTTAATGGGGAAATTTAATTTGAGAAACGAGCAAATTGAGTTACGAGCTCGGTCACAGAACGAATTAAACTCGTAAGTCAAGGTTTCACTGTATATATATATATATATATATATTTATATATATATATATATATATATACAGTATATATATACAGTGTATATATATATATATACAGTATATATATATATGTATATACAGTATATATATACAGTGTATATATATATATATACAGTATATATATATATATGTATATAGACACACACACACACACAAGTGAATAAAAAAAAATTATGCTAAATTAAAAAGGCAACAAGTACAGATACATTCAAAGTACACCGCCCCATGCCAAATAATTAAATATGCTGCAGCGCGGCATTGCCGGGGCGCCTCCGGCGCCCGGCAATACCGCAGTGCAGCTCATTGAGGCTGCATTGGGAGGGAGAGGTGTACACTAATTGATTGATTAATTGTATAATTAAAATCAATAAAAGATTATCACAAAATATTTTCATAATCAATTGGCTAATCGCATAACGAAACCACTAGTGCTTCATCCGAAGATGTATCTTTTAGAAATTTAATTAAATAAGTCATTTATAAAGAATTAAATAATTAATTGATTACTCAATAAATAATTAATCGATTAATCAATAAATAATTAATAGATGAAATGATTAATCAATAAATCAAAAATATCCTTGATAGCCACATCACTTGGTCACTCATGTCCAAATATGAGCTTCCCAGCTCAAAAGGTGCCTGAGATATTGGCCAAATGAGAAAGAAAATAAATAAATGATTAATAATGAAAATAAATAAATAATAATCATAAAAAAATTAATTATTAATAAATTTGGTCAGAGAACACATAAACTACCACTATTTCATCAGAATCTGTAACTTTAAAAAAAAATTTTTTTTTGCCATTAATCAAATAATTAAATAATTAATCGATTAATTGATTAATTAATAAATCAAAAATAGCTTTTGCAGGCAAATCACCTGGTCATTGGCATGTCCAAATATCAGCTTCCTAACTCAAAAGGTGCCTGAGTTAATGGTCAGAAGAGAAAGGAAATTTGATTAATTAAATAAGTACTTAATTAATCGCTAATAATTAAATAACTCCTCAATTTATTGATTAATCAAAAAACAAAAAATACGGTTTTTGACAAAGGACTTGCTCACTATTGTGCCGAAATTTCAGCTTCCTAGCTCAAAGGATGGCTGAGATATTGTCCGGACAACCAAGAAAACAAACAAACAAACAAGAAAGAAAGAAAACAAGAAAGAAAACAAACAAACAACCAGAGTGAAAACTGAGTACTCTCTTTCAGCGTGCGTCACCGCCGAGCCCCCTTCGGTGCCCAGCAATGACGATTTGCAATGCCTGGAGATGGCATAGGAAAGGAGCGGTGTACAATATAGGGATGACAAACTGCAGTCTGAAAAGGGTCTGAAACAAGATAGGGATGATGTTGATTTCGAGAGCAGCTAACAGTATTGCCATCACATAACAATCCCGACATCACTGCCTCATTTACACTGCATCAATTATTGCTTCAAGCTTCGACAAACACTCCACTGGTTACAACAGTACTTGATTACTCCTGTAGTGTAGCCACATACTGAGACTCTACAAATTAGCAGCCTGAGTACAATGTTATAATATCAGTGCATGATCACCAACGTCTTACAAACTGCATGGACATCTCTAATAACAGCAATCTATAATTATTTCCATTTGTGATTGGTTACTCTACGTTGATAAAAAAAGGAAAGGAGGAAAGACAACTGAAGTTGCAAGGCCCCTGAAATTATATTAGAGCTTCTTATACGTACGTAGGCAGAAATGAAATATAGGAGCTTCTCATACTTTTAGCTCGGCCTACCCTAGACAATAGTCTGGAGGCAGTGATGTAGGGATTGTTATGTGATGGCAATACTGTTAGCTGCTCTGTAAACCAACATCATCCCTATCTTGTTTAGGACCTTTTTTAGACTGTAGTTTGTCATCCCCACATTGACTTTTTAATTTAGAATAAAAAATTTTATTCACGTGTGTGTGTGTGTGTGTGTGTGTGTGTGTGTGTGTGTGTGTGTGTGTGTGTGTGTGTGTGTGTGTGTGTGTGTGTGTGTGTGTGTGTGTGTGTGTGTAAAATGTGTGTGTGTGTGTGTGTAAAATGTGTGTGTGTGTGTGTTTAAAATGTGTGTAAAGGGATTTTCCTATTAAAATTTATTCAGAAAATTCCCTTTACTTTTTCATTTACCCTTGTAGTTCTCATGATTTTGGTGATTTAGAATAATTGAAAAAGAGTGCCTCTTTTACAAAATAGCACTTTGCGCTGCTTTTTCTTCCTCTTGAACCAGATCTCATGATGTATGAAAAACAGAACCGTACAATATATGAAAGAAATGTGAAACAGTGCCGAAACCAATCGTAATCCCAAGATGCCCACTGTTGTGAATTGTCCAAAGGGGCTCCTGAAACCTGTCTTGTGCTTTATTTGCAAAAAAAATGCTGCAGATTGTGATCGAATGTTCTTTCGCTGCACTCGCCAATCTTTGGTTCTGTTCTATCCCTATATCCTTGTCTTAAGTGATGATTGAAAAATTTGAGGAAGTTTGAATACTATTTTTAATACTTTTTAAAATGCTGATGTTTAAGTGCAGTCGTTTTATGAGTAAAAGGTAGATTGATCACTTCCAGTTCTGTAGGTTGATCACGTAGACTGATCACTTCCAGTTTGGGGATTACTGCAGCTATTGATTCGACCTCAATTAAGTTTTTCAGATCAGATATGTCATGTTTTTGTTACACAGTATTTTTATCCCTGTGTTGTACAAGTATGTTGTATTTTTACATACACAGTACAAGTATGTTGTGTGCAATTTGGGTGTAAGTAGACTCACCCATTATTTGCAAGGTATATTTGTGGTTTATGGGCATGGCTATTGATCTGGAACTTATCTTGTAAGCAAATGTTTAAATTGGGCTGTCGTCATATGCAAGTTCTCGAATATCCTTCCATCATGTACCTTCTTCTGTCATGTAGGTTCAGAAACTACAGGCCATTCTGAAACCCATGATGCTGCGACGTCTTAAAGAGGACGTAGAGAAGAACCTTGCACCCAAGGAAGAGACCATCATTGAGGTGGAGCTTACCAGCATCCAGAAAAAATACTACCGTGCTATTCTTGAGAGGAACTTTACATTTTTGTCAAAAGGTGCAGGCCAGACAAACCTACCAAGCCTTATGAACACCATGATGGAACTCCGGAAGTGCTGCAACCATCCCTACCTCATCAATGGTAACAGTCTTCTGACAAACCAACTTTTTTGTATTTCATTTAGATTTTTCCGGGGATTCATTTCATACGATTTCATACTCTGTACATCAAGGACAAGTAAAAATGAATAATGATACACTTTTGTGTGGAAAAGCCTGATGCACAGTTTCGCCAGGAATTTTCAAAAGGCTGAAGCTTGTGGCAAAAAGCCTTGAACAAAAAAAAAATCAATTACCAGACAAGAAGAAGGTCATAAAAATCACTAATGACTGATATTGTTATTTATAGCTTGCTGATTATCAAGTCATCTTCTGGTCCATTTTAAAACTATTCGTCCATGAGATAATTGAGAAGCCATTTTTGTTTTGCTCACTATTTGTACATCCTATTTGTCTCAGGCTTTGAGTTGACGTTGTATATCGATTACATGGAAGACAAAGAGAATAGTAAACATCATCAAACCTTTAATGTCCATTCCAAGGGCATCCGTGGGCAATGGACAAGTACATGTGGTGCATGTAAATGATTTGAACCTTGGTTCCGAGCATCACGAGCCATTGGTTCGGATGGGACCGCAAAGCAGGCCAACCCATGTCCCCTTTTCTTGTGGTGAAGGTGCCGAGGAGAAGATACTCGAGGAGTTTCGTGAGACTCACGCGGGTTGCGACATGGCTGACTTTTACCTGCAAGCTATGATCCAGGCTGCTGGCAAGCTGGTACTCATAGACAAGCTCCTGCCCAAGCTGAAAATGGGAGGACACAAGGTCCTGATCTTCTCACAGATGGTGCGTTGCCTGGACATTCTCGAAGACTACCTAATCCAGCGCAGGTTTGTATTTGTGAGACTGATGAAGCCCTCAAAACTCAGTATGCGCTCGGGCATCGGAACGATGATTGCTGTAGTTCTCCCGGCTTGTTTTCAGGTTGTCACAAAAATTGTGTTCAGCAGATCAATAACGTGTTTTGGTGGAATGTTTTAAAATAGTTGCAAGTAGTTGCATTTTATGAGTCCCCGACTGGTTTCACCGGAAGGGATGATTTGTTTGCTCTCTGTCTGTCCGTCCCACCTGTGGGTTTTTTTTTTTTTTTTTTTTTGTATACTGTATCGACGCTCGTGAAAGAGCTGACATTTACTTCACAAACAAATCAACCAGACAAACAAAATATATAAAAAGAGGGAGCGGAAGACAAGAGAAGGGGAAGCACACAAACACTTGAGAACACTTGAGGTTTTTTCAGACTTTTTCCCCATACCCTTTAACATATTCAACTGAAAGTTGGTGCATGGCTTTATTGTGATAACTTGAAGAGATGTAGACATTGTTCTCATGTTGAGAATTTGAGAATTACGTCTGGCATGTAGTTGCGAAGCCAGTTTGAGGGTTTTTCTTAATTTACATGCAGATCGGTAAAATTTCTTTTTGGGTCATCAATTGGTTGTATATAATCTCTTCGTCATGTTCAATTCCCTGAGGGAGTTTTGAGCGCGTTCAATTCCCTCTGTGCAATTCCGGGTTCAATTCCAGGTGCAACCTTTGGGGGTGCATACACTGGGTTCAACGTTTGGGGGTGCATACAACATTTGGTGCACCGGTTGCAATGTTGGGGGGTGTATACACCGTGTGCAACGTTTGGTGTTACATACACCGGACCGGGTGCAACGTTTGGGGGTGCATACACTGGGTGCATCCTTTGGGGGTGCATACACCGTGTGCATCCTTTGGGGGTGCATACAACGGGTGCATCCTTTGGGGGTGCATACAATGGGTGAAACGTTTGGGGGTGCATACACCGGGTGCAACGTTTGGGGGTGCATACTCCGGTGCAACCTTTGGGGGTGTATACACCGGGTGCATCCTTTGGGGGTGCATACAACGGGTGCATACTTTGGGGGTGCATACACCGGGTGCAACGTTTGGGGGTGCATACACCGGGTGCAACCTTTGGGGGTGTATACACCGGGTGCATCCTTTGGGGGTGCATACAACGGGTGCATCCTTTGGGGGTGCATACAATGGGTGAAACGTTTGGGCTTGCATGAAACCATGTCTGGATTTATGTCGTAGCCTTGTTCAGGTCTTTTTGCATGGATATGGATGTGAAGCAGTAATGTTGTTTTGGGTTAAACTCCACATACCTTTTGTCAAAGTGCTCCTTGCAGCCTTGTGTGATTCGTGCAGTCCGATGAACCGTATTCAGCTTATGAATCTAAATCCCAATCATTGTCATGTCTGTTCATGGCAGAGAAAAATTAGAACGGCACTCAGTAAGGAGCATACCTCCGCCTGGTTGGCCACATCACTCAATGGTGAAGAATCACTTGAAAAATTATAGTAGCTGTAGCCGGAACCAGATCTTCACCAAAACTGAATCGATTCTTCCTTGTCACACACACAACCTGTCCAACACGTTTCGTCCAAATCCATCTCTAACTTTTTGAGATATCCTGCTATGTATCGTTTTTGGCCCCATCTCCCAATGGTGAAGAATCACTTAATAAATTAAATAATTATCATATCCGAATCCATATTCAGATCTTCACCAAAATCGATTCGAATCGTCCTTGTCAGACACCCAAACTCTCCACCAAGTTTCGTCCAAATCCGTCCACAACTTTTTGAGATATCCTGCTGGGTATCGGTTTTGGCCCAATCTCCCAATGGTGAAAAATCACTTTAAAAATTCCAGCAGCCAAATCCGGATCTTCACCAAAATATAATCATTTCGTCCTTGTCACATGCGCTACATGTGCCAAATTTCGGCTGAATCCGTCCACAACATTTTGAGATATTTTGTTCACAAACGGACAGACAGACAGACAGGGATGAAAACATAAAATCCATCCACCTGTGGTGGTGGAGGTAATGACAGTGTCAGATTTCTGTTCTTTTTGTAAGCGAATCTGTAATCCGACGTGGAGATCGGTTTCTGAGGTTTGGGACATGGAATGTAGGGACAATGACAGGGAGATCAGGAGAAGTGGTGGAAGTATTGGTCAGAAGAAGAGTGGACATATGTTGTGTGCAGGAGATGAGATAGAAGGGAAATGGTGTGACAATGGTGAAGGGTAGGCAGGGACAGAAATACAAGTTTGTGTGGCAAGGGTGCCCAGAAGGTGTAAATGGTGTTCGTGTCCTGTTTTCTGAGGAGTTTGTAGACAGTGTGGTGAGTGTGACTAGAGTGAGTGATAGGTTGATGATGGTGAAAATGATGATTGGAAAGTTCTTGGTGAACGTCATCTCGGGATATGCTCCGCAGGTTGGTCGGAGCGATGAAGAGAAGGACAGGTTCTGGTGTGCTATAGAGAAGCTGATGGAAAACGTGAAAGATGAGGAAGTTGTTGTGGTAGGAGGAGACCTAAATGGACATGTGGGAAGGAGTATGGCCGGTTTTGAGGGAGTTCATGGGGGTTACGGATATGGTGTGAGAAATGGAGAAGGTGAAAGGATTTTGGAGTTTGCTGATGGAGCTGATTTGTTGATTTGTAATACTCAGTTCCAGAAAGAGGATAATAAGCTTGTTACATATACGTCAGGTGGGTCGACGACGACCGTTGACTACCTGCTGGTGCGTAGGCGAGATAGGGGGCACCTCCGGGACACAAAGGTGATCCCGGGGGAGGAGGCTGTTTCACAGCACCACTTGGTTGTCTGTGACATAAGGGTGAAAGGTGCGAGGAGAGCTCGGCGGGTGAAGTACCAACCGAGATTGAAGGTGTGGAGGTTGAAAGAGGTGACAGTAAGGGAGGCATTAAAAGAGAGGCTGAATATGGTAGAGGATGATGTGGTTGAGCTTGAAAGTGGTTGGATGTCAATGAAAGGTAGTCTGTTGGGAGCCGTTGGTGAGGTATGTGGATGGACAAAAGGACCACCGAGGCACTCGGAAACATGGTGGTGGGATGATGAAGTTGGAAGGAGGATTGACGAGAAGAGGAAGAAATTCAAGGAGTGGCAGAAGGCGAAGGGTACGGGTGCAGAAATGGCAAAGCATGAAAGTTATAAGGCAGCCAAGAAGGCTGCAAAGAAAGAGGAAGAAGGAAAAAGTTCGTAGAATGCTTGGATTTGGAAGAGGGGCAGAGAGCGGTATTCAGGATTGCAAAGCAGATAGCGAAAGAGAGGTGTGATGTGATGGGGGTGAGTTGCTTGAAGGATAAAGTGGGACAAATCGTTGTGGACCCAGATGGAATTAAAGGAAGATGGAAGAGATATATGGAAACACTGTTGAATACAGAGAATGAATGGGATGGCAACATAGAGAGTAACCCAGTTTTAGGACCGGCAGAGAAGATAACCGAGAATGAAGTTGAAGCGATAAAAGCAATGAAGAGTAGAAAAGCGGGAGGGCCAACGGGAGTTGTGGGAGATATGTTGAAGGCAGCGGGAAATTGGGGTGTGAAGAAAATGACAGAGATATGCAATCTGGTGGTGAAAGAAGGCCGCATTCCAGTGGATTGGGAACTGAGTACCCTCGTCCCTCTATACAAGGGGAAAGGTGACCCTCTGGACTGTGGCTCGTATCGAGCGATAAAGTTATTGGAGCATGGAATGAAGGTATTTGAAAGGTTGTTGGAGAGGAGGATAAGGAAGAAAGTGAAGATTGACGAAATGCAGTTTGGATTTATGCCAGGAAGAGGAACGACATACGTGCTTTTTATTGTGAGGCAGTTGCAGGAGAAGTATATGGAGAAGAGGAAGAAGTTGTTTCTTGGGTTTGTTGATCTGGAGAAAGCATTCGATAGGGTTCCACGTGAAGTAGAGACATGGGCATTGAGGAAGTTAGGAGTGGAGGAATGGTTGATCAGAGTAGTGATGGCAATGTACAAAAGAGCGCGCACAGCTGTAAGGACGAAGGATGGGAACAGTGGTGAGTTTGAGGTGAAGGTGGGAGTGCATCAGGGGTCCATACTAAGTCCACTACTATTTGTAGCTGTCATGGAGGTGCTGGCCCAGAACGTAAAGGAGGGTTTACCGTGGGAGTTGTTGTATGCAGATGATCTGGTGTTGATTGCAGAAAGTATGGATGGACTGAAGGAGAAGATGAACAAGTGGAAGGAATGTATGGAGACAAAAGGTCTGAAGGTGAATATCGGAAAAACGAAGGTGATGGCAAGTGGTAAAGCATGTGGTGAGGTGGAAAGAACTGGGAAGTGGCCCTGTGCTTTGTGCAGGAAGGGTGTCGGAGTGAATTCCATTCAATGTCCAATGTGCGCTGAGTGGGTTCATCAAAAATGTAGTGGTTTGAGAGGGTCATTAACCAGTGTGGCAGCTACATTCAAGTGTAAGGTGTGCACAGAGGGAGCTGCAGATGGAGGAAATGTTGAGTTGGATCTTGGAGACGGCGTGAAGCTGGAAGGTGTGAAAACATTTTGTTAGCTAGGAGACATGCTGAATGGCGAAGGTGGGTCAGACTCGGCAACGGTTGCTCGAGTGAGATGTGCATGGAAGAAGTTTCGGGAACTGAGTAGCGTGCTCATGATGAGGGGAGTGTCGTTGAAGCTGAAGGGAAAGGTGTATGCTGCATGTATGAGAAGTGTTATGATTTATGGGAGCGAGACATGGGTAATGAACGTACAGCAGCAACGAAGGCTGGAAAGAGTGGAAATGCGAATGGTTCGGTGGATGTGTGGAGTATCGTTGAGAGAGAGGAAGACAAATGATGAATTGTGAAAGATGATGGGAATACAGCCTGTGATTGATGCTGTGAAGAGAAACAGGTTGAGATGGTTTGGTCACGTGTTGAGGAAGGATGAAAGTGACTGGTTGAGAAGAGTGATGGAAATGAATGTAGAAGGAAGTAGAGGACGGGGAAGACCGAGAAAGACTTGGCTAAAGATGGTCCAAGAAGAAATGCGGGCAAGGGGGTTAACAAGGGGAGATGCAGAAAATAGGGCAAAATGGAGAACATTGTCATGGGGACCGCAAGGCTAACCCCCGCTCTTGCAGGGAAAATGGTCTTAAAATGCCTGTTGTTGTTTGTTGTGTTGTAAGCGAATCTGTGAGCAAAGCAAGTCGGCCGTTGAGCGGATGAAGGAAGTGCAAACATATTTTTGAGAAGTGCATTTGACATCCCAAAAGCATAAAATGATACAATTAAATTGGCCACTACTCTGCATGTCCCCACGGATGCTGCACTGCGTTTTTATTTTGGCCAGCACTTTAATTATGGATCTAAATTATAAATGGAGAAGGAACGTCATTTTCCTTTGCTCGTAATTAAATGTCATTTGACGCAATGAGGTCCAGTGCTCTCTCTGTCTCTGTCTATCTCTGCTCTGTATGCCTATCTGGTCCTCTCTGTCTCTCTGTATGTGCCTCTCTCTTTCTCTTTCTCTTTCTCTCTCTTACTCTCTTTTTCTCTCTCTTTCTGTCTCTCCCTCTCTCTAGCTACCTGTCCCTCCCCTACCTGTGCATTATTTGTCTTTGAATTATTTTTTGTTGTTTGGTCAGTCAGCACTTACAGTGTAGTTATGCCATGCTAAGAATTTGAGAAGATATTGTGCTAGAGAGTGTGATAAAGCCTTTTGGTGGGAGGATCTCTTGATATTTAAGTGAGTCAAGCATAGGTTTGGAGGCCCTTTTATTCTTGACAAAAAAAGGTCTTTTTATTTTTGTGTTCGTGTGCGTTTGGAGGGGTTCACAAAGGTCGCAAAAAGGATGACATGAAAGTGTCTTTTTTTTTTTTGCTTTTTTTTTGTTAGTCTCTGCAGTCGCACTTTTGCACTGCCAGATGGTGTATTGTGGTCACACTGGGCGTTGTGAGTCACTGTGTGAATAATTTATTGTGCGGCAGACACGTGCTACTCAATTGTGCCCCGCTTGAGCTTGGTAACTGGCGTTTTGCAGCAGCTCTTCTGCCAGACATGCCCACCCGTGATCTTTCCGTGCCTCGGTGCTTTAGCAACTACAATGAGGCCGTTGCTAAAGCCTTTTAATTTGATAATGCTCGGCCTGCAAATTGGTGCACATTACAAAGGATAAAGGGGGCCTTTTGTGTCGTTTGTTTGTGACGTGTACTCGTAGCACCTGCCCGAAACTTGACGCCATTGCCTGCAATGCATCGGCCTAGCCGTAGAAACTCGATAACTTCGCTGTTTCTCTTGGCAATGCTCTCACCACAATCTTTGATATCTCCATTCACTCCTGATCTGCTTCCACAGTATGAAATAATCCTCAGTCTTTTTATTGATTTAATTAGCATTGTCGTTTTGCTTTGAGTTTGTCTTTTCTAGATTTTTTTTTTCGACCTTTCACATCCTTCTCTCCTTCCCTTTTTACCTACGACCACAAAATCATTCCTTTCTTTGTTTATGCTGCTGCAATCTTTCAATTCCATTTTTTTAGACATATTACCTTTTTCATAAATGTTATGATTTCTCTTCTCATCCTTTAATTTTATTTATTTATTATTTATTGTGACCCTACGACCTACGTAATAGTGTCCGTCTCTCGGGTTGGGATTCCGTGAACTCAAACAAGACTCGCATGTTGCATTTGTACTCTTGTGGGACTAAAAGCATTTGGCCCACACACAGAATGAATGAATTCTCTCGATCTGCACATTTTCCCCACAATTCAAAGCAACATGTGCTTTGTACAACAGTCATATTGTTGCTTTAAACATTGATGCAAATACACGGCAATGAATGTGCATCTACCACCAATGACCGCACCTTGCCGTACTGTTTTGGTTTGAAGATATTTTACGTCTCTTAAGAAAATAGAGAAGCCATGTCTATTCTGAACATGTTTGGTTTAAATGTCTGTTCGGATCAAGTGTTTCGTTATATGTTGGGACCAGGTGTTTGGTTATGTCTGCTTGTAATTGGAATGGATTAGGTTTTGGAGACAGTACCTGAGATGTGCCTGTTATATATATGACAGATTAACACAGTTGTGAGTCGAATGAACGGTTTTGAATTAATCACTTCTCCATTTTCTCAACACACCACAATCGATTTTATTACCCTCGCCAGTGGAGAGGGTATTGCATTTGAGTCCGTTTGTTTGTCTGTGATTAACACAGAATAAATATTATTTCCTCTGCAAGCGTTTGACAGGAAATTTTCATCGTCGGGCACCTTCCTCCTCTTGTATAATTTTTTAATGATAATTATGACGTCATAAGTCACGTGGTATGGGCGTCATCTTGGAAAAACTGAAAACGTTTGCACCACTATATCTCCAAAAGCGCTGCATAGAAAAAATTGAGACATGCCTCATTGTAAAGAACCTCCATGGGGAATAAAATATGTTAATGATGATGTCATAGGTGCCTCCATTTAGTCTAGTAGGAAGACTAGGTCCCCCTGCACCCCCCGGAGATATACTTCTAATCAGTGTTTCTAGATTGGAAAAAATGTGTAGAAAATGACTAGCTATGGCCCCAAGCTGAAAAAATGTCCCACATACCATTTTTATGCAAATTACTGCTGCCATTATCAAAAAAACGATTTTTGACATATCTCAGCCAATATTGCAGATAATTGAAAAATGAAGGTGTCTAGACCCATGTTTTGAAGGGCATAGATCATGATAGAACTATTCATAACATGATTACATGTGTCTATGGTATACTAGTATGCTAATTAGTGCTTTATTTACAAAATAATCACAGTTTTACGAAATAATAGACTCATATTAAGGTCCGTCTACACAGACGTTAACACAAAGTTTTATTTTTCTAAATATTACAACTGTCAAAATAGTCCTAGCACTCAATGTGACCACTCTTCTCTTGCTTGTTTTAGATAAACATCATTAGCATTAGTGATTCTACACTGAGTCAGTCATCATCATTTTCATCGAAATCGTCAGAGTCAAACTCTTCTTCTCCTTCCTCTTCCTCCTCCTCTTCGTGCTCTCCTGTGTTCAGAAGATCCACCAGTGAGGTTGGTAGGATGGGACCACTGGACCACATTGGTTTCAACAGTCCTTCATCAGTCCTTATCCATCCTTGCTCCTCATAAGGTTTTGGCTTTTCGATGATAGGTTGATCGGCTCTTTTGTACAATGCTACGCGGTGGTTCACACGCTGGATGTGCGGCTTCAGGGCAGACTGGCATGGAGGAAGGCGAGCCAGATCAACCTTGGACTTGGATGTGAGGGTCTTGTCCTCTCCCACCATTTTTCGTAGCAGCTTGGCACGGACAATGTCCACTGATGACTCGCGACTCTGGCCGTACATCACACAGGTGAATTTTTCTAACTGCCTCTCCACCTCAGGGTTGGCATCCCAGTTGTCACCCAGTTCACCGAATGCCCTGTGAAACCTGGGATTCTTCTCCAGCTTTTTCAAGGGCCCGACTTTTCCCTTCCCTTTGAAGGCACTGGTGCAGTCTTCTCCGCTGAACACATAGTACCCCAGGAGAGTGGCACAGTAGTCCTCTCCCAGGGATTCTGCCAGCTCAGAGACGTTGACAAGTTGGCGATGCTTCCCTGACCCTGTATCCAGGTACACCGTCAGCTTGATGTTGTGGGCATGGTGGAGCAGGATCAGGAGGATGTCTGTGTCCGGTGTTCTGACTACAGCGTTCTTGTATCCGATGGTAGCAGCATGATGGAGGTACAGAACCACCCTGGTATCAGTCTCTTCCTGGTTGCTGTAGATCGTGGGGAGTTCACGTACCTCGACCTGAAACACAAAAAGGCACCGCATTTCAATCACCAGTCACTGCCAGTTTCAGATCTAGACAAACATCACAGGTAATCACCTTTTTTTCAGGAAAAATTACAAATTGAATCGCCATTCACGAAGGGCTTTCAATTTTACCTTGCCATTCGTTGAGGCAAGTTGGTGGGCCTTCCCCTCCACGATCAGCACAGCCATCTCTGTTCTCTCCAGCCTGGTAGCTGCCTCTTGTCCACTCCACACTTTCAGAAGAAGCTGGCACATCTGCTTTTTGTTGTCGTCATTTGCAAGGAACATTTTGAAGTCATATGGCTTCCTGGTTGCTGGTCCAGCCAGAATGATCTTCTCTGAGCTGCCCCGCCTCAGCCTTTCCTGCGCTTTGATTGACTCAGGATGGTAACTGTCAGTGGAGAACAGAAAGTGCTGCTTGGCCACCATCTGATCAAGCACCTGCAAGCATATCTCACCACATGTTGGGGGAAGGTTGGCAAGGGTATGCAGCAGCGCCATTCCATCCTGGATGAACAGGGCATCCTTGGGGTATTGCAGATCTTGTGGTGTGGTGTCCTCTAAAAGGTAGTGCAGAATGGAGGCTTTGTTGGTTTTGCAGAAGAACCCATCTGGTGTCCCAAGGCTAGGAGGCACTGGCATCAACTGCGTTGTCTGTGATCGGTTGGTGGATAGGCGTGCAGTAGTCGACTGTTGATTTGCTGGGTGGGGGAGAACCAGTTGCAGAGGTGAAACCCCCTAGCCCAGGCACAGGCTGCAGGCCACAGCTTCCGATGTATCTGATGAAGAGCCAGATGTAGTACTCTTGCATCGTAGTGGCATAGACTGTGTCATTCTCTGCTGGCGGTGTGAATGATGAGCCTTCAGGGAACTTCGGGCCAACGCGAGTAAAGTGCAAGGGTGGGAGAGTTTTTGGTGTGTCGACCTTCAGGCTACGCTGTTGTGACCTATTGATGGTAGGTAGCATTCGGTCCTTGCTGCTCTCGAACCCGGGCTTGACCTCCTGCACCATGATTCCTCCAGCACTGTTTACAATGTTGCTGCCGTGCACACTGGTAGTGGTTTTATTCAAGTTGTCCCACTCACAGTGGAATACAAGGTTGCCCTCTCCTGTCACAATTTGTGGTGTACGATAAGTTGAGACTTCATCCAGGACCTTGGCGAGAGCAGTTTCCAACTCCAAGGCGAAATCGTAGCTCTCAGAGTGTCCAAGCCTGTGTAGTATTGTGGTGAGCTGTTTGCTTCGGAACAGGTGCCTTACAGTCACACAGAGGAGAATGTGCTTTGGTAACTTCCATTTTCCATCTGACACTGCACGGCACAGATCTTGTCCAATGGAGAAGACCAGACGCTTCACCTTTTCTGTCTCGATGCCCTCCTTGCCAGTCATTAGCACGCTGAGAAAGCGGACAAGGTCTGGAGGTAGGATGTCTTCAGGATTGAGCTCCATGTCTTCAGCTGTTGGTGGCCATGGTTGGTCTTTACACTCTCTGAAAGCCTGTAGAATACCCTGGCAGCTATAGCAGCACTAATTTGGATCTCTAGTCTGTCATTTCTGCACTGTGATTGGATAACATAAAAAAATATGTTTGGGAGTTAACAGCAGGAGTTGGTAGATTTTACGTGGGCTGGGTGAGAAACC
>NC_136270.1:67705095-67715095 GCF_964187855.1 Myxine glutinosa | reverse complement strand
TATACTAGGGCATGCCCGTACTATATATATATCTAAAAGTATATCCCCCCCCCCCCTCTATTTACATGCAATGGTTTGGTCCAAAGCTAACGGCTTGCGAGTACGGTGACAATCCCCCCCCCTCTATTTACATGAAATGGTTTGGTCCAAAGCTAACGGCTAGCGGAGTTTGGTAAAGAAATCGCCATAGCGTGCACAAATGCGCAGGAAAGCGAAAGAATCGCAAATTAGTTTTAATTAGTTGTAAAACATAGTTTAACGCCAACATAGCGGCAACATAGTTTGCCAACGTGAAATAAATGAATACGCTCTCAAATGTGCCAAAAAAAAAAAAAAAACGCTACCTGTACGCTCTACCCCCGCCCGTACGCCCGTAAACAAAAAAAAAACAACGCTCTTCGCTTCCGCCCTTCGCTCTGACTGAATTGGGAGAAATAATGCGCATAAGAAATCGAGAAATTATTATTTTCTCCGGAAGAAATCGAATTACGTACCGTAATGGCGCACGCGCTGGGCTCAGCATCAGCTCGCTCTCACATCGGCCACGCCTACGCAATAACGCGTTCTGTGATTGGATGCCGGAAGTGCAGTCCTCACTGTCCGGAAGGTCGTATATCGCAGTTACGATGAATCGCAAATTAGTTTTTATTAGTTTTATAATTAGTTTTAAAACATAGTTTAACGGCAACATAGTTTGCCGACGGGAAATAAATGAATACGCTCTCAAATGTGCCATCCGAGGCAGAGTGTGTTCGCCACGTTCGGCACACGTGATAGCTCGCTGCTCTCTGATTGGTTGAATCGTTTTTTGGACATAGCTCGGTAAGTACTTCTGCGATTAATTTAAAACCTTGAAAAGGCACATCCTCGGGTCCCCAGCAATATACCTGGCAAGTTTCAAGTATATCGGACCGGTAGTTGTCGAGAAACAGCGGTCACAGACATACAAACAAACAAACGTACAAACAAACATACACACAGAGATTACTGGAATTATAGATAGATAGATATATATATATATATATATATATATATATATATATATATATATATATATATATATATATATATATATATATATTTATTTATTTATATATATATATATAGATATGTATATATATATATATATATATATATATATATATTATATATAGATATGTATATATATATATATATATATGTGTCAGAATTTTGGACGAGGTACAAATCCCAAAAAACACACATTGATTGCTTTAAACCTATATAACTTTGTCCCAAATGTTCTGAATTAGTACATTTAGGTGTCATCTTGTAGAACACAATCACGGCTTTCAGAAAATGTATAGTTTTATATACTTTTTTTTATCAATTATCTACATGTTATAAACCTCTGAACCTCAAAAAATGGTGAAAAAGGGCATTTATTTAGTATTTCGTTACCCTTCAAAGCCATGCATTCATTATAAAAGCCTTTTTCAGATACTTTTCACAGCTGGAATAAAAGTAGATCTATATAATGACTCTACTGAATGTGTTTTTGTGTTACTCATGTCAGTTCCTGAGTCACAGCTCCTCCTCATATAGGATGAAGCAGATGAACCGTAACGTAAGAGATATTTATATGAGCCCTGTTTTACACATATCAGGGTGTTCCATAGTTCTTATTTTGGGCGCAACAAACAGCACTTATACGTATGTATTAACTCTGTAAAAATCATTGACCTCCTTTGTTTCTCTGAGACACAACAAGCTTGAGTGTGAATTTAGAAACCATAACGGTCTCTTACGTTACGCACGTCATGCTCCCTGCAAGCCAGGTAAGTGCATATCGAAGTGAAATATACCATCAGACCATCACATTAGCTTGAATTCTATGCCATTTCAAAAGATCGGGACGTTCCTGGTGCGTTAAGTACGCAAAACTAGCCGAAACAGCATCTTCGGGAAGAAGAGGAAGGAATTCATATATCTTATTTTGGTCTCTTACGTTATGCTAACAAGGAAGGGAAACTTTGACCATGAATAAAAACAGAACCTCTGGGCCGATCTGTGTCAGTTTGGCTGCGTTTGATAGCCCAGGCTTAGGGCTTTAAGGATATCAAGGTGATTTGTAGCTATTCCCAAAATTTTTTTTTTACCCCTGGGAGGCCCAAATGTACCTCGTTCCAAATTCTTACCCATATATATATATATATATATGGGTAAGTTATGTGCCATATATATGCCAATGTGCCATATATATGCCAATGCTGGCATATATATATATATATATATATATATATATATATATAGATATATATATATATATATATATATATATATATATATATATACATACATATACATATACATATACATATATATATATATATATATATATATATATATATATATATATATATATACATACATATACATATACATATATATATATATATATATATATATATATATATATATATATATATATATATATATATATATATATATATATATATATATATATATATATATATATATATATCAGTGCATGGCCGGTGCAGGCCTTAATACACGCTGCCGCTGTAAGTCCAATATATATATATTGTTACGGACCGCGGATAAGATGTTGATTTGCCGAGCGGATGGCGCCGCGGCCCTAACAGTTACCCCGACTAACCAGATTCCTGAACGTTGGCCAAAATCGCGCCACAGATATTCAATGGGGAAAAGACTAAAGCGAAGGATGTGAAGAAGAAGAAAGACAAAGGGTAAGGAATACAAATATAATTTATTACTATGTACAGGATTGAAAGAAACCAAGGAAGAAGGAAAGATAAGAAAATAATTTGCAGAAGAACTCAGAGACACAGTGCAACGCTGGCTTACCTACAGTCTTAATTAAACCCAGGACAGAACAAACAAAAGACAGACTCACGTGGGGAATGATGATAGGAATGGCAGGAGGTGGATGGCTGGAGTGGGAGGAAGGGTCAGGTCCCTGCAAACGGCAGGGCTGGAGGTGACAGCTCCGACTCCTCGCGTTCTTGGCAGGACAACCTCGGTGGCGTCGACGCAACTCTTGGTGTCCCTTTTTGTGCTCCTCCTCAACTCAACCCTCACAAGGCTTGCTGTCTTTCTTGGCTTCACTCTGCCTCACTCCGCCTCACTTCTCTTTACTTCTCCCGCTCTCTTTTGTAAACAACTCTCTTTCCGCCACCAACCACCAACCAACGTTCTGACGCGCCTTTCTTTGCACGTCTCTCGCTTGGTCCAACCACACACTCGGCTCTTGCGCGCGCGCTTTTATAGCGCCTCAGGCGATCAAGCCGCTAGTGTCCAGGACACGCCCATCAGTCAGCTCGCCTCGGCCCTGATTGGTCGGCACGGCCCTCTGGCTCCGCCCTTGATGACGATGGGCGGGCACGCCCTTCTTCCCCGGGCTGAGCACATGCTTAATGGTGGTTTTGGGGCGAAATCAACAACCCACAGCTGTAGCAAACCTGGCAAACTGCCCAGTGCAGTTGGCAATGGAGGCTTGGAGGGGATGTAGCTGGCAATTGAGGCTTGGCAATGACGCAGTTGGAAATGGAGGTTTTGGGAATGGGAATGAAAGGGGATCTATCTACTTTCACTTGGTGCAATGGAGTGTCATCTTAATGGAAGACAAAGCCTTAACCTAACACAGAATAAGGAAATAAACTACTGAACAGGGATATTATGGTGTCCTTCATGTATGCTTTATGGAACTAACTACGGGAACGCCCTTTGACCTTTATACAACACTGGAGTAAGGAGGGCGATATTTTACAACAATTTACACTACAACAACAAAAAAAACAAATCATTCTCATATCCACAACACTGCACCCTCCTCCTCTTAGGCACCTCCCGGGCCTATAACTTTAACTTTTAGTGTGGCATGTAGGTGTAGTTCCCTCTACCTTTAACCTGACCCTGAGTGCGACAGTTTTAAAACATAAATAAATATGTCCCGCTGCTCCATTGCACCCTACCTAACAGACTCACGCCCACAGCTAACCGAATTGCGGAATGGTCTTCAAACTATACAATTGACGGTGGGGAGCATTATTTACAATGACGTTACTTTATTTACAAAACTAACCCAGGACCTGTGATTGTTCTTTCTGGGGGGTGGGGGGGAGACAGTCTGCTCTGCATCAATGCACCATGAAAGCACCCAAAAACGCACCAATACACCCTCAAGCACCAATCGGTGCACAGTCATCACTGTTCATGAATAAAATAAACCGACAACCCCTAACCCTGCAGGTGGTCTCTTGCTCTTCGGCTCCCTCTGCTAGCTATTACTATCTTCCAGGTGTTGTCATCTTCTTTGCTGGCGGCCTATTTGCAAGAAAACTTGCACAAAACGTGTCCATTTTTATTTTATTTATGGCCCACAGGGACGACTAGTGTGGTTCACCTGTGGGGCATAGGTGCCCTGTGACCAAGGTCCGCCATCAAGATCTCGGGCCTTCATGGCCGGTTCCAGCAGAGGGGCCATGCCCCAACCCATGGGGTCCATAAGTGGTGCTCAGCCACAGACATGTGGTCCATAATGTGATGCATCGATGCAGACAGCTGGTTCTGGGAGTTCCGGGCGCACAATGGCGGACTCACGCACGCTCCCCTCGGCACCCAGTGGCGCACAGGTCCTCATGTGGGAGACAAGGGGGGGAAAAGACAGATGAGCGAGGGGTAAGGTCACAAGGGTACACTTCAATACAGGCAATGCAAGGCGAAGTGCGTACGGAGAGCGAAGTGAGAAAGCTCGTCCCTACCGTACGTCACCCCCCCTGTCACCTACACTACCCTTGCCCTTACCCCATATTTACAAAATCTACACATTACAAATTCGTCGCTAATGTCACGTCTTCCCCATATTTCCCCTACACCAAATTCGTCTCCACAATCCCTCTATCCAAAATTTGCCATCACCCAATTCATCATCAATCCTCATAAGGAGGAAGAGATGGAACATCAGCACAATGTCACACCCACGTCATGATGCGTCTCACAATCCAAACATCTGCATCAAAATAATAAAAACCACCTGGCATGGTGTGGAGGTACGTCATCTCAGGTGAGTGGATGTAGATGGTGCGAGGAGATTCTTAATCCTAACTATCCTCTAAATGACATTAACACACTTTACACTACCCTGGGTCTTTCCCTGCCAATCCATTGGCCAACTTACACGATGGGTTCTAAAAACCAATTCCCATTGACCAAACTGTGGTGCTTCTCAATTTGGGGTCTCACTCCCCCGATTCATCTCCCGGTGCCCTTGCACAATTTCCGGGCTGGGTCATGTAGCTCTCCCAGCAGGTCTACCCACCTGCACACCTCCACCACTGCAGTTGCCACCCGAGCTTACCTAGCTCCTCACCCTAACCTATCTAATTGGGGAAGGCCCCTCCTGGCTCTGTCACCCCTCGGTGCCCTCTGGCACTGGGCTACCCGGGTCCGTCCTCCGGATCCTCGGGCCCCATCCACAACTACCGGCTCCCAGAGCCCACCTGCGGCCTCACCTGGCCGACATCCTCACAGTGGTGGAGTGCCCAACCAACTACACACACTAACAGGCTACACGCCCAGCCATTTCCACAACACTAATGCACCCATCACAACACTCCTGTGCAACTACCCGCACCACAGATGCCAATATCCAACCACAATTTACCTGTACCCTCTACCTAACACTTACACTACCCTCCCCGGGTATTCGTTATGGGGGTCCATCCTCCTTTCCCCCATCCACACCTTCGCACCATCCACTCCACTCCACAGTTTCCACCATACTCACTCCACGACCATCCATTCCAATACTCCATATATTCCAGACCATTTATTCCATACAACCATTCTCCATACACCTGTTGTTGCACACCTGTGCAATCACACCTGGTGCCACCTGCACCATCCTTCCTTCCTGGACCATTTGGTCAGCACAACTCACATCACTATCACTCACTCATACACTGCTCCATACACCTGTTCAGTTGCACACCTGTGCAATCACACCCTTTAACCACACACTTTTCACAATACACTTCTGAATACACCTCCAACACTCACACGGCATCATCTAATCTACCTGTTGCCCTGCTAACTTAGTGCTCCCCGTCTTACCTTTACACTAAGCACATACCACGTCATTATCATCCACACTAATCTACCCGCGTCCCCACTACAGGTATCATTGTCACTACCTAAACCTTACCGTTACCTATTGTCATCTTCTCTAGATCCCTATCATTATATCCTAACCCTCCCGGGCTAGTTTTCACTGCCAAACCCCATAAAACTAGTGCTCCTTTGCCCCCGCTGTGAGAGATGGCAGAGTTGCCATCCCACCACATCGGGTATCTTCCACTACCAATTTTGCTCGTCCAAATTCAACAAATCAAAAATTTGCCAATCATCTGCCAATCACTGTACCATTACCAATCATCACTCTGCCAATCCTTTGCCAATCCTCAAATTTTGCTTTGCTAATTTCGGGGCCAAAACACTATCCTCATCATCACAGTCTACTCACTAGTGCCTCTCGGTGCGCCAATTCACTTCTAAAGCCCGGCTTCGTAAAGCCGAGCAATGAATGCGGGTTGCTTGGTGCCAGCGGATGGATGCGTCCGGCACTCGGTGCAGGGAAGGAGGTTTACCCGGGCCGAGATCCCACGCACCAACTCGGCACAGAGCCGTCCAATGGCCCGATCTCGCCCTGCCGGAATGCCTCAACACAAGGGGGTCGCCATGACGACCCTTCCTATCGGGCTGCCCGCTCCGCCTAGTGGAGCACGGACGCGGCCGTTCCAAGCGAGGTCCAGCGTGGATCGCGTACGGCGGTTCTTTCGAAACCGCCGTGGTTCGGATCCCCGCTGGTCCTCGCGGCATGCGAAGCTGCCCGGCGCGCACCGAGGGCCCGATTCGGCTATACGTCGCTCTAACCGCTAACCCGGTTACCGTCGATGCTTCACCTGCATGCTTACACCCCGCAGCTCGTTCCTTGCTCATACATCCAGCCGTCTCCATGCTCTTGGTCATTGCACCTTCCCTGACACACCCAGGTACACTCATTCCGCTCACAGACTTGGTCACACACCTGACCACCGCACACCTTTGCACACACTCGTCGTTCGCACACCTCACCAACACACCTCTTCGTGCCCCCTCCTCGGTGACAACCACAGGTGTGCTCTCACTTGCACAGCCAATCACGTGCCTCACTACTAACTCAAGTGTGCATTCCCACACACGCTCTACCATTCCAGGTGTGCATCCTTCCATTCCAGGTGTACATCCTCTCTCACCTGTCACAACCAACTCACACTCCGTGTCACTCTTACTACTCTTACCTCCACATACATTTCCCCGAGGTCCTGGGTCGATCCTATCCCGTCTATTTCTCCCACCGGCATCCGATCGCCTTGACTATCCATGGCGCGATTTCAAAATTCAGGTTTTTCTTTAAAGCAAATTTCAGCAGCTTGTAATTTTGAGCGTGTTAAGCGCGCTTCGGGTCCAATCTCACTCCCGACACCAATTGTTACGGACCGCGGACAAGATGTTGATTTGCCGAGCGGATGGCGCCGTGGCCCTCACAGTTACCCCGACTAACCCGATTCCTGAACGTTGGCCAAAATCGCGCCACAGATATTCAATGGGGAAAAGACTAAAGCGAAGGATGTGAAGAAGAAGAAAGACAAAAGGTAAGGAATACAAATATAATTTATTACTATGTACAGGATTGAAAGAAACCAAGGAAGAAGGAAAGATAAGAAAATAATTTACAGAAGAACTCAGAGACACAGTGCAACGCTAGCTTACCTACAGTCTTAATTAAACCCAGGACAGAACAAACAAAAGACAGACTCACGCGGGGAATGATGATAGGAATGGCTGGAGGGGGAGGAAGGGTCAGGTCCCTGCAAACGGCAGGTCTGGAGGTGACAGCTCCGACTCCTCGCGTACTTGGCGGGAAAACCTCGGTGTCGTCGATGCAACTCTTCGTGTCCCTTTTTGTGCTCCTCCTCAACTCAACCCTCACAAGGCTTGCTGTCTTTCTTGGCTTCACTCTGCCTCACTCCGCCTCACTTCTCTTTACTTCTCCCACTCTCTTTTGTAACCAACTCTCTTTCCGCCACCAACCACCAACCAACGTTCTGACGCGCCTTTCTTTGCACGTCTCTCGCTTGGTCCAACCACACACTCGGCTCTTGCGCGCGCGCTTTTATAGCGCCTCAGGCGATCAAGCCGCTAGTGTCCAGGACACGCCCATCGGTCAGCTTGCCTCGGCCCTGATTGGTCGGCACGGCCCTCTGGCTCCGCCCTTGATGACGATGGGCGGGCACGCCCTTCTTCCCCGGGCTGAGCACATGCTTAATGGTGGTTTTGGGGCGAAATCAACAACCCACAGCTGTAGCAAACCTGGCAAACTGCCCAGTGCAGTTGGCAATGGAGGCTTGGAGGGGATGTAGCTGGCAATTGAGGCTTGGCAATGACGCAGTTGGAAATGGAGGTTTTGGGAATGGGAATGAAAGGGGATCTATCTTATTTCACTTGGTGCAATGGAGTGTCATCTTAATGGAAGACAAAGCCTTAACCTAATACACAGAATAAGGAAATAAACTACTGAACAGGGATATTATGGTGTCCTTCATGTATGCTTTATGGAACTAACTACGGGAATGCCCTTTGACCTTTATACAACACTGGAGTAAGGAGGGTGATATTTTACAACAGTTTACACTACAACAACAACAAAAAAAAACCATTCTCATATCCACAACAATATATATATACACAAAGAATTAAGTTAAGCACCCCCCCCGTTTTTTACAACCTCGCACATTACAAGTTTGTTGTCGTCAAAACAGTGTAATATACCCATGATATTGCTATATTTTCTGGAGAAGTGATATTATGGTCACATAAAAACATAACAATCATGCCGTTTTCAATATTTTATTCTGAATAATTTAAGGTGAAATTTTTTGGGAATTTTAGGCATATTTTCACCTCAATTTAAGTATGGAGCTATAGGTCCATCACGGACAGTGTGGATGACGTTTATGTTTTCTAACGTACAGTCATTGTTCTGAGAAGACCTCTAGCGATCTTTGCGTCAATAACGTGTGTAGGACCCACGTGATCGGATCACTGACTCAACCAATCACTTTTTTCACTTTGATCACTCAATTTCATCAATGGATAATTGCTAATGTCATACCGATCATTATTTGATCTCACATACCTTAGAATATATGCCAATGTATACATATACACAAAGAATATATATTAGGGGGTGCTTACCTTAATTCGTTGTGTAGGGGTGCTTAACTTAATTCTTTGTGTATATATATTGTTGCGGATCTCGGACGTCGGCTCTCCCCTTATCAAAGCGGGTTTAATCCCCTTGTCCTTTTATCTGGCCGACCCGAGTCCTGGAAGTTATAACACTCCTTCCGGTCGGTGGTAAATAGGGTTGTTGGTCGAGTCTTAGTCCAATTACCTAAGTACTACCACCGGCCGTAAAGCAAGGAGATAACTCGTGCCCGAACCACGGCGTTAGTGGACCCGCCGAGCTAAGCTGACCGGGTCCTCAGTCGAGGTCCTCAGCATCATCCCGTTTCGGCCCTTCAACCTCGATACGGTCAGCTAAGGTGGGCCAGCAGGGGCACATCTACATCCACATGCAGCAACTACACCTGGATGCGTACATCGGCCCCACCCCCAGCCAGTGCGAACGCAGACCACAACAGCAACACATCCAGAATTCACAGCACCAAACAAACATGGTGGAACACTCAAACACCCATCTTTATACACACTTGACCACTCACCAACAAAACACACCAGATCATTCGTACACACACATCCACACACATACACGCACAACACCAACCAACCACCTACCCTTACAACGTACACCCCTCAACATACAAAAACACACAAGCTCATGCAAAAATTCATTCATGCAAAAACACACACCCTCACCCACTCACTCACTCACATA
>NC_136270.1:67682595-67700095 GCF_964187855.1 Myxine glutinosa | reverse complement strand
ACACTAAAAATCTGAGAAAAATATTACAATAAATAAATAATTTCTAAATATTTAAAAAATGGAGTTACTTTTCAATCACCCTGTATATATATATATATATATATATATATATATATATATATATATATATATATATATATTGTTGCGGGTATGAAAACTGTGTTTTTTTTATTGTGTGAATTGTTATTATTGTTTATTCTGCGCCCCCCTGCCTCCGGAGCTGTGTAAAGGTGAACGGGCATCCCATAATTAGTCCACAAGCATACACGTCAGCCAAATAATAGAATACCTCTGTTTGATAGTTATCTCTTATTATGTGTTTTTAGAGTAAGGCTGTGTCTCCCATTAATTGAAATACTCCATTGCACCAGTGAAAGAGATAGATTCCCTTCATTCCCACTCCCAACACTTCCATTCCCCCCTTTTCGTCAATTGCAATTCGCATTGCCAACTGCATGTTGGGCGGTTTTCCCTTCATCCGCCATTGACCACGAGGCAGGGTTGGGGAAGAAAGGCGGGTCCCCACCTCGTCAGAGAGGGGAGGAGTGAGCCAGCCCCACTCGACCAACCATGAACAAGGGGTTTGGCTTGAGAGGGCGGGGAGAGAAGGTTTGGGGGAGGTTCGCAAAGGTTCAAGGGTGGGGCTATATATAACCCATGAGAGACGCCCCCACGGGAGATGCACTTTGAGTTGAGACAAGGAGGGACGAAAAAGAGCTGGGTCATCAGAGCAAGAGCGCGTAAGGAGGAGAGAACCCGTCACGCCAGACCCCCCCACCAGCGCATCGGCTCCACCAAGCAGCTCCGACCCGTGATCCCGCGCACACGACAGGCCCGGTGGCATCAGCGGCCGTCGAGGTCCAGCCCGACGTCCCGTGCGGGATCAAGCTCCAGCCAGCTCCGTGCCGTCCCCCCCCCCCCCCCCCCCCCTCCAGCCACACACCTCCTTCCAGCAATCCACTCTGCAATTCCCCGCGTGAGTCAGTGTCTTTGTTTGTTCTGTCCTGGGAATAAGTTAAGTCTGTATAACTATAAGCTAGTATTTGCACTGTGTCACCTGCGTCTTATGTGTTGTAAATAAACCTTGATTGCTCCTTTTTGCTTGTGTAAATAATAAATCCCATTACTCGTCTGTACGTCTTCTCGTTTTATTCCTTTTCCTCTTTGCATTGCGTCGTTTTAGTCTTTTCCCTCATTGAGCAGCTGCGGTGCGATCCGGCCAACGTTTGGGCGGGATCGGGTTCTAATCGGGGAGTAACTGTTCGGACGCGGTAATACACCACCGCTCGGTAAAATAACATCTTTAATCCGCGTCTGTAACAATATATATATATATATATATATATATATATATATATATATATATATATATATATATATATATATATATATATATATATATATACACACACATACACACATACACATACACACACACATACATACATGCATGCATACATACATACATACATACATACATGCATACATATATATATACATATATATTGCTATGTCAGTGGGGTCCTGATTACTTTTGACCAGGTAGATTTGTATAGCTAGCCTGCTCTGATTACTCGTGAAGAAGAAGAGCCTTGATGTAATAAGTGCTTATTTAGCTCGGATGTCTGTCTGTCCCTATTACGAGGAATGGGGCATGTTAACTAGCTTAAGGAATAAGGGTAAATGATACCTTGTTCGGCAAACCTCTGTGATCTGTCCTTTGTCCCTTATGTCAGCGCTTTTTTTTTTTTTTTTTTTTGCAAGATCGTGGCTCGTGTAAGAGCTAACATTAATCACAAAAAAACAAACGGACACACAACATACATTAAAGGGAGCGGGAGACAAGATGGGGGGAGAGAGGGAAGCATACAAGTACAACAGCAGAGAACAGGAACATCAGAAGATCTGTGGGAGGGAGAGGGCTTGGGGGGAGAAGGCATGGAAAGGTATGAAACACATGGACACTTCTAGGACTTCCAGGAAAGAAGTTGGTTTTTCAAAAAAAGTGGATCTGTGGTGAATTAACGGGGGTAGAAGAGATCAATGTTTTGGATGGGGGAAGATAAGATGGTGGTGAACAGCTGGTTTAAAGACCTGGAGGGAGGAGTGGGATTGAAGAGAGTGAGGGAGTTTGTTCCAGAGGTGGGAGTAAAGAGGAATGAAGGAGTGAAGGTGAGCAGAGAGTCTTAATTTTGGCAATTTCACCAGAAGAGGGTTGCAGGCAGATCTTGTGCGACCTGTATGAATATTTGGGGGACAGAGCACAGATTGAGATGTGGGAGCTAGGCCGGATCGGAGTCGGTAGATAACAGAAAGACGACCTACCTGCCTGCGGTGAGTGAGTGAAAGGCCCTCGTAGTTAGCTTCATCGCGGGAGATTCCAATGATTCTGAAGGCTTTGGTTTCAACAGCGTGAAGACTAGCTCGGTGTGAGGCAGGAGCACCAGCCCAGAGGGGAGAACAGTAATCCATTGAGCTGCGGATGAAAGCCTTGTATGTGGTGAGGAGCTCAGGTGTGCCAAGGAAGGACTTCGCACGACGGAGGATGCCCAGTCGGCGACTGACTTTGGAGGCCAGCTTGGAAATGTGGTTTTCCCAGGAAAGATCATGGCAGATAGTGAGGCCCAAAAGCTTGAGTGACAGAACTTCTTGGAGAGGATTGTTCAGAAAGTAGATGGGTTGGCCAGTCGGTCTTTTCAGAGAGACATTGTAAGAGTGTGAGATTTGTCAGGATTGAAAGACATGTTTCACTTGTTTGCCAGTCTGTGATTTTGTCCAGGTCTGCATAGAGTGAGGAGGCTGCAGACTGCCGATCTGAGGGATGAGGAATTAAGCTGCAGAGATTGGAGACATCAGCAAAGAGATAGAGAGGATTTTCCAGAGAGTCAGAGAGATCATTGATGAAGACCAGAAAAATAACAGGTCCCAGAACACTGCGTTGGGGAACTCCAGCCTGAACAGGAAGGGGAGATGAGAGAAACCCATTCAAGGCCACACGTTGACTACGACCAGAGAGGAAGTCCGCCTTGCATGGAGATTTCCTTGGAAACCATTGGAGGAGAGTTTGGTAAGCAGAGCGGGGTGTCAGACCGTATCGAAGGCACATGATATGTCAAGGGAGACATCTCTAATTTCCTGTTTGACATTGAGGACCTCCATCAATTGTTGAGACAGCAGAAGCAGCATGTCCAGAGTAGAGTGACCTGGTCTCAAACCAAATTGATGATCAGAGATCAAACAATTGGAGAAATCATTCGATCAAGCATTAGACATGTAGTGCAGGAAGTGCCCATGAAATTGCGCTAAATAACAATAAAAACCAACCGGAAGCCAGGCATCAAGCACCTGGGCTGACAATTCCGACAGGCAGGTACACATCGGTAAAGGCAGGTCGAGAGCCACGCCCAGAAGGACAGTGATTGGGCGGGAGTTGACCAACAGGAAGGCCCGGGTAAGAAGGGACTCGCTGATTGGCAAAGTACGTCTGACGACGTCAGAGCCAGAACTGAGTGTGAGTGGTGGAGAGCTGAGCCTTTGGTGTTGGCCTGCACTGATTGGAAGAGAAGCGCCAATGACGTCAGTGGTGGGACGTAAAAAACACGTGTGGCCAGGATTCCTCCTCTTCTCCCTCTTGCTCCTGGCCCTTCTTGCTCTCGTGCCTTCTTGTTCTCCTGATCCTTTTGGCCTGTTCGCGTTCTGGGTGAGGGTGGACTGCTGTGCGCTGACAATTTTACTCTCCTGTCTTGATGTCCTGGACCTCTTGATGTCGTTAAATAAATCTGTTTATTTTTGTACATTTTAAATCCGGTTTGTGTGAGTTATTTTTTGCAAGTTCAGGAACTGCCGGCGGACCACAGGTAAGACCCTTCATCGCTTCTTTTCCCTTTCTTCCCCCGCGTATATCGAGTCCGCATTTGATCAGTGCCTCAGAGTTAAAGCTTGCTCGGCTATTCGTTCCTGGGGAATATTTTAGTCGCTGGGAACACGACATTTGGTGTCAGGAGTGGGATTCGAACCTCTGCGGACATTTTGTGTTTGAGGGTTGCGAGTTCGACACCGGCTGGGTGCAAATTGCACCCAGCATTCAGATTTAAAATTTTTATCGTACCGGGGTGTTAAAATTTGAAGTTTATTGGGGTGTATGAGGTGCAACCGCGTTTTTGTAAAAATTTAAATTTTTTTTTTCCCTCTGATGTCAAAATAATATGCATGCGGGAGAACTTCTTCCTCACAGCAGAAGGAGGAGGTGAATGATATGGAAGAACGGGTTGGGGTGCCTAAAGGCTCTGGAAGTGAGCCGGATATTGGGGAATCGGAGGTTAGTGGTGGAACCTCCGCCGTCCCGAGTATCAGCCCATCCCCCTCCCCTAACAGGGAGGGAGCCGGGAACAATGGGAACGGACCTGAACACTTTCCAGGCCCTGTTTGCAGCATTAATGTGTAAAATTGATGGAATGGAGAGTAATGTGAAGAGGAATGGGGAGGGGAATGAGTGAACGAATGAATAAAAAAATGGATGCTTAGAGTGAGCTACTGGAAAACCAAATGAATGCTCAGAATGAGCGTAGTGAACGAATGGAAAATCAAATTGATGGCTTGAAGGGAGAGTTAACAGAAGAAATGAATAACAATAGTGAACGATTGGAGAGCAAAATTAATAGATTGGCGGGAAAGATAGAGGGAATGAACACCCGAATGAATGAATGAAATGAAGAAAGAACAAAAGAATGAACACCGTGGGGCACAGGAGAGGCCAGGGGTGGCAGAATTTGAATCAAAACGGTGGGAATTAACAGTGGGAATGGAAGAGTGTGAGACCCAAGCTGATGCGCTTGGGGCACAGGAGGTGGAATGTTTAGAAGTAAATAGGGGCAACTCAAATTTAAATGGGGAATGTTTGGCTGAGAAAGACCTGGAAGGCTATCGGGCTGGTGTGGATGTCACAATACACCAACAGGGGGAGGAATTTGGACTTGTGCAGCACCTGGTTCAGAGCAACAGGGGGTTAAATTATTAGAGGTCCATGTAACGGAACCAGACCGGGTATGTATAAATGAAGACCTGTTGGGGCCAGAAGTGATTGGGGATAATGGAAATAATGATTTGACACAGCGGCTGGACACCTGGGACAATACCATCGAGGAAGAGGTTGTTGAGGTCCAACAGAACCTGGTAGATGAGGTGAGTCGGTCCGTTAATGAGATTAAAGTGACCGAGGGGACCCTCACCACGAACGATTGGGTACAAGAGGCTCCGAAATTGAATACCCAGTTGGGGTGGTGTTTTGACTCCGAGCTGGATTTGGACATGGAAGAGTCGGGAAATATAGCCTTAGAAAAACTGGTCCCCGCAATTAATTTGGAACAGCTGCATGGAGGGGCAGAACAACCCGAGGAAGGTGTTGTCACCTGCAGCTGTGGTTGTGGGACACACGAGGCCAAAATCTTTAAAAGGAAATCTAAAATTAAATTGAAATGGGAGTTTTATTTGGAACAGCCTTGGAGGGAGTTGGTCCCCCGGGCTGCGGAGTTCGGACCAAGAGAGGTCATTGGGGACGGCCTCGTGTAAAAGGTGCCCCTTTCACAATTGGGTTATGCCAGCCAGCTAGGGGGCTGTGCTGGCAGGATTTGGATGTGGGGTCCGACCATGGGTGTCAAGGTACGACCTGGCCCCCACGGGGGGACTGGTGGAGTGTGGCATCCCTTGTCCATCGGGGCGCCGCCCGAGCAAGTGGCTCAGGCCGGCAGGGTCAACGGACTCTGGTGGGGGTTTAAGACCTCCGGGGGTCCGGGATGGTTTCTCACAGGCACCTATGGTGGTGTATAATGAGGACCACTAGGGGGAGGTGTTGTAAGCCGCACTTTGGTGGTGGCACCACGGACGGCCAACATGGGCCTGATGTGGTGACCACCCAGGCAAGCGGCCTGACAGCCTCTCCCTGAGACTCGGGGACAGACAGCATGTGCTGACCTGCCATGCTGTGCTGGTCTATGGATGCGGGTCGAACCGAATGGACAGGATGTTATCGCCCACTGGACAACCATTGGGGCATCTGTGGAAAATGATGGTGGTGTGAGAATGATCTTCCACAGATGCTACGCTGTGATTTGTGGACTCTCGGCTTGAGAAGAGAGCCTTAGGATTGATGAATGGGAATTTGTAACGAGCCGAGCATACCGGGCCATGCTCGGCTGGCATGTGTACGGAGAAGGACCCTTCTTTGGTGAGATTTGTGAATTGTGAAAAATAATTGACATTGGTAATCTGAGGGTAGATGCAAATTTAAGGGTGAATTTTGTGAAGAGAAATGTTGGACACTGCACAGTGGCACCATTTTTGATCCAGGTGTGTTAGACCAAAGGGTTGGAGGCTGGGATAAAAATTGATAGAGTAGCAGGACACAGCCTTCAACTGGCTGCGGGGGTGACGGTGCCAATATTTGGGACGCGGGGTTGTGGAGATGTAGTTGGATAGTGTTACGGATTCGTCACTTCCGTTGTGGTGGTTTTCATCCACTGTAAACATTTTTGATTCCATGTACTATTATTGTTTTCAAAAGGTTTATTGTTTATGAACTGTTTTCAAAATGTGGAAAAGTTAGAGTTAAAAGAAACCGGAAACCGGATCGGGAACCGGACGACGACGAAGAGGAAGAGGAAAAAAGAAGGCGGAGCGAGTGAATCGGAGAAGAAGCATAGTTGCTTTGCGGTCTTGAGCGAACGTTGGCGAGCAAGAGTCACGAGTGAACTTTGGGTTTCCCAGGAAAGGGATTCCTGCGACAGAGTTGTTATCGCTGTGACAGATCAACCTGCGTGTCAGGTTTTTGCGGTCAATTCCGAACAGAATCATCGTCGGGCCGTTACGTCTCGAGAACGGGTCGTCGGCCATTTTGACTCGCGTGCTTTGCGCATCACGCAAGGTCTTTGCTTCGCTTCGGCCGCTTTCACCGCATTCAGACGTTAATCTGGTGTGGGTGTGTGCAACGTGGCTTTTGAAGGTTAATTTGCGGTTCGCCGACTGTGAGCCGTGAAATGTCCATACCCAAGGGTGAGATTTCCCAGTCGCCTGGAGGGCGCCTTTGAGCAGCTTTGGCAGCAGGACTGTAACTGCCAACCCAACGGGATTCTGGTCTCGATTGGACATTGATCTGACGATCGCTGGAGCGGATCGACTTTGGCTTGAAGCCGGGATTAGAGACATTGGGAATCTTCTTCTTTTCGCTCACTTGGAGCACAGTGAGTTATATTGTACGAACCTGATGGTACCATCATAGGATATATATTGATTGTACTTTTGATTATTATTAGTGTTGTACTGTTATTCTTGTGTGATCTTAATACAATATTTGTTTGTTGGAAACAATTGGTGTGGCTTCACCATTGATCTTTGACATACAGAATAACACATTTTTCTGCCGTGACTCCTCTCGGGGCTCGGTGGTACACCGTGACCATGGGGTTTGGGGAGGAGCACGTAAAAGAAATTGGGGGCTCATCCGGGATTAAATTCCCTAAAATTCGTCCAGGATAGAATTCCCTAACATTCCCAAAATTCCCCAAATTTGGAATTTTTCTAACATTCCCAAATTTTTCAAAAAATTAATAGTCACCATGGTGTTTGACGCAGAAAAGTTTGTGGCGTCCCCTAACGAGGCACAGTTCCAAGCGTTAAAAAGATCGGAACTCTTGATATTGGCCCAACATTTTAACTTGGAGGTCTGAGCTCATATGAAGAAGGCAGAGATGCAGACTTTGGTGGTAGAATCTCTGGTGGGACAAGGAACATGGACAGAGGTAGCCTTGGATTGGTTACCCGAGGAAAAAGAAAATATGGAGCTCCGGAAAATGGAGATGCAACTGCAGAGCCATGAAAGGTTAAAAGAGTTGGAATGGAAAGCCGAGGCTAAGAAGAGCAGAACAGGAACGAGAACTCGAGGAGAGAAGAGCAGAGGAAAGGAGAGCTGAAAGGGAACTCGAGGAAAGAAGAATAGAACAGGAACGAGAACTCGAGGAGAGAAGAACAGAGGAAAGGAGAGCTGAAGAAGAAAGAAGAGCAGAGGAAAGAGCAGAGGAAAGGAGAGCCGAAAGGGAGTTAAAGGAAAGTGATATGGAGTATCAGAAGGAACTTTAACTCAAGGAGCTGGAATTTGTGGGAGAAAGGAGAGAAGTCGTATCCATGCCGGCTACTTCGACAACTAGTCAGAACACTTGGGATGTTGGTAGGCATGTGAGGCTGGTTCCACCCTTCAATGAAAAGGAGGTAGCCAAGTTTTTTTTACACTTTGAGAAAGTGGCTCAAATGCTAAAATGGCCTGTGGGGTCCTGGACTATGTTAGTGTAAAGTGTTTTTGCGGGTAAAGCTCAAGATATCTATTCGGCTTTACCGATTGACCAATGTGCAGATTATGAGATAGTGAAGAAAACCATTCTCAAAGCCTATGAATTGGTCCCTGAAGCTTACCGGCAAAAATTCAGGAATTCCAGGAAGAGGAAGAGGGAGAGTGAGACCCATGTGGAGTTTGCCAGAATGAAGGAAACCATGTTTGATCGGTGGTGTGACTCGAAGGGGATTGGGAAAGACTTCAAACTGTTGCGACAATTGATCATGGTGGAGGAATTCAAACAGTGTGTCCACGCGGACATTAAAGTACATCTGGATGAAAAGAAAGTACCAGAGTTGTATGAGGCAGCAACCGTGGCAGATGACTATGCCTTGATACACAGGATGGGGTTCCACAAACCTAACTTCCCGCCTAGAGTTAGCCAGGGGGGTTATGGTAAATCAGGGGCGGAGAACAAATATTCATGGAGTCGGCCTAGAGATGACTATGAGGACAAATCTGATACCGTGACTTTTAGGGATCAGAAGACTACAGTTCCAAGACAGACTTATCTTCCGGGGGGCTCGAGGCAGACGACGAGTTTTTCCTCCGGGCCAACTTGCGCTTTTTGCAAGAAACCTGGGCATTTGATGTCCCAATGTTATGCCCTGAAAAGGAAAAATCAGGAGCGGAGTCAGACTAGTACAACTCCGAATGCATTGGCCAATGCGAGAAATCGTCGTTGGAGGACAGTGCCTTGTGAATGTTCCCATGCCAAAGTTACGGCATCACAAAACGACCTTGTTCAAGAGGGTTACAAACCTTTTATTTCAGAGGGGTTTGTGTCACTGGATGGAGACTTAACGAACCAGAGACCTGTTAGGGTATTGAGGGACACAGGAGCACATCAATCTTTGATGCTTGAGGGCATTTTGCCATTGTCAGAGAAGAGGGCAACTGGTGTTAGTGTTCTTTTACAGGGGGTCGGTGGCTATGTTAAAGCTCCACTTCATGTCATCCATTTGAAGTCTGATTTGGTGTCAGGACCGGTCACCATAGGTTTACAAGCCACTCTTCTTGTCGAGGGAATCTCTTTTGTTATCGGGAGTGATTTGGCCGGTGGTCGAGTTTCTGGTAATCCGATGTTTGTTGAAAAGCATCGTATGGAAAATAACACCGCACAGTTGGAGCGGGAGAATCCGGGTATCTTTCTATCTTGTGCCGCGACTCGTGCTATGGGTCGGAAGTGCTCTGAAGAGAAGGAGAAGGTACTGACGTCACGTTTTGCACAGTCACGTCTCGTCAAGTTCCCTGAAACTAAGTGTCAGCACACACAAGTCATGGATGGAGGCAATGTTGGCAAGCTCTTTGTAGGTGGACTGAACTTTGACACAAGTGAAGATGTTCTGGACGCTGTCTTTGGCAAATATGGACTACTCTTGGAAGTGCTGCTGATAAAAGACAGGGAGACGCAAAAGTCGAGAGGGTTTGGCTTTGTCACGTTTGAAAACACAAAGGATGCCAAAGATGCAGAAAAGGATTTGAATGGCAAGGATTTGGATGGTCGGACCATAACAGTAGAGAAGGCAGGCCATGGGCGTCGAGGGGGCTACAGAGGAGGAAAACGTGGAGGTAGTTTCAGGGGTGGCTATGGCTCCCGGGGTGGGAGTAGTAGTTTTGGTGGTGGCCGCAGTCGTAATTACTACGGAGGCTCCCAGCAACAGCAGCGCAGTTTTGGCAACTCTCGACGGGATGACTATTACGGTGGTAGCCGAGATGGGGACCGCTACTCACATGACTACAACACCCGACTCTACAACTGTGATTATAATTCTTATGATCAAGAGAAGAGTTGGAAGCACTGAATGCTCAGGAGCAGCCTAGCCAAGATTCCCACACGGATTAACCCGTGAACTCCACGTTCCTAAAGGCGTCCATTCCATGTCGTGAATACTTCCAGGCCTCACCACCCAACCACCATGAAACCTGGCTCTCAGCTCGGCCTCCTTCAAAAAGTGCTATAGATTTGCTTTGCTTTGGATTTTTGATCACAACTCCTTAACCTTCATTCAAAAAAAATGAAAAACAAAAACCAGAGGTTGATGAGATGGAGTTTGGCTTTGTAGGAGTTCAACTTGGAGATTGAGCATGTAAAGGGCAGGGACAATGTCATTGCTGATGCTTTGTCCAGAGTGAACTAACTTTGGAATTTTCTGTAGGTTGTTTGAAAGTTTTGTTGCTTTATTTTGGGAAATATTAATTATCGTTGCTCACGGGAATTGAGGATTTGGGTGTGAGTTTTACTTTTGTTTGTTAAAAGAGTTTTGCCTGCAAAGAAAGTTTTCACTATGTTCAAACTTTCTTTCTTGAGGGGGGGGAAGTGTTGCGGATTCGTCACTTCCGTTGTGGTGGTTTTCATCCACTGTAAACATTTTTGATTCCATGTACTATTATTGTTTTCAAAAGGTTTATTGTTTATGAACTGTTTTCAAAAGGTGGAAAAGTTAGAGTTAAAAGAAACCGGAAACCGTATCGGGAACCGGACGACGATGAAGAGGAAGAGGAAAAAAAGAAGGCGGAGTGAGTGAGTCGGAGAAGAAGCATAGTTGCTTTGCGGTCTGGAGCGAACGTTGGCGAGCAAGAGTCACGAGCGAATTTTGGGTTTCCCAGGAAAGGGATTCCTGCGACAGAGTTGTTATCGCTGTGACAGATCAACCTGCGTGTCAGGTTTTTGCGGTCGATTCCAAAGAGAATCATCGTCGGGCCGTTACGTCTCGAGAATGGGTCGTCGGCCATTTTGACTCGCGCGCTTTGCGCATCGCGCAAGGTCTTTGCTTCGCTTCAGCTGTTTTCACCGCATTCAGACGTTAATCTGGTGTGGGTGTGTGCAACGTGGCTTTTGAAGGTTAATTTGCGTTTCGCCGACTGTGAGCCGTGAAACGTCCATACCCGAGGGTGAGATTTCCCAGTCGCCTGGAGGGCGCCTTGTGATTTCCCAGGCGCCTGGAGGGTGCCTTTGCGCAGCTTTGGCAGCAGGACTGTAACTGCCAACCCAACGAGATTCTGGTCTCGATTGGACATTGATCTGACGATCGCTGGAGCGGATCGACTTTGGCTTGAAGCCGGAACCAACTTTGGCTTGAAGCCGGGATTAGAGACATTGGGAATCTTCTTATTTTCGCTTACTTGGAGCACAGTGAGTTATATTGTACGAACCTGATGGTACCATCATAGGATATACAGACTTGGCATTTAATATGGAATATTTTTTTTTTCTTGACTTGTGTTTACTTTCTTAACTCAGTATATCAATCTGGTGAGTTTCTTTTACACTTTGGTGATTTATTTGTTGAAAGAACCATGTCACTGATTGTCTGTCGCAGCTAGAAGTCAACAACAGGATTATATCGCAGGTGGCCTGACAAAATGTACGGACAGGTACATTTGATGATTGGCTTCACAGTCGGGTATGCAAGGGTTGGTGCGTTCTGTATTAGTGGAAAACAACTGCTGCACGTCTCCAAAGGTTATTGCCGCTTCCTCTGGAGATGGTCCGTAAACTCGACAATGCTGTTTGTCATGGAATGGTGGCTTTACGAAATTACGGCATGAAGCAGCGTGCTATTGCTCGGCAGTATGGCATCACTCAAGGTCAGGTGTCAAAGATCCTGAAACGAAATGCTCAGAGGGGTGTCACTACTCCAATACCGAGGCCAGGACATCCCCGCAGAACCACAAGGAGGGATGATCGCCAGCTGCACCGGTTAGTCCGCAATGGCCGTACCAAGTCAGCTAATCGGCTTAGGGCTGAGTGGCAGCAACTGACAAATGTGCCTGTATCCAGAAGGCTAGTCAAGCAACGACTGGTTCAAGCAGGCTATCGTGCCAGGCGTCCCCTGAGAAAGCCAAGCCTGACCAGACAACACCGCCAGCGCCGATTGTAGTGGGCCAGAGAGCACCGTCAATGGCAGCCAGGACACTGGAATCACGTGATCTTCAGTGACGAGTCTAGATTTCTGGTCTATCGTCAAGATGGCCGCGTCCGAGTGCGCAGACAAGTGCATGAAGCCTACAACAAAGATTGTATAGTGCCAAGAGTCCAAGCTGGAGGTGGTGGGGTGACCGTTTGGGCTGCTTTTCATGCAGGGGGCAAAACTGACCTGGTTGTTCTGAATGGAAACCTGAACCAGTTCAAGTACAGGGCCATTCTGGAAGAAACATTGCTTCCATTTGCTCGTGCAGCCTTTCGAGGAAACTTTGTCTTCCAAGATGACAATGCACGGCCTCATCGTGCTCGCATGATCCAACATTTTCTTGCTGACTGTGGTGTAGAGCATATGGAGTGGCCTGCCATGTCCCCGGATATGAATCCGATAGAGAACTTGTGGGCAGAATTAACGCGTCAAATCGACCACTTGGACCAGCAGCCGACCTCTGTGCGTGAATTGCAGCAGGCTATTGCCACTGCATGGCAAGCGATTCCTGTCCAAACCTTGGCAAATCTCGTGAACAGCATGCCTCGACGTGTACGTGCTCTCCTGAATGCTCGTGGGGGTTACACGAAGGACTGAACTGTAATTTTACTGTCCGTAATCCCATTCGTAATTGAACTTTTGTTTTCGTTAAAAAAATTTTTTTGCTAATGTGTAAAATAAAGAGATACTTCTGGAAAACGTACAGAAGTTTAACACAGTACTGTCCATGAATTGAGTTTGATATCAGTTTACATCACTTTCAAGGATCAATTTATTTGTTTCGAAATGTCAAATGTGGTTTTTGTTTCTTTTAAAGGTCACATTAACAAAATCTAGAATAATTTCAACAAAATTCCAATGAACTTTTGGTTCAAAGACATCTTGAAAAGTAAGTTCACCCCCACAAAAAAAATATTCCATATTAAATGCCAAGTCTGTATATTGGTTGTACTTTTGATTATTATTATTGTTGTACTGTTATTCTTGTGTGATCTTAATACAATATTTGTTTGTTGGTAACAATTGGTGTGGCTTCACCATTGATGTTTGACATACAGAATAACACATTTTTCTGCCGTGACTCCTCTCGGGGCTCGGAGATGCACCGTGACCAGGGGGTTTGGGGAGGAGCACGTAACAATAGTCTGGAGGTCAACGTGGTGCTTTGGGTGTCCGAGGTGTGTGGACCATCTCTTCTGGAGGAGTCTCCTGGGGGAACATGGCTGTTGACTAGACCTTGGGCATGGTCAAGTGTGGGTGGGCACTGGGGGCTGCAGTTGTGTGGACTGGGGGATGTGGAAGGTGCAGGGGACGTGATGTGGATGCCACGCACTGCGACTGTTCCCCCCAGGGTCCGAGGTTTTGGGCTTGTTGGCGTTGGAGGCAGGTGCTCACCACATTGGCCGGCTGGGGCTAGTGGCACCGTGTTCCTTGCAGGGGGACCGAAGGATGGATGGTGGGTCGCACCTTTATGGACACTCATGGGCCATGTTGGCGTTTCGACTGCTCAGCTTGTCCCGATGGCCCTTGCAAGGTAGAGGTGCCGAGCTGTTGTAGCCAAATGTAGTAGTGTAGAAAAGAGCACCGGAGGAGGCGGATCGATATACTTGCCAGTACAGTGGGATAAAATAACAATTTGGTGAATTTGATTGGTCCCATGGGATGGATTTTGGGATTCAGTTGGGTCGATAGCACTCTTGGACCCGACCAATCTGCAACTACCTGCACTTGAGGTGAGTGACTTGATGTTTACTGTCCCGGGCTTCAGGACTTGCTTATGTAAATTGGGACATTATAATTTGGAGTAGGGGGCGGGTGAGAGTGATGGCATGGCCGGTGAAGGGATTGGTGTGGGAGCCACAAAGTGTCTTGTGGGTGGCGTTTGTTTATGTGTGGAGGTTTTGTGTTTTTGTGTGGTCGGGAGAATGGAAATGGAATTGTGATTGAGAAATATGAGTGGAAGTGATGTGTTTGGAAATTTAAAATGTGAATGGGGATTTCACATGGAAGCAGGCCATGGCAGCATCTTTTTGGTGACGTCTTTTATTGAAATATGTGGTTGAGAATTGAATGGCAGCGGGGGAGGAAATGTTTTTGTGGGTGGGGAAGGTGTGTGTGTGTGTGTGTGTGTGTGTGTGTGTGTGTGTGTGTGTGTGTGTGTGTGTGTGTGTGTGTGTGTGTGTGTGTGTGTCTCTGTGTGTGTCTCTGTGTGTGTCTCTGCAGGTACGGTTCAAGCTCTGGAGGAGCGATGACTGCCACTCCCCTCTGCAGTGATTACCCCTGGCAGCGAGTGGTGTCTGGAAATTGGAGCTTGTCGGTGGTGGGGGTCTGTTTGGGCGCCCTGGGGTGGGAGACTCCCGGTGACCCATGAGGCTGCAAGGAAGCCTGAGGTGACGGAGCCTGGTGTGTGTGGAGACCCCCACCGGCGGGATGACAGCGTAAGGAACTGTTTGGCTGTCACAGGGCGAAGAGGTAAAGGGGGGGGGGGGATGGGGAGATTGGGGGGAGGGGGGGTGAAGAAGTGTAAGTCGGGTGACTTGTTTTTAGGACTGCGGGTACCACAGCCTGAAGCACCCCCACCATCTTACTTGTGCGGTACTTCCCCGCTGCCTAGTAGAAACGCACACACATGTGTATGACATCTATGCCATGGTCCTGCAGGGGGGTGAAATACGTGTGTAATGATCTTTGTGTTGTGATGATTATTGGAATGTGTATGAGTGGTTATGGGTTTGTGTTGAATGAATGTGGGCGAAATCCACTGAGCCATGTCATGCACCTGTAACACCAGGACAGGGCCCGTGGAAATTTGGGGTGCTTTGGGATGGGCTCCGCAGGTAACGTTTAGTCTTGTGGCATCCACCGGGGGACGCGGTCTGCAGAAAGGGTTTGTACAAATGTTTATGGAGTTTTTATTGAAAATTTTGCAAGTTTTTAGGTTAATGTTTGTGGTTAAGTTAGGTATTTGTGTCTTGTAGTTTTTCTCTTCCTCCCCAGGAGCACGAACTTCTACATTGTACATATTTGAAATGCATGATTGTTTAAGGGGGTAGCATGTTAAGGAGCATAGGTAGGTAGCTTTGGCTCACTTCCCACAGCCCTCCTGATTTATTTCATAAGCTAATTAAGTGTGAGACAGTAAGTGTTAAGACTGGAATGGTGGCACCTGCAGTGAACCCGGCAGGTGCTTCGGTTCCAGGGAGGGAGGGGGGGGGGGGGGGCTGTGTTATGAATTTTCGGGTAGAGTGATATATAGATTCAGGTAGATCTGTATAGGTAGTGTGCTCCGATTATCGTGATGGAGAACTCCACATGTAATTTTGTTTCGGCGGTTTGTTCGCGTGAGTGTATCTGTGTGATCATACAAGAATGATCCTTGTGCTAATTATCGTAGGGATTATGCTAATTCCCCTGGTCATGAGACCTGGTGATTTAATCCTTCGTCCCTTATGGCAACGCACTGGACACGTAGAGCAGGAAAGGCCCATTAGAAACACACACAAATACGAATTAAATTCCCCCCCACAATAAAACTCACCAGAAGTTCAGGCAGGTCGGGAGCCACGCCTAAGAAGGACTCTCTATTGGGCCAGGTGTCGACCAACGGGAAGGCCAGGGTAAAGAGGGACTCGTGATTGGTCAAGGCAATAGCAAGGAGCGACCCGCTGATTGGTGGAAGGAAGGCCGAGGGGGAAGCAGAGCGCCGATTGGCCAGGTACCACTGATGAGTCAGGGGCAAGTAAGAAGCGGCACGCTGATTGGTGGAGCGGACAGCTGATGTCACGAGACGGCCAATAAAAGAACTGCCTGGCCGGCATTTTCTTCTTCTCGTTTTGGATCCCTTCGTGCCCGGACCTCTTCCCTCTGCTGCCTCTTGGATTCCTTTGCCCTCGACCTCTTGCTCCTCTTGCCCACCTCTGCCCTCGACTCTTGCTTCTGGTGCGAGTGTGTGCTGACGAGAGCACGAGTGCTGTGGCGTGAGATGGACTGTGCGACGAGACCTGTTTTAGCGCCAACGTCAGGCGGATTTCCTGCCAACCGGAGCCGCGTTGAGACTGCGCGCTTCGGGCCTGACGATCCCTGGCATACCAGTCCCCACAATAAAACCACATACTATTATTTTCTTTTTTTATTCCCCTGTGTCTGTGTGCAAGTCTGGTGTGTGGGATCCCAAATAGGAGCATAGTTTTTATCATCGCGTTTTTCCTGTCCCCAATATTCTAATAATAAATCCTTTGTTATTTTCTCTGTACATTTTACATCGGGTTTGGTGTGAGTTAATTTATTTTCAGGCTTTGGAACTGCCTGGCAAGATCGTGTCAGGTAAAAGCTTCCAGCTTCTTCCTCTCTCCTCCTCTCGCGCATATACAGTGAAATCCGTATTTGAACTGACCGCCTTTGGAGTTAAAGCTGGCTTTGGCGATCGGTGATTTCCCGGTCTTCACCGAGGGGGATCACGCGACTATATATATATATATATATATATATATATTTATATATATATATATATATATATATATATATATATATATATATATATATATATATATATATATATAAAGGAGGAGTGTGTGTGTGTGTGTGTGTGTGTGTGTGTGTGTGTGTGTGTGTGTGTGTGTGTGTGTGTGTGTGTGTGTGTGTGTGTGTGTGTGTGTGTGTGTGTCTGTCTGTCTGTCTGGATGTCCGCTTGTAACTCAAGAACTACACATCGGAGAAAAGTTTTAGACACAGATTCGGAATCAGCATAAAATCCTGGTGGTTATAGGCTCCTCTGTATTTTAATATCAATGGTTTAAAAAACCGCGCCAGCTGCAATTCCATGGTGTTGTTTGTGGCGGTGCTATTGCCCCTTTCCGATCCCGCGGTTGCGCGTACGTACAGTATACTGTATGTACATATTTTTATTTTTTTAATGTGCTTTTTATTGTATTTTAAATTGTTTTTTAGCTTCTTTTATTGTTAATTTATGTACTATTGTATTTATTTTAAATATATTTTTAAGGAAAACAAATGTTTTCACGTCCGTAGGAGTGACGTAAAGTCGCACATAATGACAAAATGCGCGCCATTTTTTCGCGCCAAGAACAAATAAACGGTAGTTGAGATTTTATTCGAATTCGAATTCCATTAAATTTCAACTGTTGGAAACAATAATTATTTCAACTGTTGGAAATTGAAATAATTATTGTTTCCAACAGTTGAAATT